>NW_012114844.1:865138-879428 GCF_000951035.1 Colobus angolensis palliatus | reverse complement strand
AGACTCCGTCTCAAAAAAAAAAAAAAAAAAAAAATTTAAAATACATACTCACAAAATTTTGTATATAAGGATATTTAATGCTGCAACTTTCATAAAATGCTACTAACCATATATGCATGCCACAATGATTATTTCTGGAAGATAAAATTAAAATAGGTTCTTTTATTTTATTTTGTTTTATTTTATTCCTTGTGCTGTTATTTCCCAGTTTTCTTTCTATAAAAGTCCACTATTTATGAACCAAGAAAACGTCAACAATTATTATTTCAAAAAACTACTGACCTCAACTCAAAGTTCAAATAAGAGTTTGATTTGTACCACCCTATTTTGAACAAATCCAGCTGAAAAAATCTAACTAATCTGAATTAGTCTGACTAATGAATTATGGGAAGTCTTATTGACTGCAGGATATTCAGTTTGCGGGGAGTTGAGTAGACAAGCGAAGACATCCCACTTGGTACGTTTGCAATATGGCAGGCATAAATCTTAGGTGGATATCAGTGAAGTGATTTTGCAAAGAAGTTATTATTAAATGAGGTGGGAATTTGGAAGCAATGAAATGGATATCAGAAATGAGGAGAGATTTCGTATAAGTAAAGAATGCATCCTAAATCTTCCATGAAAGCTATTGCAGCGTAAAGGTCAGAAGAAATATGTGACGCGTCCAGAGCTGAGGAATCACAGACCCAAGACCAGGAGGTCAGCCTAAGCAGTCACAGGTATTTCTTCAACTCTAAGAACAGGTTTTTCTCCCTTGCAAAGAACCAGGAGTGATTATTAATGGGTAGGAGAATCCCCTGGTTGTGTGGAACATTTAGAAACTCCACCTTACTTTAATTTTAATACTTAGTTACTCCAAGGCAAGCACCCCAACCCCAGCAGTAATACAAACACAGCTAATGGTTTTCACTCAAGACAATGGGTAAACAAAGAAACGGTAAATATTTAAACAGTCCTTAAAAGGAAAGAAGCAGAACAATGAAGAAAATGGAAAGAAGAAAAGAAGGAAGGGAAGGAGAGGGAGAGAGGGAGGGAAGGAAGGAGGGAGGGAGGAAGGAATAAGGAAAAAAGGGAGGGACGTAGATGGGAAAATAGATGAAGAAAAGTCACACTGTATTAAGTTTTAAAAAGCCATGTGGAAAGTGAAGGCGGAATTGTACTCAGAGTCTGTGGAAATGAACCCTGGCCCTGGTTCTGGCCCTTGTATATCGCTAAGAAAATCACTTAACCCTTCTGGATCCTGATTTCTTCTCCTACAAAATAGGTAGTGTAGCAGGCAGGCTTAATAGGCTGTAGGGGAAAGTTTTAGAATGAATTAGAACAGAACTTAAGCAGTCATGATAATCCCTTATTTGTGTCCAACAGTAAGCAGAGCCATTTTACACACATGCTCTCATTTGAACAGGGGTGGACTTGGTGAAAAATTAAACTTCTCTCTCACTCACTTTCAACCACCCCTTAATGTTGTCACAGCCACAGAAAAATAGAGTTTTAAGTAGGGAGCAATCACATGAGCCAAATACTGCCAAGAAGGCTGAAATTGCTCATGACTTTAGCACAGTAATGACATTGATAACCTTGGCAGTAATAGCTTTAGTGGGTGGTGCGAGCAGACAGATTTCAGTGGACTCAGAGACAAATGAGAAATTTGGAAATGAGAAAATGAAGAGGGGGTGTGATCCACACTTTCAAATAGGTAAAAATTGTGAAATGCAGCTGTATGAGTGGCAGATCCAGGGTCATCCAAAGGTGATTGCTGTTTTCTTTTCATTTCTTTTTGGATGAGAGAAGACTTGTACATGATCATAGGCCACAGAGAAGAGGATAGTAGGTGGGGAGAAATTAAAGGTCAGAAACAAGGGAGGGAATGAGGTCCCTGGCAAAATAGAAGTAGCATGTATATAAATCACAGACAGAAAGAAAGAGCAAATGCCCTTGTAGCTAAGATAGATGGCCAGGGTAAATGTGCAGGGAAAAGACAGGAGGTTAAATGTGATCATGCTGATTGTCTCTTAAGTGGAAGATGAAGCCATCTGCTGAGAATGCATGTGTCGGATGGAAATCTAGAACAGTGTGGTGAGGGTTTGCTGTAGCTGCTGATCATGATGGGAGAAGAATGGGACCAGATTTGCAGACAAGGTTTACAAAACAGAAACCTGTAGTTTTCAGTGACTTTTCTCTGCAGTTGCTTGCCCACTCATGTGAAAGATTAAAAGATGGGTGATTGGAATAATTTAAGACAGAATCATACGGCATGAACACTATAGAAAGACAAAAAGCAGTAAAGACTTGGAAGGTAAGAGGGCTTAGAGAATATTCTCTTTGGTTCAGGATAGATGGGAGAGAAAATGAGGCCAGGAGTGAGGTGACCATGGAGCAGGGGTGCAGAAGTGGAGAGAGCAATTATTTTAGTGTGCATGTGGCCAAACAGCAGGCTTTTAGAAATTTTAGCATGAAAATGGGAGTGAAGTATGTGGAAATGGAAAGAGTGAGGTGACAGGGGAGCACTGGAGTTTAAGATTCGAACTCTTTGAGTTTCCCACGACCTTCTAATGACAGCAGTAGGCTCTCAGGATAATGGGGTTAAATTCCCCTTCACAAAGTCTCAATACTCATAGTAACCTTCCATTTCAACAACAACTTACATTTTATGACGTTTAGGACATTATCAGCAGGGTGATGAAAGGCAAGACAATCAATGCCAACTATACCCCACATTGGAGGTGATTCCTCAGAAGCCTCAACCACTGATCTTGTTGGTCCTTGATGAATCAATTTGCCCGACACCAGCATTCTAATTCCTTTTTCTAACATCTTAATGCCAGGGAGCCAAAGTGTCTTTCCCATAGTCCAACACAAAGGCACACAGCTCACAACAGCATCCATAGATTCCATTGGCTACAGGAAGAATAAGACAACTCAACTATGTCTTAAACACTACAGGAGACTACAAAACATCCCAAGGCCAAATGGACAGGTCTAGAGGACTCACTGAGATGGCAGAAAATCGTTAAGCAACACAACTCCTAAGCAGGGAAACAAGGGAGGAAAGAAATGCAGGCAAAATTGCCAAGATGAGTTTGAAATTTCCTTGAAACAGTACACTGGAAACATTTTAGAAATGATCTAAATGATCCAGACCCTGGGTCTGCCACTCATACAGCTGCCTTTCATAACTTTTTCCTGCTTGAGTTAATCAAATGGGTGGGCACAGCACACCCCAGCTCTATTTGAGGATCCCCCACCTACATTTTAGAAATGGAATCATTCTGGATGATGGCAAGATCTGAGGTAGCTCAGGCTATGGTTTATTAAGGAAGGAGGTGAAGGTCACTGGAAATGAGGAGGTCACAGAACTCTAAAACCGATGTGTTAGTGATGGAGTGTCCAAAAAGTGAGGTTCCCAGGGTTATGATGGGGTTCAGGGTGCATGTCACATAGTCTTAGATTACTTTTATAGCTAGTAAATAATGGCACCAAGGAATGGTGTGAGTTTCATGTGAAAATGGATTTTTGCTCAAAATTTGGAGAAGTGATAGACCAGCAGGGCAAGGCAAGTCCTCTCCAGCCAGCTTATTCTTAAAGTATACAAAGCAGATCATCCTTCACTAGAGAAGGCACATTGGTTGAGAAATTAATATCCTTAGTGTAGATCTAAGCTTTTGTTAGGGCAAAAGATGGCCAGGTGCAATGATTCACGCCTGTAATCCCAACACTTTGGGAGGCTGAGGCAGGAAGATTGCTTGAGGCCAGGAGTTTGTGACCAGCTTGGTCAACATAGCAAGACCCCATTTTTACACAAAATCAAGACAGACATGGTGGTGTCTGGCTGGAGTCACAGCTACTCAAGAGGCTGAGGCGGGAAGATTGCTTGAGCCCAGAAGTTCAAGGCTACCATGAGCTGTGATAGCACTACTGCACTCCAGCCTGAGTGACATCTCAAATAAATAAATAAAAAAGGCAAAATATGGACAGCATTGGTGAGGAGGTATGAATTTCAGAATATGTCCCCAAAATGGCAGGAGTTCCAGAGGTTATGATGTATATATTGGAGAATTCCATAATGAAAAGTCAAGGAAGGAAGCCTGAAAAAGCAAGAACATGAGAGTATGAAAGAGGTGACCCAAAAGGGTCAAATTTTTACAGTGGCCTTCTGAATGGATTTGGTAAGTTTCATTCTTACAAAAATATCAGTGATTAAAATATTATTTTGGAAGGATCTGAGTTTCTGTGCACCATTCTGAAGGTGCTCAAAAGGCGTTTTTTAGGCTGAATTTTCTCACCTGAACCTTTACAATGAGGTACAATGAGGTCTCTTAACTCATTTTTAAAATCTCCAGTCACAACCCCCACCTAAGTCCAGCCCACATACACTCACCAGAATCATTGTTCTAAAATACGAGTTCAGGACCCATCACTCCTGTGCTTAGAACACATCATCAGCTCCCCACCATATATTAAAGATAAATACGTCATTTAGGACTCAGCATAATCTAATCTTACCTAACAGCCTGAGCTCCTCTCCATCTCATTAATGCCAATCACAGTAGACTACCTGCCATGGGAAGGGGTGGAATAATGGACAAGGGTTCCAGCTCCAAAGGCTGTTTTGCATGGGTTGGAACCTCAGGTTCATCACATACACTGACTGCTTGACTTTGATCTAGTTAACCCGTTTCAGATGGTAATGATATCTACCTCAGAAGGTTGATTTTTAGGATTAAACGAGTTAATACAGCCACAGCACTAGACATGTGATCAATAAATATTAGTGATTATAGAAAAAGTGTTCGTATTTCTGAGATTTTACACCCTCATCTCTCTGCTGCAAATACTCTTCCCACCTTACCCATCTCAAAATCTTCATCTCTTCTCTCAAATCCCAACTCAAATATCACCACTTCTTTGAAGTTTTTAGAGTTTTATCCTTTTCCTATCCTCCAAGTTAAAATTAATCACTGACTTTGTGCTCCCATGAGACTTATCCAGACTCAGAGCAATAATAGCATTGTACTTAAATTAACTACTTCATGCAGCTCTATCTAGCACAAACCAAGAGTGGTCTTCCTGTTCTGCAAAGGACCACAGGCTAATTCAAACTTCACGATCTTTGAAATACAAAATGACAAGGAAATGTTCATTCTTAAGCAGAAATAAAGAAACATCACTTGCCATGTTTTCAAACAAAAAGAAAAAAGCCATATGCTTTCCTGACTGCCAATAAGAAGCCCAATTAGTGTCTTATTAAAAATCTCTACATCCCTAGTGTCTCAATAGTGCTTGACATTTGGTAGGTGCTCAGTAAAGGTCTTTTGGATCAAATGGAATGGAATAGACTGAGATTCAATGGAATTAAATCTAGTTAGGTTTCAGGAAGGTAGGGTTATCCACCATCCATATCCATCAAATCACAAGTCTTATTACCATAAGGTTCAATTATTTTGAAAAAAACCTCTAAACTACACCACTAATAATACAAACATCTAAGATGCATTTTTTTTTCTTTTTTTTTTTTTTTTGAGATGGAGTCTCGCGCCCAGGCTGGAGTGCAGTGGCCGGATCTCAGCTCACTGCAAGCTCCGCCTCCTGGGTTTAGGCCATTCTCCTGCCTCAGCCTCCCGAGTAGCTGGGACTACAGGCGCCCGCCAAATCACCCGGCTAGTTTTTTGTATTTTTTAGTAGAGACGGGGTTTCACGGTGTTAGCCAGGATGGTCTTGATCTCCTGACCTCGTGATCCGCCCGTCTCGGCCTCCCAAAGTGCTGGGATTACAGGCTTGAGCCACCACGCCCGGCCCCTAAGATGCATTTTAATAAGCAACAGAAAGCTTATAATATCCCACTGCACTAGCCAGCAATATGTCCCTTTTCTTGCCAGTAATATTTTCAATGAAGAAAGTATCTACAAGTATTTCTAGCTCCCTTTATGTTATTAAAAGTACCAGTGTAACCTAGCAACCGCCAAGATACAGATATTAAAACAGATACTTTGTAATATATTCCAGTACTTTGCCATCCAGTTAGTGTAAATGTCTACATTTTAATAATTACCCATCTCTTATTTATAAGAATAATGGCATGCCATTTTCCCAATACCTTTTGCAAGACCCCTTCTCCTCTACTCCCTTTTTCTTCAATATTTTGACTGATTTACTCAGATATGGAGGAAAATAACAGGTTAGTTTAAAAAAAAAAAAAAAAGGAGTGAGCATCATAAAGGGTGCTTTGATGGGCCAGGCATGTGGTGTGAATAAATACTTGACCAGGTCCCACAATACAATTTGGACTTCTTTTTATAAACCTGAGCAGGGTACTTTATTAGCAATGGGAGGGCATCACTTTGATTGAAAACCTTTGCATCATTATGCAAAGAGTTACTGAGACCCTTGTGACAAATGCCTTAGGTCAATTTATATTCTCACAATCTTTCAGTCTGAGGGCAAGAAATAGATTAAAACTGGCATGTAACCAAGCTATAGAGCAATGGAAAACAGACTCCTAAACGTGGGGGTTAAAAAGTGTCTTTAGAGTCATCTCAGCCATCCTCCCACGTGTGTTTGACAAGCCAACACCTAATACTTTTTGGCCACAGAGATCTCATGGGCAGAATTTACTGTCACTAGAAGAAAGGGAAAGAGATCTAGGTTGAAGGTGGGTAGGGAAAATCTAGAGGTTTTCATTTCTGTGAAAAGCTTGGCTGTGAAGAGAAGAAAGCGTGCTGGAAGTCTGTCCAGGCACAGAACAAGTCAAACAAGATCCTTTTTAACCCTCTACCCCTATAGTAGATATCTGTGGGCTTTTTTGTTTTTGTGTTTTTAGACGGAGTCTCACTCTGTCACTCAGGCTGGAGTACAGTGGTGCGATCTCGTCTCATTGCAACCTCTGCCTCCTGGGTTCAAGCAATTCTCCTACCTCAGCCTCCTGAGTAGCTGGGACTACAGGCGTGTGCTACCACGTCCTGCTAATTTTTTTTTTTTTTTTTTGTATTTTCATTAGGGACGGGGTTTCACCGTGTTAGTCAGGATGGTCTTGATCTCCTTATCTTGTGTTCCACCCGCCTCAGCCTCCCAAAGTGCTGGGATTACAGGCGTGAGCCACTGCGCCCTGCTTAGCCTTTTTGACTCATGAAAACAGAAAGGTTGATGGTGCTTGGGAAATAACACATGAAAGAGGATACAAAGCCTAGAGTAGGCTGGATGGAGTGAAGTCAAGTTCACATAAGTAAAAAGGGATAAGAAAATATTTTTCTAGCTATTAAAAGGAAACGAATAAAAGTAATTGGAGATGGGGATACATTTCTAAAAATAAATTTTTTCATTTACTTGACTTTGATTAGGCTATACCTCTCTGCCACACACTGTCTAAAGTATTATGGATAAAACATAATTCCCTGTGACTGGTGGCAAGGAGAAGCCCAGAAAAGGAAAATCATAGTTGCAATAAGAAGATAAACAAAACAATGAAAGCAAGAGATTGAGAGCAAGTAGGAGATACTTAATCCATTCCTTAGTCAGGATGAGTTTCAAGGGGAGGTGCATGTTATGATGATAAAGAGGAAAGATGGTTGATGTTATCAGTAATAGGTTGCAGATATTTCTTGGCCATCTTTATTTATTTTATTTTATTTTATTTTATTTTATTGCAATTGAGAAGGATAAAACTAAGGAATCACATGTAAGCTTAAATAAATTAATAGGAGTTGAAAGTATGATGTGATTGCTAAAGCCATTTGACAGCATCTCCTCTGTATCTTCTGCATCAGAATGAAGCAAGTTGCCCCATTCTATAGACTGTATTTTAAGAGCACAGAATGATAAACTATTGACTCTAGAAGAAGGTGACCAGATGAGAGAATCTGGGCACATGTCATGCAAAGAGTGTGAGAAAACTTAAAACATTCTACCCTCAGATATGTATTTCTTTGACATATTATGAAGTAGCTGCTGCCTGGCCAACAAACAGAAACGGCTTTGCAAAGCTGTCTGTTGTGGGAGAAAATTGCATCTGTAGAGAATCTCCATTAACGCACCCCAAATTGCAACCCCTATGTGTACGTGGTGAGTCCTCCTGACACAGATTCTTACTGTTGCAGCTGTCACCATTCACTCCAGACAGTGCAGGGAAATGAATTCTGGAAAGACTTGAAAGAATTTAGCTGAGAGAGCTTGATCCTCAGCAGAGGCTCAACAGCAGTGTTTCCTCTTGGATTTACAAACCAGTGGGGTGACTGGTAGGGAGATCGATAATATGGGGCCCATTGTAACAGAGGTTAGGGAACAAGGACCCTTTCCTAGATCCAGGAGAGATGGAAAGTCTGACACCTTTAAAAATCTGAAAAAAGGCCAGGCAGGGTGGCTCACGCCTGTAATCCCAGCACTTTGGGAGGCTGAGGCAGGTGGATCATGAGGTCAAGAGATCGAGACCATCTTGGCCAACATGGTGAAACTCCGTCTCTACTAAAAATACAAAAATTATCTGGGCGTGGTGGCAAGCACCTGTAGTCCCAGCTACTTGGGAGGCTGAGGCAAGAGAATTGCTTGAACCTGCGAGGCAGAGATTGCAGTGACCTGAGATTGTGCCACTGCACTCTAGCCTGACAACAGAGTGAGACTCCCTCTCAAAATAAATAAATAAATAAATAAAAATAAAAAATAAAAAATAAACTAAAAAAAAACATTTGCCATCTATCTATTCTCATCGAGAGAGGCTTCATTTAAGCAATAAGGCTAGGCAAGCTTTTCCCTTTCTCTCTCTTACAACTTGTCTTGCCACTAAACCTGACTTACCAACATAACCTGTTTCTGGCCATGCTCTGAGTCTGTTTTCTTTACTGTGGCCTCAGGATGGCATATAAACTTCTGTATCTTATTGTTGGGTGGGTCTTCATTCTAAAGGCTCCTGTGCATGCATGTTAAATAAATGTGTATGCCTTTTCTCGTATTAACCAATTTACTTCATGCCAGTGATTCTTTTCACTGAATCTTTAGGAGGCCAACGGCCATGGCCCACAGGAGTGTCTTAAAAGTTGTCAGTGAGTTTGGCCTAGAGCAAAGGGGACGTAGAGGATCCTTGATGATGGGTAAATAAAGATGTGAGCCTTTTCCACAAGTCATCCAGTGATGCATTGGTTGGGAGATGATAGCATCAGATTCCCATTTTCAGGTTCTTTGGCACTAGCTTCCCACTGACTTCCAAATTGTTGTGGGATAACTAATCCCCCCGCTTCCACTCTGCAGAAACCTTAGTTCCTGGGTATGAACTTGGTAAGGTAAAGATCTCTACTCTTAAATTCATTTAAGAGTTCTATGCTTTCCTCCTCTCTTCTCACCCTTTTGGCCTGTACCTCCCTCTTTAAACTCTTTGTTCTACCCTGCCTGGCAGGCTCCATACCGTCCTTGGCTAGAGGAGAAGATGGACAAAAAGTGAGAACGAGCAGCTTGGATGAGAGTGAGAAGATGGCATAGAGAGTGTGAAATCAAGACTGTCTCTTACCCCCTCCCACCCCATGGCTGAAAAACAAACGGGATCCTGACTGTTTCCTGAAAAAACGCTGCCTGCCAAGCCAGCACCATCTGTCATGTGCCCCAGGATCAGCTCCACTCTGCTGATGGCATTGGCTCGTGTCCTAGATAGTAAGTGCTACCTAAATACCAGGATATATGGGGTGGGGGTAGGACCCAGTGGGTTTCTACTAGGACTAAACATGAAGTAGATCATTTACACTGGAAGCAACCTAAGCCATCATGAGCTGGTGGAGTGGCACACAGAAGGATCTCAAATCTGTTAGGGAAGACCAAAGTCAGCAGAGAAACCTAGGGAAGTGACAGAACCAAGGACCTAGAGATTGACAGTAATAGTACCCCGTTGGATAAAAGTTGGCAATGACTTTGGGGAAATTGCAAAGTGATTGTTGCAAAAGCCTGGTGGTATTTGCAGCTTCCTTTCACAGGTCTGTGGTGCATTTGCTTCAGTTAAAGAGCAAATAATTGGTATGCAGTTGAGAACCAGGTATCATTCCCCATGACACCAGCCCATCACCCCTACTTAGCTTCTTCTAACAAGATCTTCCAGAATGACACAGATGAGATGTGTAAATGGTGAGTCCTGCCACACATTCTTACTGTTGCAGCTGTCACCAGTTGCTCCAGACAGTTTAGGGAAATGAATTCTGGAAGGGTTTGAAATAATTTAGCTGAGAGAGCTTGATCCTCAGACGAGGCTCCAAAGCAGAGTTTCCTCTTGGACTTATAAACCAGAGGGGTGACCCGTAGGGAGATCGGTCATATGGGGCCCATTGAACTGGTGTTAGAGAACTAGGATACATCCAAAAGAAGGCAACTAAAAGAATGAGGAACATTTGAAAGTTCTGGAAACGTGCCCTTAACCTTCTCTAAACCAGAATTCCCTAGGGTAGTGATTCTCAGAGTTCTTGAGTCAGAATCACCCAGAGAATCAGGTAAATCATGGGTCACTGGCTCCACCCTCGTAGTTTCTGATTGGTTGCTCTGGGGGTGGGCTTGAAAATTTGCATTTCTAATGAGTCACCTGGTGATACTGCTGCTGCTTCTAGCAAAACAGGCTGGCCTGGAATATCTTTCCATGTACATTCTTTCTAGAAAGCAGAGCTAGGACTAATAAAATAAGATTTTACTTTGGGTATGCCTGAAACAAAGAAGGATTAAAGTGCAAGCAGAATGAGAGATGGTCCCACCAAACCCTGATGGGTGAGTAGAAAAGTGTGACAAGGAACCAAGCCAAAGGATATTATGAAGCTGGTTAACACTGTAGGTATCTAAAGAGTAATATTGTTGGAGAATTCTGGGAAACAGGTGCTTCAATATTATCCTCCTCTGGGAAGGGGTCTCCAGAGGGAGTATTATGTGGTAACTCCTATTGGCCATTAGTTGAGGACTGTCCAGGAGATGGTTAATTCCTTAGCACTCCAGCCTGCCACACTGGAGTAGCTGGCATGCCCTGACGATACAAGGTCTGGTGGGATACAGACAGGATGCTGACAGTATCAGCTACTGTTAGCACTAGGGAGGAAGTTATAATTCCTACCATTTGCACTCTTCCACAATCCATTGACTTGCTTCAAGAGTCTAAATGTTCTCTACAGCAGAAATTGGGTCAATGAGTCACTGCAACATTTCAAGATGTTAAACATTTGAAAATCTCCTCCACATGAAGGTTCTATTCTTGGATTATTGGTGGCATATTAGAGGGTTAAAGGAACACTAAGGATGTTTTTAGGGTGTTTTTAGGGTGTTTTTAGGGAGAGAGGCATTTACAGTCACCTTTCCACTGATGGTGCCATCCATTAGATGTTCCTGTCTAAAACTCTCAAACGCTCCATTTCATCTTCTGTGTTAGGGTGTTAGCTCAGCCCTGATTGTTTCTCACCTGCGGCTATAACATCCTAACCTACAGATGTCACTCTCCTGCGTCAACCACTTCCCAATCTCTCTTGATAAATTTCTTAGGAGGATAGTCCAAGACTACTCTTGTTTATATCACTCTCTCCATCTCCAACTTCACATGTTCCTCCAGTCACATAGGAAGCTGAAGCCACAGCACATTGAACTAAAGGTGCTTGAGATTCACAAATAAAGCACTGTTCTACATAGCAGTCTTTGCAAATTTTGTTCCCTCCACCTCCAATACCCATCCTTATTTTGACCACCTTCAAGCATCTACTCTCCAGGAGCTCAAAAGCTCAGAACCACTGATATTGTTCTATTTTATGGGATAAGAACACAAGTTTTATTTTTCACACCTATTAACTGCTTAATTGTCTTTCTTTGCACAGATCTGGTGGCAAGGAGCACTTTTTAGCCTTCCTTATTGATAGTGCCACCTAGCGATTCTGCTGCATAAAGATCCTCCCTGGCTGCTTGGCATACCCTGTCATGCCACGTGACCTAGTCCTGTTGGTGGTTAACAACTGGTGATTGCAGCAGCCATGTTGGGGACTGCTGGCTTCCTACAGACAGCTCAGCTTCCCCTGTTCATATCTATTTTTATTAGTACAGGAGGAAAAAATAGCATCATCGGTGTTTTATAATTGGAAACATGACCTATATATTCTTGGTTGCCCTAACCTTTCCTAGAAGGGGAGAAGAAAGTAAAATTTAATTTCAGAAACAGCAGCTTTTCTCATCTGTGTCTTCAGCATTAATACCTCCAGGTTAATTAAGGACAATGAAATGTGGTTGACTCAAAACAATGTGGGAAGGAGGCAGAGAAGCTAGATTCCAGAAGTACAAAACTTCCAAGAGGAAATTGAAGAATAGGATACATGCCTACAGCAGTCACGGGAGTTTTAAATAGCCGAATCTACTTAACGTGCAGGTTAAGCCTTCTGAACACAGTTTCAGGAAAGGGAAGTTTCTGTGGGGCCTGGGAAGCCTAACCCAGGGGTTCTAATCCAGCCCTTGAGATGTGGAGACCTTAGCCATTGCCTGTTTCAGGTGACCTTAAGAAGGTACTCTAGTGACAAAGCAGGAAGGACACAGCATTCTAACTTCCATAGGGCACGGCATTAGAGAAAAGCATAGATGCAGCCCCCAGCAAGGTGAGACCCTTTGATTCTGTCCTTCTTCTTTTGTCCTCTGTTCCTATCTTGATGCTACTGTCTCAGAGGCCTTTTGATCCTTCATCATTTCCACCTGTTTGTCTCTAGTGTGGAAGTTCAGCCCTAGCCAATTCTGAGCCAATGAGAATCTCACCTGGCACCCATAGAAGAATCTGACCCAGCCAGGTCCCCGTGACCCTGGCACATGCTTCCAGTACTGGGAATTCACCAAGCCAAAACTTCCCTCTGGTTGCCCCCCAAGTGCCTGAGTGGGATTCAGCCTGCCACCTGGTATCCCCCTTGTCAGATTCTGGAGCCAGTCTGCACCTGGTCAGAGGCATATCCCCACAAAGCCCCTGCTGGTCCAGTCTAAGACATCAAGGAGCCAGGACCAGACTCTGCCACCAGGAAGACAATGCTGTGAAGCCTCACCATGACAGCCCACTAACATCTCTTAAAAATGGCTTTCTTCTGTTATCTTTTCCTGTAAAACTCATAAAGGTTCTAGTTCCAGTGCTGCAACTTACTGCTAGCTTGGTAGCCTTAGAAATGTCACTTTCTGGGTTTGCCTTCTCTTCAGCGAAGTGGACACAGTGAGTTCTGCATTTGTCTCTACAATTCTTTACTCTCCGATGTTGTTCCAGAGCCTGATCATGCCTTTCTTTACCCCTGAGACAAAAGATAATCCTGCCACCATGGTAGAGGAGATTGCTGACCTGAGCTATAAGGTAACTGACTGAGGAAGGCAGGGTCAAAGGCAGGTGGCTAATGATGACTTCTATTACTGTCTGCGCAGTAGATTTCTCCTTCCTGTATTCTGCTCACAGAATCTTTTTCCCTTGGGGGATTCCCTTTTAACTTCCAGTAATTCTGGTGGGGATGCCAAACAAGTGCCCTCCTCTCTCCTCCACAGCACAGAGTGGACACCTGACAAGGAGAAGACATCCTGCACAGCATCCCCCCAACAACACAACCCCGAATGAGCCAATCCAGGAAATTGGCGGGAAACAATTGGCTAGTTCTTCTTATTACAGGTGGATTGAGAATTCGAGGAGTATAGACATATGACTGCTGACCATTTTCTCAGCCACAGGGAGAAAGCTCACTGAAAATAAAGACAAGGGGGGAGCAAGATGGCCGACTAGGAACAGCTACAGTCTCCAACTCCCTGCGCGAAGGACACAGAAGACCGGTGATTTCTGCATTTTAAACTGAGATACTGGGGTCATCTCACTGGGGAGTGCTAGACAATCGGTGCTGGTCAGATGCTGCAGCCCGACAAGTGAGAGCTGAAGCAGGGTGAGGCACTGCCTTACCTGGGAAGCGCAAGGGGGAAGGGAATCCCTTTTCCTAGCCAGGTGAACTGAAACACACAACACCTGGAAAATCGGGTAATTCCCACCCCAATACTGCGCTTTAAGCAAACGGGCACATCAGGAGATTATACCCACACCTGGCCGGGAGGGTCCCATGGCCACGGAGCCTCCCTCATTGCCAGCACAGCAGTCTGCAATCTAACTGCAAGGCAGCAGCGAGGCTGGGGGAGGGGTGACCGCCATTGCTGAGGCTTAAGTAGGTAAACAAAGCCGCTGGGAAGCTCGAACTGGGTGGAGCTCACAGCAGCTCAAGAAAACCTGCCTGTCTCTATAGACTCCACCTCAGGGGACAGGGCACAGCTAAAAAACAACAGGGGAAGCAGCAGAGGCCTGTGCAGACCC
>NW_012114844.1:851466-859746 GCF_000951035.1 Colobus angolensis palliatus | reverse complement strand
GGGAGGGATTTCATTGGGAGTTATACCTGATATAAATGACGAATTGATGGGTGCTGACGAGTTGATGGGTGGAGCATACCAACATGGCACAAGTATACATATGTAACAAACCTGCACGTTATGCACATATACCCTAGAACTTAAAGTATAATAAAAAAAATTTTAAAAATTAAAAAAAAGAAAATAAAGACAAGTCAGACAAAGCAGAGAAAGAGGAGATGAAAGTGATTCTTGAGCCCCTCTCTTTGTTTTCATAGGCCTATCCCTGTACCTACCAAATACCTCTGAATACACCGTCTCTCCCACTACCACCACCCACTTATGTTTTGTCCTGAGCTAGTATGAAGTACATTTTAATTGCTTGAATCTGAAAATGTCCTGTGTCACATACTCTTTGCTCATTCCTGTTCTTTCTGTGCCTGCGATCATAGACCACTCATTTTCTATGCCTTGATTTCCTTCATGGCACAAAATCTCCATCGCTTGGACTTTCTGCCAGCCCTGATGTGCTTGGAAGTCTTCCAAGTCTTTTAGGTTCCTTTGAGCCTCTTGACAAATATCAAACACACTCACAAATCCAAGAAATGCAGCCAGGGGCCACATCCAACTGTACTATCTCTATTTTGAGGAACAGTTTCCAAGCATGCTTGAATATGAAGAATGAAGGTACAATCAGCCAAGGAAAGACAAGTACCAGTGCTGCCAGAGAAATGAGCCCACGTTTCCAAAGTGTGCCTCCTCCCAGTGCAGACCTCCAGAAAACAGGCTCCCACCCCGCCCCACAACTCCCTTAGCCCAATCAATTTTATTAGTCCCAAACCAACCTCTGCAAATACCTTCTGTATGTCCAGCCACAAGGAAAGTGGCAGTAGTACATTATGCATGTGCCATGTTTACCTGGCTATGGAATCCCATAACCTCTGTTTTGTTTTTTGTGTTTTGTTTTGTTTTGCTTTTTTAAGCTACTGCTGCTGTGCGTTGTGAGAGAATCATGAAGTTTTAAACCCTAAAATAAAGCATCAAATATAATAATTTCACAGTTTAATTACTGCATGAATAACCACATCTAGTTTAAATGTGTCATTTGGCAATGTCACAAAGACAAAGGAAAATACCCCTAATAAATCATCTTTTCTAAATCAATCCTGGAAAAAAATCCTAGTGCTTTTTGGAGCATGCCACACAAAATGCAATTTTATTTTTCCATTTTTCCCCAGGTTTCAAGTGGCAGAAGCAATCTGATGGGCTTATAGGCTCTGTATGTAGGTCACTGGCACATTTGCATGTCCTCCCAAGCATCATTTTCCATGAGAGTTTTGCTCAGGGAGTGAATGTATCTAAAATTTAAACTCTCTTTGGTGAGGCTGATGTTCAAGTTGGGAAAAAATAGATAGCAGCTCCCAAGCTGCGCTAACAATGTTGGTTCCATTTCAAAGTGCATTCAATCTGATGAAAATTACAGAGATGACCACCTAAGCTCCCAAAGTGTCAAACAGCCATAAACTGTATGAAGGTGTCATTTACAGTTCACATGTGCCCTTTCTAGATTTACACCCAAAGGCACCCTGTCATTTTTTCTGTTTGGCCAATGCCTCTTGGAGACGTTTTTCTGTAATTATTTCCATGCATTTTCACAGAAGCATCCTGCTCTCAGATGGTGAAGCCCAAGAAGAAAATTAGAGAGGCTGTATATCCAGAAACTCATAGAATCCAAGTTCTCAAAAGAGAAGTGACCAAAGCCAAGGGAGGATGTAGAATGAGTTTTTTCTAATTCTGTCTTTAGAAATAGATTCATCTCCTAAGTTACTGAGGCAATGGCAGAAACTACATTTGCATTTCCCTTGATTCTTTCCTTTGCTTCCATCCAACAGATTATTAATTAGATAAATCTCACCGCCTGTCCCCTTAATGCACAGGTTATTTTAACACCATCTGTAAGGAGATTGAGACACCCTGACATACCTTCTGTGTCCTCACTCTGGTTATGTATTACTGTCCCTACCTGGGAGAAGAAAACCAGGGACCAAGGACCACAGTAGTAACAGCAACTCACCTTTAGGAGGAGCTCAAGGCCTCACCTCCCTCCCATTCCCACCTTCCCTGTGGAAGAGAACCAACCAGGGCCAAGGATTCACTCCTTTCCAGGTACTAGTAGTTGGTGAAGCTAAGAATAAAGACATTCTAATGTACCTCTGGTACATATAGTGAGTGCTATTTTTATATGGCTTCCCTGGTTTGATTGCCTCATACATCTATTTCCTTCTTCCTCTTAGGAATGCACCCCCACCCCACTATTAGGATTCAGGGGGAGTTCAAAGAGATGGAATCATGACACCGTGGCTGAATTCAGTACTCACATTCCTTTGGGTCCCTGCTCTAGCTTTGTGAATGTTAAGATAAGACTCGAGCCCCAGGAAATGCTCACAGGGCATTTTTCTTATCTATAGTTTAGGCTTAGTACAAGAGGAGAAGATGTGGCTCACATGCGTTTCAGCTCAGTTCACCTCAGCAAGGTGAGCCCCAGACGGTTATCATGTGTCATCTGTGTAATCTGTCATCCCTGGGGCCTGGCTGGGCTACAGATGGTTGAGTTCCGGAGTATCTGCTTCTTAATATCCCAGTGGACAAATAAACTCAACCTGTCTCCTGGTCATAGACTCATTTACTCAACATATCTTTACTGAGGCCTTACGACAGTGCTGGGGAAATAAAGATGATCAAGGTACAATTTTGATGTAAGAAAGCACATAGCATATTGCGGACAGAGTTGTGTGAATAGATACTTACGTTCCAGGGTGATCATGGAAGCACCATCCAGAGATGTATGAAGCAATGGGGCCACACAGTGATCAGCTATTCCTGGAGACAAGGAAGAGGCTCCAGAGGGTGATTAAGTGACGAGCAAGAATCAACAGCATGAGCAAAGCAAGAAGGAGTTTCTAGGCAGAGGAGCAGTAAACTTTAAAATACAGGGTAAGGACCCGACGCAGTGGTTCACACCTGTAATCCCAACACTTTGGGAGGCTAAGGTGGGAAGATGGCTTGAACCCAGGCCTGGGCAGCAGAGTGAGACTCCATCTCTACAAAAAAATTTAAAAATAAACTGGGCGTGGTGATACACATTTGTAGTGCCAGCTTCTTAGGAAATTGAAGTAGGAGGATCGCTTGAGCCCTGAAGTTCAATGATCATAGCTGCAGTGAGCCATCATGCCACTGCACTCCAGTCTCGGTGACAGAGTGAGAACTCATCTAAAAAAAAAAATAAATAAATAAAACAAAAAAACACACACACACAATAAGTGGCAGGTAAGAAATAACAGGTTTTATTTATTTATTTATTTATTTTCAAGAAAAAATTAGTGGCTACTTCAGTATGACTGGAGAACAGGAACCAGTAGAAGAAAACCAGAGTAGGTGAAAGAGATGGGCCAGGACCTTATCACAGACTTCCTTTTATGCTACCCACACAGGTGTTCATTCACTCTACAAATATTTATTGAACACATTCTCAGTGTCTTACACCCTTCTAGGCACTGGGAATACAGCAGAGGAGAAAACACACAGTTCTTGATTTCATGGAGCTTACATTCTAGTGAGGAGAGACAAACAAGTAAACAGATAAGATTCGCACAGTGAAAAAGAAAAAGAGAGAAAAAAAACAAGCTGGATGAGGAAGTGAGAAGAGATGACAGATGCTGTTTCATCCAGGGTGCTCTGGATGGCAATTGGACAGAAACTTGAAGGAAGAGAAAAAGTGAGTCAGAAGAGAGGGCTGACCAGCATCCCCATCACAGTGGTTTGGTGTTCACAGACCTCAGCTGGGCCTCAGCACCACTCAGCCATGTTACCATACGTCCTTGGTCAGCTGCGTGGCCCACACTCCACAACAGCCCTCTAGACCTTTCCCAGCTCCGTGGGCCCTGTACCAACTGACGTGCCCTTTCTTACAGCAGATGACTTTGCTTTCCTACTGCACAGAGTAATTCCAGGCCACTAGGGCATGGCTTCCATTTTCTGTTCCCACAACTGCAAATATCTATTTTTGTGTGCACCCAGCTTGGACACAACTTGCCAAAAGCCAGTGCACTGAAATTCAATTCACTGGTTCACCAATTTGATGAAGACAGTTGACCGTATAATTTGCTAAATTTACCTACTTCCTTATTTATCAAACGTGCTCTTAGAACCACTTTAACAATGATTACTTAACAACTTTAAGAATATTTTGTTTTTATTACCAATCATGAAATATAACTTTCTAAATATTAACTATTTCATTATCAGAAACCAAAATTTTATCCCTTTATAAACACATTTTTCAGTTAATATCATTTTTTAACTTTACTCAGAAATCTCTTTTAATGTCTTTTTGTTTTCACAAATCTTTTAGAATTTCTAGAATTTTTAATTCTCCCTCACATTTTTATATTTATAGTGAAATTTGAGGTACAAGCATATAACTTACCACAGTCTTTTATTTGAGAATTCTTATTCCCTTTCCCCACATTTGAATGGCTTTAATATTTTATGTCTAATTCCTCAGCAAACTACTGACAAGCCAACACAACCAAATTGTTCCTTATTAAAAATGAAAAAAATCAACATTTTAGCAACATGTTTTTAGTTTATACTGATTTCCTTAGCATTTTTTCATTTAGCTTATCTTTAAATTTTTAATTGCTAGGAATATACGCAAGGCTGATTTGAGGGATTTGCAAAAGCATACCTAAATTCCCGGAAAGCTTTTGAAAATAGAAAAATGCATTCAAAAGCATCAGAAAGAAATCAGAAGTAACAAAGTACTTATTACATTTGAAATACAGAAGTTTGAATTATAGAAAAATAGTATTTTATGTGAAAAAATGTTTTATAGTGATTTTTCTTTGGTCCACTTTTCAGAATTTTAAAATTTGCTTCCCAGTCACTCAAAGGGCAGAACAATTTTAGATTAGTTCATAATTAGAAAATCTTATTATGTAATCAGTAGCCAAAAATGAACATTTCTGCCAAGAATTTTAGAACAGTCACATTGAAGCTTTTAAACTGTAACACGTTTAATAAATTGGTCATTTGATGAATTGAATTTTGACAAATTGAGTTTTTGAGAATTAGCTTTTGGTCATATTGCCTGATATTTGAAAGAGTCCATTATTCTCACCCTGGGGAAGTCTGTGCCTACAACGGCTTCCCATGGGGAAGTGGTCTCCAGGTTGGTTGTATTCTTTTTTTTTTATTTTTCTTTCTTTTTTTTTTGAGACTGAATATTGCCCTATCACTCAGTCTGGAGTGCATCGGCATGATCTCGGCTCACTGCAACCTGCGCCTCCCGGGTTCAAGCGGCTCTTGTGCCTCAGCCTCCTGAGTAGCTGGGATTACAGGCACACACCACCATGCCCAGCTAATTTTTTTATATTTTTAGTAGAGATGAGGTTTCACCATGTTGGCTAGGCTGGTCTCGAGCTCCTGACCTTAAATGATCCACCCGCCTCGGCCTCCCAAAGTGCTGGGATTACAGGCGTGAGCCACCGCGCCTGGCCAGCCACATTCTTATCTGTCCAATTCTACTGACACTTCCAATTAGATCACAAGGCTTGGCCAAATCTTAGGATCTGTCACTTCAGCTTCCTTGGTAAGACAGGATGCAACTGGGACATGAGCTGTACCAACCCCTTAGCTGCAATTGAATTCACTTCTACTAATCCTCCCCTGTATCACTGTGTTAGGATCAAGACCTTTCTTTCTGTCAGTTCATAATGCAGCAAGGATCTCTGTCAAAATACTGACTTCTATTTTTAAGTGAGTCCCAGGCCAAGAGGGCATCCCATTCTGAATGAGTACCTGATACCTAAATCCTAGCAGTCTTGTTTGGAGCACAATTATTCTCCATTTACTGTGAGAGTGTCATCCCAGGTTTGCAGAAGGAAAAGCTGAGGATTTCTCTGAAATTACAAGAACTCTCTCTTCCGTTATCCTAGTGTAGCAGAATGACAAAGCGGAATGGAGAAAAAGGCACTAAACTGAAAGTCAGGAGCCCTAAGCTCCATCCAGGATGCCACTCACTAGGTGATACTGAGCACATAGTTCCACTTCTCAGACCTCACTTCCTGCCATTGTACAATTAGGAGTGGGATGGTGGGGGTTAAATGGTCTCTGAGGCCTCTCTTGGTTTTAATTCTGTGATTCTAAGTAGAGCTACTGCCCTGAGGGGCCCTCTCCACAAACCACTCTTTCCTAAATCACTTTTCTCACTTTTTCTGCCTCCTGTATTTGGATTTCAGACTGAGGAACAAAGACCTCGATCCCAGAAAAGCCAGTTTTAGAGATGGCAAAGCCAGAGGAGAAGGTGTAGGCCATCCTGGTCCGATAAGACTTTTTGGCAGACTCTCTTCTCCGTCGTAAACAAATCACTGTTTCTATTCTTCATCTTCTCCTTTATAAATCAGAGATACTTATACTCATTCTCTGTATTGGAAAAGGAAAATATGTTTACCAAGACAGTGAAGTATTTTAAAGTACAAGTACTCATTCTATCCTTACATAGTAAGGTTTCTCAACCTCAGGACTGTTGATATTTTGGGCTGGACAATTCTTTGTTGCAAGGAGCTGTCCTGTGCATTTTAAGATGTTTAGTGGCATCCCTATTCTCTACCAGCCAATAGCATTCCCCCCACCAAATTGTGACCACCAAAAATGTTTCCAGACATTGTTAAATATTGCCTGGAGGCAAAATTGCTTCCACGTGTGAACCACTGTTTTATCACAATCCTAAAATGCGAATCTAAAATTTAGGTGAGTAAGTTAGTAGATCATGGTAGTAATGTTCATATGTTAATGTTGCTTCATTTCTGAAAGTTAAGAATTCTCAGGCCAGAGAGCAGCACACTGACATAGATGAAGAGCAGGCTTAGGAAGGAGATGAATCCAACCTACCAGCTGAGTGATCTTGAACAGGCACCACAACTTCTCTGAGTTTCCATTTCTTCACCTGTAGGATGATGCGGTTATTGGGAGAATTAAATGTGATGATTTAGGTACTTAGCCATGCAGATGTTCCATAATGATAATATTTGTTACCACTAAACTCTTCTAGAGCTCTTATTGAATACAATTAATTGATCACCTATTGTGTGTCTACCAAATACTATACTAGTGCTGGAAGTACAAGAATGAAACAAACAAAACCACTTTCCTGAAGCTGCTCACTCATTATTAGAGAGGAAAGCTAGTCAGCAAGTAGTTCCAATGCAAATGATCAATGTGATAACAGATATATAGGGGCACAGTGGACCTCAGACAAAGGAGTGTCTAACACTATTCCAAAGGGATTCATAGTCTGTTGGGGTGACAGAAATGTGAACCCAAATGGTCTATAGAGTATGCTTTGTACTGTAACAGGGATAGGATACCTATGGAAGAAACTAACATTGCCTAGGGGATTCAGAGCGCTTTCCAGAGAAGGTGATCCATGAAAGTAATATAGCTTTCAAGGATAAACTGTTTAGAGATTACATTAAGAGTTATTCTTCATGTTCTTGGAAATGTAAAGAAAGATGAGAAAAAATGTCCACCAGTGATGAAGTTTTATTAATAGGACCTATGGGGAGGTGAAGTGACAGGGGGACATTTTTTGTGCACCTGATCACTGCACAGATATTCTCTGTTCCAATGTGTCTGCGTTTGATGAATAAGAACTGACAAGGTATTGCAACACTATTAGAATAATGATCAAAGCTAAGTGATTAAACTTTTCAGGGTTTACTTAGTATTTAGACATTTTAAAGAAATAAGATTGGATTGCACTGTGCTGCCACCTTCCAATATAGGGTGCCCCCGTTGGACTAAATTGGTCTCAAGTCACCTCAAAGGTGGTTGGCCTCCCTCATGCTCCTCTTCATTGTTTTTAATTATGCCCTGATCCTTGATACAATCAGCTGTGGCTAGGTTTCAATCAAGGCATATGACACAAGCCACGGTAACAAATGAAATGAAGATGTGCTTCCGGTCACCCGAAGGTACTCTGAAGTATAATAGCCCGACTAGCATACAGACCTATAGCTGTATATTACTTTTTAATAAATGACCCATGGTAACAAATTACCACAAACTGTGGATTAGAACAACAGAAATTTATTCTCTCACAGGGCTGGAGGTCTGGAAGTCCAAAATCAAGGTCTCAACAGGGCCATGCTCTCTCCAGTGACTCTGAAGATAGACTCTTTCTTGACTCTTCCTTCCTCCTTCCTCCTCCTTCCTCCTCCTCCTCCTCCTCCTCCTCCTCCT
>NW_012114844.1:850192-851401 GCF_000951035.1 Colobus angolensis palliatus | reverse complement strand
AGAAAATTGTACTTAACAATGGGCTTTTGGCTAGTAAAAAAAGGAAGTTTTGTGGGGAGGAGTGTCATGATTTGTTAATACAGTAGGAAGTGTTCGTTTTTCATTTATTATTTGTGCTTTCCTTTAGCTTAATTAAGAAATTTAATATCATAAAAATATTGTTCTGCATTTTATTTTTAACATTTTATTTTCTATGCTTAGATTTTTTTTTTTTTTTTGTGGAGATAGAGTCTCACTCTGTCATCCAGGCTGGGGTGCAATGGCATGATCTCGGCTTACTGCAACCTCCACCTCCCAGGTTCAAGCGATTCTCCTGCCTCAGCCTCCAGAGTAGCTGGGATTACAGGCATGCATCATTACCTCTAGCTAACTTTTTAATTTTTTTTTATTTTTGTAGAGACAAGGACTTACCATCTTGCCCAGGCTGGTCTTGAGCTCATGGGCTCAAACCATCCTCTTACCTCGGCCTCCCAAAGTGCTGGGATTACAGGTGTGAGTCACTGCACCTGGCCTCTTCCTAGTTTCTGGGGGGTCCTGGAGACCCTTGGCATTCGTCGGATTGTATAACCGCATCACACCAATCTCAGCCGCCATCTTCCCGTAGCCCTCTTCTCAGTGACTATGTGTGTCCTCTCCTCCTCTTCTAAGAACATCAGTCATTGAATTTGGGGCCCGCCCTCATCCAGTATGATCTCATCTCAATCTTAAACCAATTACATTTGCAAATAACCTATTTACAAATAAGTTCAAATGTTGAGGTTCAGAGTGGACATGAAATTTTAGAGGACAATACCTAACACGCTACAAGCTCTAAAGTAGATATTTTTCTTCCAACTGTATGTTCAGCCTTTGAAACAAGTGTGAATTTATTTTTAAAAGTTGAATGGTATACTTCAAAAGAAAAAATTAAACAAGCTCCTTTAAAAAGCCAGGGAAGGAAGTCTTCATTGTCACATATGTGAAACTGGAGAAGCCATGATTCATCTGAGCCTTAAGGGTTAGATAAAATTTGCAAATGGAAATGTCAGTGGGACTTGATCATTTTGCAGAAAAGGACCAACATCAGTCAATGTGTAAGAGTAGATGTACTCATCCAACAAATAAGAGATAAGCAAGAAAATTGTACTTAACAATGGGCTTTTGGCTAGTAAAAAAAGGAAGTTTTGTGGGGAGGAGTGTCATGATTTGTTAATACAGTAGGAAGTGTTC
>NW_012114844.1:811794-850142 GCF_000951035.1 Colobus angolensis palliatus | reverse complement strand
GACTACAGGTGCACACTACCACGCTCAGCTAATTTTTGTATTTTTAGTAGAGATGGTGTTTCACCATGTTGGCCAGGCTGGCCTTGAACTCCTGACCTCAGGTGATCCGCCTACCTCAGCCTCCCAAAGTTCTGGGGTTACAGAAATGAGCCACTGTGCCCGGCCCACACTTAGACCTTTAATGTACCTTATAATTGATTTTAAAAAAAATATGAGGTAGGGATCTAATTTATTAATTTGGAAAAATTGACATTGTAAATAGGAATATGGTGTGGCTCTCCCTTTAATTCTCCTTCATCCTTTCTGGCTTATAAAACACTTTTCTAACAGTTTTGTCACTTATGGACAAGAAAATATACGAGAATGTTCATTGCAATATATTTCGTAATAGTAAATGAAACATCCCTCAATAATAAAATGAGTAAATAATTTTAATTATATTTATATGGCAGTGAAAAAAACTCAACTGAACCACACATATAAAGGGAAATCTCAAAATTATAATGTTGAAAGAAAATTAAAAGCTCTAGAATGATATTCTTTGAATCCATCTAGTATAAACAACAGCAAGAAAGGAACAGGATAATTCCATGTGCTTAATCGGTGGTAACAGCATAAAAATGTGCATAGGAATGAGAGATGCCAAACTCTGATGCAAGCTCTGGGTAACAAGAAAGGGAACAGAATCAAGAACAGGTACATTATGATGTCTCAGTTCTAATTCTATCTGTAATGTTTTAACTTAAAAACAAAAAATAAACCTGAGCAACAACAACAGCAAAAAATTCATTTCTCCTGGATACAGCATGGTGTTATAGGACTGAGGGGTATCAAGCTAGGTGGAACTGGATGGTACATAATCGAGTTTGGAATGTTCAGATGTTTACTATTGTATTGCTTGTGCAGTGATTTTCAAACTTTTTTTTAAACTTTCAAATTTTTTTCAAACTGTGTGGTGATCCACAGTAAGAAGCTATTTCACATTGCCACCAAGCGCACGCATACACACACACACACACGTACACATACACGCACAGTGAACAAAAACAAATTTCATGAAAAAATATTTACAGTTATTAAACTGAAGCACTCTGATATTTTTCATCCTGTTTTATTCTGTTTTCCTTTAACAATGCTGCCTGCAGTTTGAAAACCACTGGTTCATACTTCCATGTGTCTCAAATATTTTACAATTAAAAAAAATCAATACTGGTGAATACTTTAATTGGATGAAAGAAACAGTTTATCTTGAATAATTACTGATAATGCATTAACCAAATTCACAACATGTTAGAGTCACAGGAAAACTTGGTAAGTGCAACGGCTTTCAAACTGTTTAGATGTAAAACTCTTCTGACAAATTAAATATTAATCTTATGCCAAGGAAGAGTAAAATGTGACAACGTAAATAACAGGACCAGACTCTTTCTTAGGGAGAGAATTGTTTTCCTTGGGACACCTCCTGTGATGCACGCCTAGCATGGAAGGTGAGCCTCTCCCATACCCACTACCAAGCTTCTAGAGGCAGAAGGGGCCACTCCGCATAACTGATGAGGAAGAATGTAAACCTGTCAGGGAAATCCTACAGGGTTAAAGTGAGGTGCAGGGCTGGTTAGCAAGGAGAAAGCAAGCTGGCAAGATGACAAGGGACAGTGAGGACTGCATCTCCCTCTCTGGGACCATCCCTCTAAGAAAACTCTATTAAGCTCATGGGTGTCTGGTGTATGGGACTTTGTTGTTGCAGAAACCAAAGGAGATGTTTTGTCTCGAGGCTAACTGGGCGTATTAGTCCATTTTCACACTGCTTATAAAGACATAACTGAGAGTGGGTAATTTATAAATAAAAAGAGGTTTAATGAACTCACAGTTCCATGTGGCTGGTGAGGCCTCACAGTCATGGCACATCTTACAAGGTGGAGGACAAGAGAGAAAATGAGAGCCAAGCACAAGGGATTTCCCCTTATAAAATGATCTGATCTTGTAAGACTTACTACCACGTGAACAGTATGGGAGATGCCGCCTCCATGATTCAATTATCTCCCACTGGGTCCCTCCCACAACATATGGGAATTATGGGAGCTATAATTCAAGATGAGACTTGGGTGGTGACACAGCCAAATCATATCACTTGGTATGGCAGAATAACCCATAAGAACACCAAAACCAAGACACAATGAAAAAAGAAAACTACAGGCCATATCCCTAACGAAAACAGATACAAAAGGCCTCAACAAAATGCTAGCAAACTAAATCCAGCAGCACATCAAAAAGTTAATTCACCATGATCAGTATGCTTTATTACTGGGATGCAAGGTTGGTTCAACATATGCAAATCAATAAATGTGATTCACCATATAAACAGAATTAAAAACAAACCCCACATTATCATCTCAATAGATGCAGAAAAATATTTGATAAAATCCAATATTCCTTCATGATAAAACAAAAAAAAAACCTCAAGAAACTAGGCATTGATGGCATATACTGCAAAATGATAAGAACCACCTATGACAAAGCCAGAACCAACATCGTACTGAACATGCAAAAACTGGAAGCATCTTCTTTCAGAGCTGGAACAAGACAAGCATGCCCACTCTCACCACTTCTATTCAATATAGTACTGGAAGTCCTAGCCAGAGCAATCAGGCAAGAGAGAGAAATAAAAGGCATTCAAATGGAAAAGAATAAGTCAAACTATTTATTTTTCACTCGCAATATGGTTCTATACCTAGAAAACCCTAAAGACTCTGCCAAAGGCTACTGGAACTGACAAAAGCTTTAGTAAAGTTGCAGGATACAAAATCAATGTACAAAAATCTATAGCATTTCTATACACTAATAACATCCAACCTGAGAGCCAAGTAAAGAGCATAACCCCATTCACAATAGCTGCGCACAAAAAATAAAATACCTAGGAATACATCTAACCAAGGAGGTAAAAGATCTCTAGAAGAAAAACTTCAAAACATTGTTAAAAGAAATCATAGATGACACAAACGAATGGAAAACAATCTATGCTCAAGAACCAATATTCTTAAAATGTCCATACTACGTGAAGCAATATACAGATTCAACACTATTCCTATCAAACTACTATCATTTTTCACAGAACTAAAAATAACTATTTTAAAATTCATATGGAACCCAAAAAGAGGCTATAGGAACCTTAGAAGAAAACCTGGGAAACACCATTCTGGACATCAACCTTGGGAAGTAATTTATGACTAAGTCCTCAAAAGTGATTCCAACAAAAACAAAAATTGACAAGTGGCATCTAATTAAAATAAAGATCTTCTGCATAACAAATAAAACTATCAAAAGAGAAAACAGACAACCTACAGAGTGAGAGAAAATACATGCAAACTGTGCAGCTGACAGAGGAGTAATATCCAGACTCTAAAAGGAACTTAAATAATTGAACAAGCAAAAACC
The DNA here is from genome assembly GCF_000951035.1 of Colobus angolensis palliatus. Lineage (NCBI taxonomy): Eukaryota > Metazoa > Chordata > Mammalia > Primates > Cercopithecidae > Colobus > Colobus angolensis. The sequence goes on along the minus strand of NW_012114844.1, from coordinate 846,710 downwards.
AAGTAACCCCATTTAAAAATAGACAAAAGACATGAACAGACACTTCTCAAAAGAAAACGTACAAGCAGCCAACAAGCATATGAAAAAAATGCTCCACAGCACTAATCATGAAGGGAAATGCAAATCAAAACCACAATGAGATACCGTCTCACACCTGTCAGAATGGCTATAATTGAAAAAGTCAAAAAACAACAGATGCTAGTGAGGCAGTGGAGAAAAGGGAATACTTATACAATGTTAGTGGTGTCGTAAATTAGTCCAGCCACTGTGGACAGCAGTTTGGATATTTCTCAAAGAACTTGAAACAGAACTAACATTCAACCCATCAATCTCATTACTGGGTATATATTCAAAAGAAAACAAATCTTTGTACTGAAAAGATATGTGAACTTGTATGTTGATTGCAGCACTATTCCAAATAGCAAAAGCATGGAAGCAACCTACATGCCCATCTATGGTGGATTGGATAAAGAAAATGTGGTATATATATGTATATATATACCGTGGAATACTATGCAGCCATCAAAAAGAATAGAATCATATCCTTTGCAGCAACATGGATGCAGCTGGAGGGCATTATCTTAAGTGAATTAACACAAGAACAGAAAATCAAATACTGCATGTTCTTACTTGTAATTGGGAGCTAAATAATGGGTACACATGGACATAAAGATGGGAACAACAGGCACTGGAGACTATTGAGAGGAGAGAGGGAGGGAGACAAGGGCTGAAAAATCAACTATTGGGTACTAAGCTCAGTACCTGGGTAGTTGGACCATTCATACCCCAAACCTCAGCATCACGCAGTATACCTAGGTAACGAACCTGCATATATGCCCTGAATTAAAATTAAAGCTGAAAAAACACCTGAGAACCATAGGAGGCCAAGGACCATCAGCCTTCCTTAAATTGAACATAAATGAAGAGAAAGTCTGGATTTCCACGGGGTGTCGAAGTGAGGGATCTAACACTATTTCAACTAGATCTCAAAGAGCAGCAATGCCCAAGGATGAATATGGGGTGATAGCAATATCTCAATACATAAAACTGGGCTCTGATGAAGTGGACAGGAGTGGGTGAGGTGGGGTGGGGGCAGGGAGAACAGAATGAGGAGAAGTTGGCTGCAGCCCTTGCTCTCAGCCTCCCTCCAAGGCTTTCCCCAGCAACTGAGGGACCTCCATGAAAATGGTTGAGAAACAGTGGGCAACCCATTTTACAGATTTGGAAACAGGCCTAGAACAGTGAAGTCACCAGCCCAACACGACGGTTAATAAAAATAAATCCAGCTTCCTGGCACCTGGCTCATACCCTGACCCCTGGCCATGACCATGCAGTACCCGTTGATATGAATTGCTTCACCACGTTCATTAAGTGCAAGCAAGAGCATCAGAGCCCTGGGGGAATAAAACATGGTTCATTTAATTTCGGCGTGAGTATGAGGAAGTCAGAAATTGGAAAGGGAGTCAGGAATACGACATCGATGAAAAGGAACCGAATGGGGTTAGTGACAAGAAAAAAAGACGGGGGCCGTGGGGCAGTAAGATTGTTCTTAAGAATTTGCATAGGGTTGAATGACTGCAGAAAAAAAGAATGATGGGAATCCGCCTAGCCCAGGCCCGCATGCTCCTGTAAGGCTTGTGGACAAATCACCTCCTCTCAGCCTCTCTGTGCCTCCTAACAACTCCATGGGAAGATTTATGGTTGTTAAAGGAACTGCTGAAACAGGTCAAAAGATATATTTGGTGTCAAGACACCAACTATTTGCCTCACTTTAATTTCCACCTAGTGCCTTTCTGCCTATTTTTATCAGGGCACATGAAAAAGCCTTTCACTAAAGAGAGCAAAGCCAAGAGACAATTTCTTCTATGATCTTCTTTTGACTGCTTTTCTCCAGGTGACTGAAATGTGAACAGGTTTTAGAATTGACAGTCCCCAGTCAGCACACTCTTTATTCTGTTTATGTTGTTTTCATTTTTTTCCAAACTCTGGAACTTCTGAAGGTTAAAACAGACTTTGATTACTTTGGCTTAAAAAGCAGAGCTGGAAATACTGACAGGGAAGTTGATCATAAGTTGATCATGACGTTTTCCTAACAATGTTACTCCATTCTTCTTCAAGGAATATCATGCCTCCTGTTTACTGCTATAAGTAGTAAAATGTTATAAAGACCACCTAAGTCGATATTTCCTTAAGAACAGCAGCCAAACGTTTAAGTCAAATTCACAGTGATGCAGCAATACAGGGCATCTCTAGGTACTATTCCAATGTTTGTCCTCTTTGCCCGGTCCACATGAGAACAACTTCTGCCTGTCCTAAGTGCATACAAGAGTGGCTTGTCAACCTAGCATCTTGACAGCCAGACCAAATCTGAGCAGCACTGGATGATCTGGCAATTGTTATTAGATTCTGCAATCCTCAGCTCTTGGAAACCATCAAAACACATCATACAGATCCATTAGAATCAGCTAGGATTGAAGGACTTCTCCAACCCCCAGCGTTTTATTGAGAGTGGTCCAAAAATCAGCCACTCCTGGTACCCCAGCCTTTATCCAGAAGGGTCCTAAGCAGGCAAAATGCCCGTGGAAATCCATTTTGAAAATATTGATTTCCCACAGAACCTCCATATCCTCCTTGCTACTATTATCATTCTGAGTAGTTGCTATTGGCACAGTAACAATGATGATAACTGTCATCCATTACATATCTTGGGGCAGGAAAGTGTGGTGAGAAATTTGTTGGCCCAGGTCTAGGAGTCCTACTGTCCCTGCCCAGCCGCCATCTATGCCATGACAGTGGACATAACACTCTATCTCCATGATTGACTCCATAAGAGAGCGTGGGATGATCTTGTCTGCCCCTCATGTAAGCGCATCAAGCAAAACAGAGCATGGTGGGTTTCACAGCTCACTGCAATGCACAGGCATTGCCAACTGTCTGCGCAATTACAGAACTCCTCTTCTGACCAAAACTGAGGAGAATGTGAGAGGCGGCGCCATTATCTAGACAGAGCGTAGGGTTAGGCATGGTGGCTCACACCTGTAATTCCAGCACTCTGGGAAGTTGAGGTGGGAGGATGGAGCCCAGGAGTTCAAGACCAGCCTGAGCAAGATGGCAAGACCTTGTATTTATTTATTTATTTTTATTTATTTATTTATATATTTATTTATTTATTATATAGAGAGAGCAGAGATGACAAGAAAGGGCAGTGGTCATGAGTACTGACTCCAAGGTCAGGTGCTTGGGCTCAAAGCCAACTCCAGGACTTGTTAGTTGTGTGACTTTGAACAGGGATCCTCTTCTCCCAGTGCCTCAGTTTCTTTCCTCTGCTATAAATAGGGATAATAATAGTTACTGTGAGTATGAAATGAGATTATACCTGTAAGGTCTTTGGACTATCTCCTGACATTCAACAAGTGCTTCCTTTTACTGTTATGCAGATTCAAACCTCACGATTTAAAACATATCATATGATTTGCATGTTTCCACAATCCAAGACCTTTTCGCACTGAACATGGAATCAAAAAGGCAAAGATGCAGTTTTCTGCCCTTAAGCAGCTCTGTGACCACAAGTCAGGCACTTACACCATCAGTTATAGTTTTCTCATTTTTTAAACTATAAGTGATTATGAACATTCTTCCCTCTTTTTAAATTTTTGATCATTTAAATTTCATTAATCAAAAGTATATAGCTTGCTTAGTTTTTTAATGCCCATCTTTTTATATTCTGGAGATATTTCATTGGAACAACACAAATACTTTCACACTTTGGCATTTATAATGACAGTTCCATTGTCACCATGGTGTCTTCTAATGTGCAGAGGTTTGGGATATTTAAAGAATAATTTTCTACAGCCAGTATTCCAGTAATCTACTGCCTCATAACAAACGATCCCAAAATGGCAGCGTGATATAAGCACCGCTTTAATGAGCATGGATTCTGGGGATTGGGAATTCAGACAAAGCCCACTTCTTGTCTCTATTCTGCTATGCCTGGGGCCCCATGTACTAAGCCACAAACAACTGGGGGTGACGTTAATGGCTGGGACTTTTTCACTTGTGTGTGGCACCTGGGCTGAGTTAAGATGACTCATCAGTAGACACACTTCAGTTTAGTCAGATTTCTTATATTGTGACTCAGAGCTCCAAGGGTGAATATTTTAAGGAACAAGCTGAGAGCTACATGGTCATTTATGACTTAGCATCAGAAGTCACACTGCAGCACTTCTGCCATAGTCTACTGGACAAAGTAATCATAAGTCTACCGAGATTTAAGAGTTGGTTGCATTGCCCTCAACTCTCAATGGGAGGATTACCAAAGAAGTTGCAATCATCTTAAATCTTCTTTTGAATTTTTGTGCTAATACTACTATTCTTAATTGGAGGCCACTCCTGAAAGGCATTCAGAAATGGGTGGGAGCCTTTTAAGCTTCCACAATTACAGAGCAGGGAGGTCCTGACATTTAGTGGGCAGGAGTCAGGGATGCCAACTGTCCTACAATAATGAAGACACTCCCACACAATGAAGGAGTGTCTTGCCAAAATGCCAGTGACAAGTCTGCCAGAAAACCTGCTCTAACATTCTCTACCTTTGACATCATGGATAACAAGACATTCTTCTCTCCAAGATGAAATATCCATTTATATTGTGCTCTATTATACTTACAACCTGATTACTTTAAATCCGAAATCTTTGATCCATCTGAAATATATTTAGGTGTATAAAGTATAAGGTATAGATATGATGGTTAGTTTTATGTGTCAACTTGACTGCACCATAGTGCCCAAATATGTGGTCAAACATAACATTATTCAAGATGGTTCTGCGAGGGTGTTTTTGGATGAGATTAACATTTAAATCAGTAGACCGAGTAAAGCAGATTGCCTGGCTTTCCACAAATGTACCTGATGTAGGTGGACCTCATCCAATCAGTTGAAGGCTTGAATACAACACAAAATTGACCTGCCCTTAGCAAGAAAGAATTCTGCAGCAGACAGCCTTTGCACTGGAACTGCAACATCAGCCCTTTCCAGGTCTCCAGCCTGCTGACCTATCCTGTAGAGTTTAGATTTGCCAGCCTCCATAATCACATAAGCCAATACCTTAAAATAAGTCTCTCTCCTCCCTCCTTTCTCTCTCTCTCTCTCTCTCTCTCTCTCTCTCTGTATGTATGTATATACACACACACACACACGCACACACACACACACACATCCTGTTGATTCCATTTCTCTGGAAAACTCATATAAAATACTTTTACTTATTTCCATTTGGTGAGTCTTTTGTTTCAATACTCTCTACTGTACAATCCAAACTTTCTCCAATATTTAAAGTGACTACCCTTATCACATAATAAAATATTTCATATATGCTTGGGCTTATTTCTGCATTTTAAAATTCTCTTTAATGTTTCTGTCTGCATACTTTTTTAATAGAACCACAATGAGAAATTATTGTCACTTTAAAATACATGTTAATAACTAATAGAGAAAACTACCCATCATTATCCCTTTTATATTTTTTTGTTTTCTCACTAGTTTATTCAATCAAGTGAATTTTATAATTGTGTAATGGTATTCTAAAAACTTACCTTAGAAACTTCTGCGGGTGTTGTGGTAAATGTATAAATTTATCTGGAGGACACTGACATAATTACAGTCTTCCCCAACATTCATTAAGTGTTCCATCCAATTAATGAAAAATTATTTTATGTTCATCGTTAAAGCTTTATAGTTTAAATAAATGCAGCATATTTCTTGTTAAATTTATTCCTAGGTATATTTTTTATTGTTTCTGTTTTGAATGAGAAGGTTTCCTTTATATATTCTGGGTTTTTGTCAGTACCTAGGAAAGTTACTGATTGTCGTATTTTTATTTTGAATTTAGCCCCCTTACTAAACTCTTATTTCAAATACATTTTTAGTTTATTTACTTGGGTCTTCCCAGTAGAATAAAAAATGTCATATGCAAATGAAAATTTTGTCTCGACCTTTTCAACATCTCTGTCTTCTGTTACATTTGTACTACCCTGGCAAAAATACTTACAATAATATTGAAAAACAGTGTTGATAGTAACATTTTTTAAAGTAGAATTTAAGAAATCTTACTACGGGTAGTATGCTTTAACTCTGCAAACCAGTTTACATATATTTTCCTTTTTATCCTTCAAAATAACCTTCTGAGTTAAAAGAAGTTACTTAACCTTTCATATTCTCAGTTTCCCATCTACAAAGTGGGAATAATAACATACCTACACTATAGGGTTGCCATAGAAATTAAATTGCTGTAAAACACTTGTTCAATTCCCAACACAGCCAGCTTCCATTACGGCAGCAATTAACTCACTCATATGACTGTTATTTTATCATTGTTTTAGACTGTTTATTTACATTGTTTTACATGACTATTATTATCTTGTCATTGTTTTGCAGATGGAAAAATAACATACTTTGGAGAAATCAAGATCACACAGCTACTATGTATGGAATTGGGACTTGGGCCCTTATCTGTTAAACTCCTAAATTTATGCGCTTTCTCCACTTTTTCTTTTCACGTTGATGGAAATTTTCTAGTGTTTCAATGTTAAGCATGATAGGCAAGTTACTTTTCAACTCCTAGTTAAGAAAAAGAATTTGCAATGAATAGTTATCTAATTTTATCAATTGTATTTTAGGGTATTGAGATGACTATAGCTTTATTTTGAAGTTTCTAATCTCCTAACAAAATTAATTTTATGGACAGATTTTATAATGTTAAACCATCCTTGCATATCTGAAATAAACTTTATTTTGAGATAGTTGTTATTCTTTTTATATATGGTGGGATGCAATTTGTTAATTTACTCCTCTTGATTAATTTTCCCATGTAAGACAAGTCCTTATCAATTTTATTTTTAGATTTTTAAGTACTTTGTTTTAAGTGTGTGTCTTTTAAAAACAGGGTTGAGCTGAATTCCTTTTTTTTTCTTGATTGATTTAAGAATATTATGGGTGATGGGTGCACCAAAATCCCAGAATTCACCACTAAATACTTTATCCATGTAACAAAAAACCACTTGTATCCCAAAAGCTATTGAAATTTTTTTAAATAAAGTAAAATAAATTAAAAATGATGCACATCAAAAAACAAGAATATTGTATAACTTCTATAGGACTGTTCAACCCAGTTACATTTATTTTCATAACTGATATAGGTGACCTTACTTCTGTCATCCTTATATTTCCTTATTTCTATAATTGTTCATGGTTTCTCTTGCCATATTTTTTGAATTTTTCCTCATTTGGCAAATTGGGGTGGGGGAAGTTTTAAACATTACAACTGCTTATGTTTAAGTTTTCTTTCAATATACTTATTACAATGTAGTATATATTGACTATGACCATGAAAACAGGAGAGATTAGTACACATAATAACTTTCATGATTTCTCACCCAACCTCTCCTGCTTCTAAATATTGTAATTGGGCTTTTCTTTTTTACCCAGCTTCTTTATGACGAGTTGTTTTTACTATATCATGACTCTTTTATTTGAAGAATTACCTGCAACATTTAAATTCTCTTGTGTAACCATATTTAGAGCAATTATTTAGATTTCATTCATTTTAAAAATATTTTAGGACTTTCTTGTGTTCCTTTTGTGCCATGACGTCTCCATGCTTGAGTTCTTTGTTTTGATTTATCCCACAGTTGCCTGGTATTTATCTTCAAGTAAAGTTTTTGGGAAGGATATGGGGGCAGTGTATTTTCTAAGAGCTTTCAAATCTGACAATGTCTTTCTTTGCTTCAACTCATAAAACATAAATTTGACTGTGAATAGTATCTGTGGGTCACAGCACTTCAAACACAAAAGCCTATCAATCTCACTTGGCTATTTTCTGTCATTAAATTACAGTCACCTCCCACTTTAGTTACATCTTTGCTATAGCATTTCCTATCTTATACAGTGATATATCTTGTTGTATGACACCCTACTACTAGACAATGAGTTTTTGAGGACTGTGACCATATCTTATTGATCTTTGATTCCCCAAGACAAGCACTAACCCAGCACATTATAAGTGCTCCACAAAGGTTACTTTAATTAAGGAATACATGAATAAATGAGCTTCACAAATCATAATGTTCTACATGAATATAAGGGCAGGACCATCACGAAAGTCTCTTCAGTATATGTAAAATCACATAAAATTGTGTTTCAAAGCCTGTCTAGTGAAGTTAATATTTTTACACTTTAATTGTGTTTATTTATGAATTGATTTTTGCAGAGAAGACAATGGATGAGGTTAAAAGTCTAGTCGAACAAAAAAATACTTGCTCCTAGGACTTTGTTGGTAAAGGTTGTGACTTCTCATTCAGAGACTTGATAACCAGGAGTGACCATTTAATGAAGGTTCAGTTAGATTGAAAACAGCCCAAAAGAAAAGCAACCGTCAGAGAAAGCTGATACACTATTACAATAGTGTCAAAAACCAAGCAAACTTCATTCACACAATATAAGGCTAGCACAGGACATAGAGAACTTGTATCAGGAATAGCCAAGCATGTTTTCTAAAATGGCATTAAAGAGTTCACAGACAAGTTTCAGAGTCTGAGAAACTTTGGCATGGATGCCTCCTATCCAGTTTGGGATTGTAACATGTACCAGAAACTAACCTTCATTTTCCTATTAGAATGAATAAGAGAAAGCATGGAAAGGACTTAGCACAATATCTGAAAAACCATAAGTGCACAATTAATCAGAATTCCATTTCCTTGCCATCCATGCACAGGTCTTAAATACAGGCACAAATTAATGGATAATTCAGGTTTAGGAGTTTGTCCAATAGTCATGAAGAATATGTTACATAGCCATTTATCACTAATACTCATTTAGTGAACAGGAAATCATTTTTTGTTCCTAGCAAATCATGGTGCTAGGAAATTACAGATATTTAGAATTTGATTTTTAAATACCATCTTTATGATTTAGTTTATTTACCATAACAAAAAGTGTCATACATCAGAGTAGTATTTTAAAACAAAGGCCCAGGAATCCAAAAGACATAGATGTGCTTTAAGTTCGGTACAGATGGTTTAAGAATTATCATTTAACTGTCCCCTTTTCCAGACTGGTTGTTATAAAAACAATACATATATATATAGTATATATTTATATACATATATATTTGGTAAAATATTCTTTGAGTACTAGAGAATGTGAAGGAAATGGGAAAAAACTAAAATATATCAATAACATACATGTACCTTCCTAAAGAAAAACTAATTCTTAAATACTCAAGTAGACAAAGAAATACATAAAAATAAAGAATTCAAAAATGAGAAATATATTGTCTAAAAGCAAAAGTGATGAGCAAATAGTCAGAAAATTTAGAGTTGATATCTAAATTATTATTAATATGATTATAAAACCTATGTAGGCCAAGTGCAGTATCTCAGCCTGTAATCCCAGCACTTTGGGAGGTCAAGGTGGGCGGATCACGAGGTCAGGAGATCAAGACCATCCTGGCTAACACGGTGAAACCCCGTCTCTACTAAAAATACAAAAAAATTAGCTGGGCATGGTGGTGGGCGCCTGTAGTCCCAGCTACTCAGGAGGCTGAGGCAGGAGAATGGCGTGAACCCGGGAGGTAGAGCTTGCAGTAAGCCGAGATTACACCACTGCAGTCCAGCCTGGGGGACAGAGCTAGACTCTGTCTCAAACAAACAAACAAAAAAACCCTATGGAAACGTCAAAGAGCATTCTTGGGAAAAATATTCATGTATAAATTAACAATATTTGACTTACATTATTTAATTCATTTTACTTAATATTAACCAACAAAAATATTGGTTAACATAAAGTCTTAGATATTCACATACATACCCACACAACACATGAAAACAAAACATAAAAGATATGCAAAGGGCAAGGATGAAGTTAAAGCGTGATAAATTTCTCCCAAGATGCTTGGCTATTCCTGATACAAGTTCTCCACGTCCTGCCTCCATGAAGCAAATAAATAAAACCTTTTTTATTTTTGCATTTAACAGAAATGTATTTGATCTGATATGAATACATTTGTATCTTAAATGACTATAATTAAAAACCAAACGTATATTTTCTAGAATACTAGAAGGAAAAAAGGTCAATAAAATTTGGACAAAAACTAGTGCAACAGGGAAGGAAATCAATCAAAAAGAAAAAAATTAAGGAAGCAAAAATAGAAAGTACAAAATAATTAAAATCAGGCACATCTGTTACCACAATAAATATAAATGTATTAAACTCCTCAGTTAAAGAGGCAAAGTCTCTAATATTGAGTCAAATAATGAAATTCAGCTTTGCTCTTTGGGAAAGACCTATCATATTTAAAATAACATACTTAAAATTTAAAAAACAAGAGAGAAGAGATATCTAGCAAAATAAAGTATCAATATTATTATCATACTAAGAAAAATTCTGAGCAAACAACATTTTATAATGATAAAAATAAGTCAAAAATGAATGTATAAAAAGTAAGAAATATTGGCCAGGCATAGTGGCTCATGCCTGTGATCTCTGTACTTTAGGAGACTGAGGCAGAGAGATCACTTGAGGCCTAGAGTACAAGATCTTCCTGGGCGACGTGCAAGACCCTGTCTCCACAAAAATTACAAAATTAGCCAGGTATGATAGTGCATGTCAGTGGGTCCAGCCACTCAGGAGGCTGAAGCAGGAGAATTGCTTGAGCCCAGGAGTTCAAGGCTACAGTTAGCTGCTATGATTGCCACTGCACTTCAGCATAGGTGACAAAACAAGGTCTGGTCTCTAAAAAAACAAAAAAGAAAAGGAAAAAAATTCCATTTAGAAACATATTTTGTATAATTATCATGAAAAAATATAAAGCCACTCTATTAGAATGAGAAGGAAATGCTGATGTACTCACAATCACAGTGGAAGAGCTTAATCAGCATCTCTTGTGTTTGAAAGACCAATTCGATCAAAATTATATGATGATATGGAATATCCTGATAATGAAACCAATACAGATTTTTAATAACTAGAATTTTTTAACTTTGGAGTTCAAACACAGAATACATATTATTCTCAATATTTCTAGAGAATTTATAAAAATTAATTTTAAATCAGAAATAGAACATGTTACATTATTTTGTGACAATTCAAAAAGATGTTTTTGAGCAAAAGTCCGGAAAATAAATTTATCCGAAGAAATCCAAACACTTGGGAATTCAAATATACTTTTTGAAACAACACACTAATATTAAAAAGGAAATAATGGTCCCCATTCTGAGATGAACTCTTCTATAATTCACACAAAGTCACCCTATGTGCTGGTAGCAGCCAGGCTGTGGGCTGTGGTCATGCTGTTTGTGCATTCTTCCTGGGAAAGAGATGGTGGGTGCCCTCTCCTCCTAGCTTCCCATCTCTGTCTGAGGTTTCTATTATTCCCTCCCTGCCTGCCAAGGACTTGAGGTCCTGCAGTGGGAAGTCAAAGCACATGTTTCCTTCTCAACGCCTACTGAAATTCACTTTGACATTTTTATGCTCCCACAGTTTGAAGTCTATTTATTTTGGAAGATTGGTTCTTTATGTATTATTTCAAAACTCTTGTTTGACCCCAACGTAGCAGTAACCTTTTTATTTTCCATCTTTTTCTATGTGATCCCTTTCCTAAAGCTGCAGGCTTTAAGTGTTCCAGCCATGAATGGGCTGAATCTAAGAAGGGCAAGATAAGAAATTTAAGAGAGTATTTATATGAAATGATAATATAAAATCCAATTTTTATTCTGCAACATGAGAACAATCTTGATTTTTAAAAAATCCAACATATCACACACACATGAAAATTAGACCAATCTCACCTAAAAATATACATGTAAATATATTAATATATTGTATATTATATTAACATACACTAACATATGTAACCACCTAAAAATATAGATGTAAATATATCAGTATATTGTATATTATATTAACATACTGATCGCCTAAAATTATAGATGTAAATATATTAAAATATTATATGTTATATTAACATATATTAACATACATAATCACCTAAAATATACATGTAAATATACTAATATGTTGTATATTATATTAACATATATTAACATATGTGATCACCTAAAAATATAGATGTCAATACATCAATGTATATTATATTAACATGTTAACATACGTGATCACCTAAAAAATAGATGTAAATGTATTAAAATATTATATGTTATGTTAACATATTATCATATATGATCACCTAAAATATATGTAAATATATTAATATATTGTATATTATGTTAACATATATTAACATATGTGATCCAGAAAGAATATATTAACAAGTATAATTCAGAGGTATACAAAAGGGAATAACATAAGATTTGCCACAAACTGGCAAAAATATTGATAATCACTGAAGCTGTGTATAAGGTTCACCATGTTTTTTTCTCTACTTTTGCTTATTTTTGAAAATGTTCATAATAAAATCAATTTAAATATTCACACCATGTTATAGCTTGCTCCATTACATTATAAAATGGTTCAATATTAGGAAATCTTTTTTTTTATAGTTCATCACATAAAAGGGGAAAAAAAGAAAAGACATACTAAACATTTATTCCTGAAGAAGCTTAGTCAACTAGGAAAATGCGATATTTTGTTAAAACGATAAAAATATTTCAAGCTAGGAGATATCGTATTTACAGATGGAGGCAAGCACTTACAGAGGATATGTTGGATGCCCTCTATAAGTATTTCACACATGTGTGTATTTAGTTTTCCCAAAAAATACATGAGTAACATACTGTTGCCATCATCTCTTTATAGGTGATGGAGTCAAGAACAGAGACGTTACGTAACTTGCCCAAGTTCACACAGCTAATCAACAGAGGAGCTGGAATTAGGATGCAAGTACCTTGGCTCCAGAATTTATCTCTCAACTGGTGTGCCTTGGCACCTCCCTACAATGTGCTCACCTGTGGTACAACTCCAGAGAATTTATAATTGCCATCGGGACCACAACGGAATGACCCATAACCATCACAGCTATAGAGTATTGTTCTGAAAGCTCTAGCAATTAAATGGCACAAAAAACGATGCAGAAATATTAGAAAGAAGCTGACCAAATACCGCTATTTGAAAGTAAGAAAATCATTTCCCTAGGAAATTCAGAATAGTCAATTAGAAAATTATTAGAACAAATTAGCAAATATGAAATAAGTTGTTCACGAAAGAACCTTTCCTATATTTCAGAGATAATTAGTTAGAAAGCATAATGAAAAATAGTTTCCCTTAGGAATGGCAAGAAAAAAACATGAAATGCCTAGAAATAAAGATAACAGTACACAAGCTGTTCATAAATGAAGGAAACCACAGATTTTTATTTAAAAATACAAAATATGACTGGAAAAATTATAACATATACCAAGTTCCTAGAGCCAAATTTTCCACATCACAAAGATTTCAATTTCTCAAAGTGAATTTATAAAGATGATACAACTCCAATTACAATCCCAGTGATATGGAGTAAATTGTGTCACCTCAAAATCCATATGTAAAAGCCCTAACTCTCAATGTGATTTATGAGGATGAGGCCCTAAACCAATAGTACCGCAGTCTTCTAAAACTGGGAAGAAAGATCTCTCTATCTTTCTCCCTCTCGCTCTCATCTTCCCCCAACACCCCCATTCCCACCATGTGAAGACAAAGTGCGAAAATGGCCATCTACAAGCCAAAAAGAGGGGCCTCACCTGAACCCAACCATGCTGGCACCATGATCTCAGGCTTTCAGCCTGCAGAACTGTGAGAACATTAATTTCTGTTGTTTAAGCCACCCAGTCTATGGCATTTGATTGTGGCAGCCTGAACTGAGCTGATTAATACACCCAATAAGTTTTTCTGCTTAAATATTTAACACAGTTGTCCTTAAGTTCATCCAAAAGACTAAATTCTTAGGAGTTATATTCTAGAAAATTATCACTTGGCAACTCTCGTGGTAATAACCGATTCATGTAGGAATCATTAATGGATGCTAAAACTAGTGGTGAAATCTTGACAGACAATAGAATATTTATAGAATTTCAAAGAATTTCCCCACATGATATTTATTAATTACAAAGGGAAAATAACATAATAGTAAAAAGTCTGATACGAGGTGCCAAGGCACACTGATTGAGAGATAAACTCTCAAGCCAAAGTGCTTGCATCCTAATTCCAGTTCTTCTGTTGATTAGCTGTGTGAACTTGGGCAAGTTACATAACCTCTCTGTTCTTGACTTCATCACCTGTAAAGAGGTGATGGCAACAGTATGTTACTGTTGGATTGTTTGGGAAAACTAAATACACGTACATGTGCAAAATGCTATCACTAAGCTGTCATCTTCACTAGTAATGTAACAAAAAGATTTGATATGGCTCCTAATAAGATGCCCTGAGAAGAACACAGCATCACTTCTGTGATATTCCTGCCCCAAACTGCACAATTGGAGTCTAAACATGAGGAAACATCTGACAAATCCAAATCCAAATTGACAAACATCTTCAAAATAACTGGCCTGCACCTTTCAGAAAAAGTCAGGTTTTTGAAAAACAAGGAAAGACTGAGGAATTCTTCAAAAAACAAAAAAGACCAAAGAAACATGACACCTGAATGTAATATATGATCTGGGATTTTCTTTTGCTACAAAAGACATTATTGGAAAATTCAGCAAAATTTGAACAAGGTGTGTAGATATTTGACAAGTTTCTTAACCACTTTGGCCCTACTTTCTATTTCTGTACTTGGACAAGTCACTGCCCTTCCATCTACCCTAAGTCAGACTTACATCTTTCTAGAACTCTCCCCAAACATGCCTTTCTCCACCCTGAACTCTTTCAACATTTATCAGATGCACCTCTGATTTTTAGCATTTCATGGCTTTCATTGTTGTACTATTATTTACAAGTTTCATGTTGAAGTAACTCTTTTTCAAAAATGAAATAGAATTATAACAGTTTTGAAAAAAAAACTTTAGCTTCAATGAAGTGAGAGGGTCAGATGGATAATGGAAACTAAATGTGTGGGTTTGTCTAAGAAGAAGTGGGTCTAGGAATTAAGATTTGATCTCTGGAATCATAAATCCTCAAACCCTCAAGATTACAAAGGACCTTAAAAGTGATTCTTGATTTTTTTCGGTTGTATTCCCACCCAGAAGTATCCAGATTATACCAGAATACATGCAGTGATAGAAATTTATTACCACTACAGGTAATAAGAATATGAATAATTAAGCATCCATCGTGTGTCAAGCCCTGTGCTAAGCCTTTTGCACACATTATTTTATTTAACCCTCACAACAACCTCAAGAGGTAGACACTAGGATTCCCATTTTACAGGAATAGAAAGTAAGGCCAAAGTGGTTAAGAAACTTGTCCAAGATCACAGAGCTGGCCTTTGAAGGAGCATAGATTACAGTGCAACTTAAAGTTTGTGCAGAAGTTGAAACTTGAGGCAGAAAAATTAAGTGTCAGGGAACAAAAGGCCAGTGGGAAAGGAAGGGGGATGAGTGTCAATCTGGGATGTGAGTGTTCAACCAAGAGGCTAGCTTCTAAGAAAGATAAGGTTGGTGCCAAGGGAATAGCATCCAGGAATTCTGCAAACACAGCCAGCAACCCAAGTGCATGTGAAAAGTTCTTGAATCTGTGCAGTGCGCCTAGGAATCAAAGGAAAAAGACCCCAGTTTTTCAGAGATTCAAGACTTACGAGGAAAATTAAAATAAACTGGAAGCTTGCTATGGTGTCGGAAGCACAGGTGTTGGTGTTGGACAGACCTACTTACCAAATGTGTAAGCTGGGCAAATAACTTCACCTCTCAACCTCAGCTTCTTCAACAATAAGAATAACAGTAGTTTCTTTAGAGCATTTTATAGGATTCAATAGTTAATATATGTAACATTTTTAGCATATAATACTTACCTAGTAATAATAGTTCTTTTCCTTCATTATTCCTCAGAAGGAAGAACCATTATCTCCAAGTGCCTCAATCAAGGAGGACATTAAGAGAGGCCTAGATATTTGAAGATGGAAGATATTAGTAGAAGCCTAGAGGAAGATAAGTAATTATTTAAACCCACACCAACCGACAAGGGCAGCAATAAGCCTCCCAGCTGGGCTTGCTAAGATGTAGCCAATCCTGAAGGGCACAGGTGACAGAGGCTTGTTGAGCACATGGCCCAGCATCCAGGCCCTCCACTCCATGATGTGAATACCATGGGTCAACCAGTTCTCTTGTCCACCTGCCCCACTCCTGATTACTCGCTCCGGGAGCTCTCCCACTTGCTGTCTTATTTGTTTGGCTTGTTCTTGTTTGTTTTCAATCGGATCTCACCTAGCCTAGAACCTTCAGCTACCAATGAGGTCTTAGTTGTGGACCATGGATATGGCTATTAGAATCATAGTGGCCTCATTACACAGAGAGGGAAAATTGGGCCCTGTAAAGGGCAGAAGCTAGCCAGAGATCACAGAGGCAATTATGATCATATCCACGTCATACCCAGGAACGGAACACACACGTCTTGACTTCTAGTCTC
Organism: Colobus angolensis palliatus; assembly: GCF_000951035.1. Lineage (NCBI taxonomy): Eukaryota > Metazoa > Chordata > Mammalia > Primates > Cercopithecidae > Colobus > Colobus angolensis. The sequence goes on along the minus strand of NW_012114844.1, from coordinate 830,165 downwards.
CTCAGAACACCTTTTGAGTATTTTGAAAAACAAAGATCTGACTGGGCGCAGTGGCTCACGCCTGTAATCCCAGCACTTTGGGAGGCCAAGGCAGGCAGATCACCAGAGGTCAGGAGTCCAAGGCCAGCCTCGCCAACACGGTGAAATCCACCTCTACAAAAAATACAAAAATTAGCCGGACATGGTGGTGGGCATTTGTAATCCCAGTTACTTGGGAGGCTGAGGCAGGAGAATCCCCTGAAGCTGGGAGGTGGAGGTTGCAGTGAGCCGAGATCACTTCACAGCACTCCAGCCTAGGTGACAGAGTGAGACTTCATCTCAAAAAATAATAATAATAATAAAATAAGGAAAAATAAAGATCTGTAGTTCTCATTGATGATAAGGATGAGGGCAGAAAATAGTTTCCAGGAAAATGACAGCAGGAACCCTTGTGGGCTGGCCTCTGATTAAAGGTTAACTGACCTATGCAGATAGACAGATTCATGCATCACACATATGTGTACATGCTGTAAACTCTGCAGTACAGTAAGTCCATTGGGCAGGGGCACTGCTGTTCATCATTATTCTCTACAGTCAGTGCAGCACTGAGTGCAATGCTGTCATGTGCTCAGAAAATAGTGGTTGAGCTATATTAGGCTTCTGTTTCAGTTTTGGAGAATGTCCTCTGGCTCTTTCAAATTAACTTCCTCTTTCAAGAGAACAGAGAGAGACACCTACAAAAAGATGAACAGCAAAGCATAGAAAGATAGAAACTGGGCCAGATGCGGTGGCTCACGCCTGTAATCCCAGCACTTTGGAAGGCTGAGGTGGGATGAGCAGATGACGAGGTCAGGGGTTTGAGACCAGCCTGACCAACATAGTGAAACCCCATCTCTACTAAAAATACAAAAATTAGCCAGGCATGGAGGTGCATGCCTGTAATCCCAGCTACTCAGGAGGCTGAGGCAGGAGAATCTCTTGAACCCAGGAGGCGAGTGAAGTTTCAGTGAGTCAAGATTGTGCCATTGCACTCCAGCCTGGGTGACAGAGCAAGACTCTGTCTCGAAAAAAAAAAAAAAATAGGTAGAAACTGCTAAAACTACAAGATCAATACTTTATTCATCATATATTCATATAGCACTCTGCAGTGGAGCAGCGTTACTCAAGGTGTGGTTCACAGATCAGCAGCTTCAGCTTTTCTGGGAACTTTTTCAAAATGCCAATTCTAGGACCTCATTCCAGGTCTCCTAAATCTCAGTCTCTCATAGTTAGGCCCAGAAATCTGTACTTTAGATAGTGTTCCAAGGGATTCTTATGCACACCAAAGTTTGAAGCCACTGCAGTGGAGAACAGAGGGAGTGTGAATCAAGCTCCTCTGCCAAAAATCAACCGAAGAGAAGAAAGGGCCTGACAGAGACAAGTATGGCCGTGAAAAGGATTAGCTCAGATCTTAATCACCATTTTCTTTCTACATGCTTAGTAGCCTAAGAGTGAGAATGGATATCCCCTCCCCTGCACCTCCACCCAAATACAAAGACAGCAATGGAAGAGTGCATCACTGTCATGACTTGCAAGTTGCCTTTATGGTGGGATCTTTTTAATTTGGTAGATTATGTTTTGCTCATTCATTTTCAAGCTTGATCCAACCATTTCTTTAAGCAGAATGTTAAATGCAACCAATGTGGATGCTCTGATACAACTGTGGTTAAGGCACCCTGCATAGTCGTCATAGTTTCAAACTGCCCAGCAAATCATCAGCAAATTGCTAATGCTAGAGACAAGTGAAGGATGCAATGGACATGTCGATAAATCATGAAACCTGTTTACACAAAGTGAGAAACCCAGTCAATACTGAATCTCTGAAATGCTCTTTAACTCTGCCAAAAAGAATAGGCATGGTTAATTGCATTTCCAATTAAGGCAATTGTTAGAATTTGCCAGTTACACATCATCATTCTACAGCATGAAAATAGGCATTAAAAAGCTTCCAGATTTTAAAAACAAATCAGCTTTCTATGTGTGAACTGATGGCGTGACCACAAAAGTCAATTCAGAGACAAAAGAAAATTCCATTCGCATGGAAGAAACAAGTAGAGAGGCAGCCTGAACTTGAACTCGTCGTGGATAACCAAGGCCCACTGGTCACTCTCAATGTTGTGATTCTTTTGTTGTAGTTTGCATTGAATCAGAATGGGGTTAAGACATTTTTTAAAAGCTTTGATGAAACCCCTACTACTTTGATGGTGTACAGCTGTTATGAAATTTCAGTTGTTGATCATTTTGCAGAAAGCTAATATTTTAGCCTTTCAAGAACAAATGGGGAAGGAAAGAGGTTGGACCTGATTTATAGAATCTCATTATTTAAAACGGTCTCATTTCACCCCGCTCAACTTCTCCCCCTTATAAATAAGGTTACAGAGGTTCAGGAGGTTCACCTAAGGTCCCACAGTGCAAAGTGATGGAGCCATGACTTTCATCCATGCAGGTCTAGGCTCTCCCATTAGTAACTTCATTGTGACAGGTTTTACCTTTAAGATTTTTAATTTCAGAGCCAGAGTACACTACTGCCTTATTTTTCCAGCATCACCAGCTGCCCCAGAGACAATTTTCCAGATGAATGAATCTAACCCTTCTTAAGTACCAGATTTTGAAGCACTTTGGGGATGAAAATATTTCTAAAATAAATTGCTGTTGCCCCACCACATTCCTAAACCAAATATTAAATGTAGTTTGCTAGGCAGAGCACTGGCCCCCAAAGGAGTCCACATTCTAACATGTTAATATGTTAGTTTACATGGCACAAGGGACTTTGCAGATGCAATTAAGTTTAGGATCTTGAGATGGGAAGATTATCCTAGATTATCTGGGTGGGCCTGATGTAATCACAAGCGTGCTTATAAGAGGGAAGGCAGGGTCAGAGAAGGAGATGGGATGACCTGACAATGGAAGCAGAGGTCAGAGTGATGTGGGTCACAGTATCTCTAGAGGGAGTAATGTTTAAACTGAGACTTTAAAGAGGAACAGAAATTTACCAGGCAAAGAGGAAGTTTTAGGGAAAATCATTAAAGACAGAGGAAACAACATGTGCAAAAGCCCAGTTTTTGGCAAGTATGGGACTAATACAGGAAATTAAAAGCTGATGACCACCATGACTGGACTAAAAAACACAAGGGATCTACCAAAAAAAGTGAGGGTCAGGTCATGAGTGACTTTGTAGACCATCTGAAGAATGACGAACATTACTCTAAGGGCAATGGAAAGCCAGTGGAGGGTCTTATTAGAGTTACATTTTGAAGTGGTCAGTTTGACATTGTGGTAAAGAGTCGATTGAAGAGGGTGCAGCAGCAGAGGTGGGTAGCAATCGTGAAGAGGGACAATGAGATGTACTTAAGGAAGGGTGAAGACAATGGGCATGGAAACAGGGGATAGACCTGAGTGGTCTTCAAACATCATAATCAACAGACCTATATGACCATTAGGTGTAGAGAGTAGGGGAGAAGGCGGAATCAAGGATGTCTCCAAAGGGCTTCCAGTTTACACAACTAAACAGAGAGTAATGTCCTCTCAAACAGAGAGGACACTGGAAGAGAAGAAGGTTTGGTCATTTGGGAGAGGGAAGATGATAAGGACAGCCAGTTTTGGACACACTGCTTTTAAAACCTAAATGTCCATTCGAATAGTAATAGATCAACCAATTATTAAATATGTTTACTATGGGATATTCTGCAGGGTTTATATGAAAAGATATGGAATATTCTCCAGCAAAACACAGTGTAGAGTGTGCTATAATTAGGTTTTGTAAATGTGTGTGTGTGCACTTATTCTCATAAATAACCATATAAACAGAAATATAAAAGAAACTATTAATAGTAAAAGTAATTATCTCTAAGGGAGATATTATAGGACTCAGAGAGAGGAGTACTTACTTTTCACTGTATGGTTGTGTGTTGTTTGAATGTTTCAACATGTGTATGCATTGCTTATTTATTTAAGTTGATTTTCAAATGCATATACAAATAGACTTAAAATACGTATCTTCCTAAAAGAATAGAAAGCATGAGATAATGTCAAGCAGGAGAAAACAATAGAAAGAAGTGGATGTAAGAGATAAATTAGAATTCCTGACAAAAAACCTTCAACAGGCTAAAGTGGGTTATTTTGTGCTGAATAAAGATACCATGCAGAATGAATTTAGAACGATCATGAACGTTTATATATCAAATGTCATAAAATCATATAGAACTTTAAAACTAGAAATATGAAGATAAATTGACAACTAAAATCAGAATAAGAAGCAAAATGTCTATATTGTAGAATAAAACAACAGGAAATAAAGAAACTGCATAATAAAATCTTCTTTTTGTTATAGAAAATAATAAACTTTATAATTTATAGTCTATTCATCCTTTTCAAATAAATGTGGAACATTTATTTTAAGATTATGTTCTAGGGCAAAATGGAAATTAAATACATTTCCCAAAGTAAAAGCAATATTTACTCTTCTCCCAAAACGATGCAAAATTAGCAATTAATGTTTAGAAAGCAACTGCTTGGAAAATTTTTTTAACCTATGAGAGAAAATCTAAATTGCAATTGTATGTTGTTTGGAAAATAACAGCAGGGACACAGTTATTTTCCATATCATATATTCCATACCAAAACTAGTGACTGAAAGAATATAGAGATATATTCCATATCAAAACTAGTGACTTATAATATCTATAGCCTTAAGTGTTATTTACAAAAAAGAAATAATTTAAACAACGACTAAAACTACCTCAAGATCAAAAAGCTAAAAATGAAAGCAAGACAATAAATCCAAGGCAACATTTACCAAACTGTTTTTTATGAAATACGAGTGAAAGCTCTCGTGTTTACTGGCAACACACACGTTGAGAAGGAAGGGGAAGTTCCATCCTTACGCAGTTGGTAAAACTTTTAATAATATACTCTGTCTTGGTTAATCACCAGTATATGTTAGCATGTTACAACTCTGAAAATTTTTACATTCAAGAGACTGTTTAACTTTATTTAATAGCACAATAATGGCATCATCTTACCTAAGAAGGAAAAATATAAATTGGAATAATTTTTGTTGAGATAAATTTGCCAATATGTATCTAAAGACTTACAATTTAATTGATAGTTTGACTCCTGGGAAAATACTCTAAAGATATGTGCAAATACCTAGCCTAAAGGACTTTATAGGCATTATTTTAGTGGTAGAAATTGAAAAATTCTAAATGTACAGCAATCAGAGATCAAGGACTGATTTATGGATCAGTAGCATCCTACGTATCCATTCACATTCCTGTTGATATATTTATAATTAGGTGGGAAAAGTAGCTTACAAACTCAACATACAGAGTCTCATTTTTGTAAAATGCCTTATTTAAATAAATAAAAACTCCATGAAAAAGATACAGAGATTTCCAAGTAAAGCTGTCCTTGATATCAGGAGAATTAGTTCCTAGTTCTAACTATATTTAGCTGCATTATCTGGGAAAATAAAGTCCCTAGATCCAACCCCTTATCTGAAGGGATTGACTTAAACTTAAACTATCCCTCCCAGATTTATTAAAATATTAAAATTCTTTTATTCTATGAATTCAAAATGATAAAATCATTTTTGGTACATACTACAATAAATTCAGATCTCAGTACTTATATTTTGTGAATGACTACTTTGTACAAATCACTAAGGTATAGACCAGATCGGGGGGGCACCTACTTTTCAAAGATCTGATGTAATCCCCCAACTCAAAGGTATACTAACGGTCAACTTACAGTAAACCAGTGTTATCTTACAGCAAAGGCAGAAAGCAGAGTGTTAATCCATTCAACCACCTACACTTGAAGACAGTTGAAGAAATATTATTTTGCAGATAAAGCCAAGATGAAACATGAGTTCTGGTTATTTTTTTTTTTTTTTTTTTTTTTTTTGAGACGAAGTTTTGCTCTGTCACCCAGACTGGAGTGCAGTGGCGTGTTCTCAGCTCACTGCAAGCTCTGCCTCCTGGGTTCATGCCATTCTCCTGCCTCAGCCTCTCGAGTAGCTGGGACTACAGGCACCTGCTACCATGCCCGGTTAATTTTTTGTATTGTTAGTAGAGACGGGGTTTCACCATATTAGCCAAGATGGTCTCGATCTCCTGACCTCGTGATCCGCCCACCTCGGCCTCCCAAAGTGCTGGGATTACAGGCGTGAGCCACCGCGCCCGGCCTTCACATCGTAGTTTTAATAGCTCTGTTTGTTCCATTCCTCAACTGTCAGGTTGTTTTAATTCAGCCAAATCTAATTATTGAAGCTTTCCAAGGTACATGGTATATTAATTTAGCAATCTGTGTAGCAATCTTCTCCCTTAAAAATGATTTCTTTTCTTTCTCTAAGAATAAGAATTTCTAGAGTTTTAATTAAAGCTTCTAAATGTAAAAGATATTTGATTTTTTGTTTTCTTTCATTCTTTTTGTTTGATTTTTTCTCATTTCCCTTATTTCTGAGCTTGAAATTCAATTTTCAGTTTCTAGTGTCTCAATGTTCTGCAGTGATCGGATAATTTTCCCTTGAATTTGTAAGTGTGATGTAAATTACATGGTGTTTCAGGCAGTAGAGATGTTATTTTCTCTAGGCTTACTAATTCCTTGTGGGGAACAGGGAGTCAGGAGTCTTGACTCGAGCCGCTGCCTTGTGACAGTGTGCAAGTCACTTCCCATCCCAGGTCTCAATATTCATATCTGTGATTTAACACAAAAGGGAGGCAGAAAAGTAGGGAGCTTGTTCCAAGGACTGCAAACCAGAAGTGCCTTCAAGAACCAAACAGGTGACACAATGAATGAGGTGGCCAGGTGAGGACTGGAACAAAATGGAAGAGTTCCTGCCCCATCCTAGGGGAGTGGCTGTTATTTAGCATCCAATATTGCATATGACTTTTTCCAGGGATACTAGACATGTACGTTTTCATATGAAATAGCTCGGTTATTAAGCACTGACTACTAATTCTGTATTTTAACATGATGTAAGCCAGACAAAATGTCTATAGCCCAAATTCAGCCCGTAGGACAACAGTTAGTTGGCTGCTAATCTAAAATGATAAGGGCCATTCTAGTTTGAAGATTCTAGCTCTATGGACTTGTCTACAGTTTATTCATTCACAAGATGGTATGCCTTTCATCATACCTATAACAAACCTGCAGGATGCACCTACTGTACACAGACCATATGCTTATCATTGGAGATATGACATAAGCACATTTCTCCATCTGAACCCTTAAGGACACAGATACCAAAGAACCTTCAGCCTTTTGGGGACTATCTAAGGGACAAGTGCATATCTCCTCCGTTTTATAGACTTCCCTGACTCATTTCCCACCATGACCCAACACCAAGCAGAAGAAATTCCTCTCTCTTTTACCTTCTTGCAGCCAGCATCATGCTCAAAAATCTCTACATAATATATTACACATCATCCTTATTTCAGTGTCCTTCATTCTCCACAGTCTGTGAATGCACTGAGGGCAAGAACATGGCTTTTTCTGTTTGCACCTAAACATTTAGTTTAGGGCCTAATGTGCATACAAATGAATTGGCCCAGTAGGAACACAGAACACATGCAGTCTGGGTTTGATGCTTGTTTTAAAATGTACGTTTTATTATCATTTGGGTATGGTGAGGCCACCAGAGCAAGAGACGACAGCCATTGGAAAGACAGTTTATTATTCTCACAGAGCGCAAGAGGAGGGGGCATACTATGTCACAGGGGACACACAGAGAAGCACCGGGGGTGGTCAGGAGGCAGAAAGGTGAGGGGAAATGTGGACCAGAGCCTTTATTGTAGTTTCCATGGGAAGGAACGAATGAGGCAGGGTAAGCAGACTTAGGGTTGGCTGGCTTGAATAATTTCATCAGCCTCTGGAGCATAGGGTCTCTCTCTGGTTGTCTTGTACCTGGTCTTTGAGTGATGAGGACAAGGAAATAGTGAAGGTGCTGGGGTGCTTATGGCAGGGGAATACTGACACTAGTATAAGAGTTCAGTGAAGGAGGTGGTTGGGGTATGGGCTCTGGATTGGTCAGTTTGCTTATGGAAGGAGAGCTCATAGGCTTGTTGTTTCCTATCTCTAGGAATTAGCTACCCCTAGAAGCCATAGTCCCTCTGGGGTCAGCAAGGCCCCAAGATGACAAAGCATCAAAGCTAAAAGACACGATCAATACTGTGTCCAGTGTGAGGAGCTTCCCTAGAGAAATGCAGAGTTCAGAGGTAGATCCATTCCTCAAGCTGAAAGCGGAAAAGGGTGGCTTTGTGCAAGGGATGCAGTGAAGCCCAGCACACATCGTTGGGACTACAAAAGGTGGTAAGTGAAGGGAGGAAAAGCTTTCCTCTCCTTAGCTCTGCACTCCTCAACCAGAGTTCAGAAAGACCAACATCATTTAGGTCTAACCAAGATGCAACTGGGGTCTCCTCTTCCCTCAAAAAAATATCAAAATCATTATGAAACCTCAAATTCTAGAGCCCATGGCAGCTCAGGAAGCCCGGAGTCTCAGGATCACCTCTGCCTCTGGGCTTCAACCTTTCTCCCACGTGCTTTCTGTGGTTGTCACCATGTTGACCCAGATGTGACACCGGCTCCTCCTCTAGTTTTCACACACCCCGGCAGGCGACAACAGCTGCCTCACACAAGACATGAGTCAATGTGGCAAAAGACTGTGAGAGAGAGAGATGAAGTCCTCACATGGCGACGACAGAAACAAACCACAAATCACATTGCAAGTCTTTCTGCTGCCACCTCCTCCGAAACCCTTTGTTATTCTCCACCCATCAAACCCATGTGGACACAAAAACCGTGTATAACTCCAGTCATTTCCTTCCTCATAAGTAATTTTCCTGGCCCCTCCCTCCTCGTTCTTTATGCTAATTCCATCAGTTCATGCCAATCCACCCCTTTACCTAGAAAGAGGGTTCAAAATTCAGTTCCTTCTTCTTGCCTTTGCCCTCTTCTGTGGCTTGGATTATTGCCAGCTCCCAAGAGTTCAAAGTCTCTCTCCCTCATCCCAGTGCCTCATCATAGACTTCACTACACATAGGCAGATTCCTCCTTAAGAAGAATCTCTGGCCTGCAGTGCTTCCCACCACAAGACAGAGCCTTTGGGAAATCTGACTAATGCCCCAGGACAGGCCCCACAAAAGCTATCATCAACACAGCCCTCACCTACCTTTCTTTCTTTCTTTCTTCCTTCCTTCCTTCCTTCCTTCCTTCCTTCCTTCCTTCCTTCCTTCCTTCCTTCCTTCCTTCCCTCCCTCCCTCCTTTCTTTCTTTCTTCCTTCCTTCCTTCCTTCCTTCCTTCCTTCCTTCCTTCCTTCCTTCCTTCCTTTCTCTTTTTTTTCAGAGTCTCACTCTGTCGCCCAGGCTGGAGTGCATTGGCACAATCTTGGCTCACTTCAACCTCTGCCTCATGGGTTCAAGTGATTCTCCTGCCCCAGCCTCCCGAGTAGCTGAGACTACAGGCACCCGCTACCACACATGGCTAATTTTTGTATTTTTAATAGAGACATGGTTTCACCATGTTGGTCAGACTGGTCTTGAACTCCTGACCTTGTGATCCACCCGCCTCGGCTTCCCAAAGTGCTGGGATTACAGGTGTGAGCCACTGCACCCGGCCAGTCCTCACCTTTCAAAGTTGAAGACCTCAAAAGGGAGCGAGCTTACCAGGACTTGTCCTCACCCTGGGCACCTTGGTACAGGACACCAAAGGATCTTTTGCAGGCCTGGGGATTTTTTCTCTCCATTTTTCAGAGATATTTGGTAGTGTAGCTGTGAGGCTATGAAATCACCTCTTTTCTACACTTCCTCAGTTTTCTTGAGACCAGATTGGGAGAAGATAAACTAGATTTACTGAAACTGATTCAAAGAAGGGAAGACTTGAGGAAATTTGGAATAAATTTGGCTCCCCTTTTTGCTTTTCTGTGGGAATGAAATAACATCTAAAAATCTCATCATTAGGCATTGGCTGATCAGAAAAGCATCTATTCAGCTTCGGGCCCAAATGTGATCCCAGTGGCAGCCTCAGAGAGGTGAGGGCAGGGGTGAGGGGTCTCACTATGAAGAATGGTTCACTTTGCACTTAACACTGAGCAGAGGCTTTTGCTGTGGGGCCTCACACTTTAATATAAATGTCTGCATTCGCTAGCCCAATTCAATTTTATTTTACTTCATTTTCTAAGCTAATGTAGTGCTTTTCAATATGATTCCACAGTGTCTTGGCATAGGAAAGACCATGGTGTAATATTTGAACTATTCATTATGATTCTAATATGTGAGGGGAAGTGGCCAATTCTCTTCTGGCTCTGTGTGTGATGGCAGTATGAACATTCTCTATTCTGTTATGAGTAAATCAAGTCAGAAAAGACCTATAATTTCCCCAAAGAGGGCTGAAGCAGACAGCCAACACAAATTATGAGTTGCTTACTTGCAGGATATATAAACTTGGTAATTATTTTTAGGAGTAGATAACTGTGATCAAATTAAAGTGCTCTATTGATAGAAAAGAGGAAAAGAGAGGGAATAAGACAAAGAAATAAGAAAATTGAATCAGTCTCAGGAATTTCTTTCTCAGGAGTGAGAGAGGAGAGGGAAGAGATGCCAGAAAAATAGAGAGGCAGAGATAACTTCCATGTGGGTTCTTTCACAAATAGGCCCTTAGAGTCATAGTCCATTAGTCCTGGAAGAAACTGAGACCCAAAGATAGGTGGTAACTTGGCCAAATCTCTTGAGTAAGTTATGCCAGAATGAGAAAAAGGAAGTAAGTCTTCCACCCTTAAGTACAGTGGTCAACTGTTCACCATTCACTTGAGTCCTCAGAGTTTCAGGAGTGTGTGTATGAGTGGGGTTTGCCTGAGTCGTTTTTGCTATTCCTTAACTAAGAGAACTGCCTTTCAGACACCAGCTTTTTGTCACTACCTAAAACAACCCCAGAAGGGCATTTTCCCTCAAGAGCAGTGAGGGGGTGGGAAGACAAGGATGCAGGACCAGAAGGTCAGGATCCTGTCTCAACTCAGGCCTTCCTGCCTTGTGTTCAATGAGTCTCGGTCTTCTTTTCAAGAAAAATGAGCCCCTCACACCTGCCCAGCCTGTCTCGTGGAGTTAAGTGAGGATCAAGGGAGGTGGGGACAGGAGAGGTGTTCCATCAATTGCATAAAGTGTAAAACAAATGTTCGGAGTTGACAGGGTTGCTATTGAGATTAAGAATATGATAGACGTCAGGCACAGCAGCTCATGTTCATAATCCCAGCACTTTGGGAGGCCAAAGCAGGTGGATCACTTGAGCCCAGGAGTTCAAGACCAGCCTGGGCAATATGGCAAAACCCCATCTCTACAAAAAATACAAAGATTATTCAGGCATAGGGGCATACCCCTGTAGTCTCAGATACTCAGGAGGCTGAGCTGGGAGGGTTGCTTGAACCTGGGAGGCAGAGGTTGCACCACTGCATTCCAGCCTGGGTGACAGAGTGAGACCCTGTTTCAAAAAGCATGAGAAAGAACATGATATAGAGGGTCTTCCAAACAGAGCATAGGAGCCACAGCCTTAGGCTTTGGGGTTATTTGTGCTTGCAGCTTGGCAGCTGGAAGAAGAGAGCCCAAAGACTAGATGCTTCCCCAAAAAAGGTAGACAGAGGAACCAGAGGCTTGGATGAATGGATAAGGCTGCTGGGACAATGTTCTCCAACAAGATGCTGGAACCTCCCTGAGGTGGGTGCTATATCCTGCATGCCTAGTTTCAGGTCATGCCCAGCCCCAGAAACCAGAGTCACAGCTCACTCAGTTCCAAAATTATCACAAAAGGTGAGATTCACAGAACCAACTTTCCTTTAAAAATCCCAACTCAATGAATCTAACACATCCTCTTTGTTTTGTATTGGATTGGAATAGATTGAGGTCTCCCGGGTTGGGCCCCTGAAGAAGTAGTTTGGCCTCTACTGTGCAAAAAGTATGCAAGTTTAAAGACTAGGATCATATGCAAAGAGCTGAGATGCTCCAAGTCTAGGAGGCTGTGGAGATTAGTTGGGCTGAGAAGGCAGACAATGAACTTCCATTCACAATTGCTTCAAAGAGAATAAAATACCTAGGAATCCAACTTACAAGGGATGTAAAGGACCTCTTCAAGGAGAATTACAAACCACTGCTCAGTGAAATAAAAGAGGACACTAACAAATGGAAGAACATACCATGCTCATGGATAGGAAGAATCAATATCGTGAAAATGGCCATACTGCCCAAGGTTATTTATAGATTCAATGCCATCCCCATCAAGCTACCAATGAGTTTCTTCACAGAATTGGAAAAAACTGCTTTAAAGTTCACATGGAACCAAAAAAGAGCCCGCATTGCCAAGACAATCCTAAGTCAAAAGGACAAAGCTGGAGGCGTCACGCTACCTGACTTCAAACTATACTACAAGGCTACAGTAACCAAAACAGCATGGTACTGGTACCAAAACAGAGGTATAGACCAATGGAACAGAACAGAGTCCTCAGAAATAATACCACACATCTACAGCCATCTGATCTTTGACAAACCTGAGAGAAACAAGAAATGGGGAAAGGATTCCCTATTTAATAAATGGTGCTGGGAAAATTGGCTAGCCATAAGTAGAAAGCTGAAACTGGATCCTTTCCTTACTCCTTATACGAAGATTAATTCAAGATGGATTAGACACTTAAATGTTAGACCTAATACCATAAAAACCCTGCAAGAAAACCTAGGTGGTACCATTCAGGACATAGGCATGGGCAAGGACTTCATGTCTAAAACACCAAAAGCAATGGCAGCAAAAGCCAAAATCGACCAATAGGATCTAATTAAACTAAAGAGCTTCTGCACAGCAAAAGAAACTACCATCAGAGTGAACAGGCAACCTACAGAATGGGAGAAAATTTTTGCAATCTACTCATCTGACAAAGGGCTAATATCCAGAAAGTCATGTTGCCTAGCTATGCAAACTCAGGAGAATGAGCTCACTGAAGAGAACAATGGGCAAAGACCCCAATGCCATTTTAATGTTCCATTTCTCTCGCCTCTCCTTTCCACTCGGGTTTACAGCAGAGTTACTTACATGTAATGTGGCTTCTATGAACAGTGTTGGAGCCCTGACCTAGTCTCACTGAATCATTCCCCTCAACTTTGTTTCCTCTTGAGCTCTCTCCAGCACCAAAATGTGTGTTATGAGCTGGCTCAGTCAGTGGGCTCAGGAATGGTAATGGGGAGTCCCTAACTTGGCTCTCTAGGGATCCTTTTCACCTTTGTGGGCAGGCATTCTGGAGAGCCAGGTGGGAGCCTTCTGCCATCAGTCTTTGCATGAGTCCCAAGGCAGAACTTGCATCAGACCCCCAGCAAAGTACTCAGAGGGATACGTTGAAAATTACTCTAGTTAAAGAACCCCCTCTCTCTTTCCCTGGCTCTTCAGACAAGAGCTGTCTGAGCTGAACAAATCCCATCCCCTCCAGGGGTCTATAAATTAGAACAATTGGGCTAGACCATTTCTAGCCATTTCCAGCCATTTCCCGTCTCCCATCTGGACCAACAATGTGTTGATATAGGCTGGAACTAGACAATTTCAAAAAGAGGCAACAGGCTGGACGCATCCATCTTCAGCAAGACATGACTACAACCCTGAAGTTTTTTAAGCATCAATTTGGAGCCCCAGATTGAAAAACGTGGGAATAAGGTGTGACTGAGATCCAAAGCCCAAAGTGAGGGGCTAGGAGTGCTGCTCTACTACTGAATACAAGGCCCCTTGTTTATTGCATTTAACAAATATTTATATAGCACCTACTATTGCCAGACATTGTTCTGAGATTTACAAATATCAATTCACTTAGGCCTGTTTCCAATCCTATGAGGAAGGCACTACGATTATGTCCATTTTACTGATGAGAAAACTAAGGCACAAAGAAATTAAGGAACTTGCCTGAGATCTTAGTAAGTAAGGACTCATTAGCATATTTGCTCAGACATTAATGTAACTAATGTTCACATCAAGGGGCTAGAGAGTGGAAAGCAAAATCCCCAGGGAGGAAAAAGGAAGAAAGCTGGGAAATCCGCCCAGGCTCTTTGACCTGCAAGCCCATGCTCAAGCCACCTCCACTGCATTTCTTATCATTTGCTGTATTGGTCCGTTCTCACACTGCTAATAAAGACACACCCAAGACTGGGTAATTGATAAAGAAAAAGTGGTTTAATAGACTCACAGTTCCTTATGGCTGAGGTCTCACAATCATGCTGTTCCAATGAAGGATGAGCAAAGAGAGTTTTTACATGGTGGCAGGCAACAGTGAAGTTGTGCAGGGGAGCTCTTCTTAATAAAACTATCAGATCTCGTGAGATGTATTCACTATCACAAGATCAGTATGGGAAAGACCCACCCACATGAGCCAATTACTTCCCACTTGATCCCTCCCACGACACAAGATGAAATTTGGGTGGTGACACAGCCAAACCATATCATTTGCTTTTTCAAAAGATATGAATGGACATTTTTCCAACTATGAAATGGAGGTCTGGGTGGTGTTTTCATGAAATGTCACAGGCAGCTGGCTGTAGGACTTCCCGGAGCCTTTACTTTGCTGCTCTGCATTATGATCTGCAAGGCAGCACGATGGAATGCAACTTCTCCCAAACATGTTTGCCAAAGCAGCCCCCCCCTTTTTTTCACAGAATATCTCAAAAAACTGAAATTCTAACAAACGCACTTAGGAAATATCAGCTTGATCAGTGGAAAGTTGGTCGTGTTCGTTACACTTGCCAAATGTAATAATCAGAACCCTATGTCCCATGGGCCTCCCCTGTCTTTCACAGGACTAACTTGCCACTTAGGGCTACAGTTATGAGCATTCTTGTCTTCCCTCCACTACAAATGGGGAACTTCTCAGGGCAGAGCCTTGTCTGGTTTATCTCAGTAGCCTTCGCAGTAGTGAACATAGTTTCTTGCACACAGTAAGCACTCAGATATTTGCTGAACAAATAAATGAGCATGTGTAAACTATTTCCATATGAGAACCACAGAAACTGGTTTCCCAAGAAAAGAAAGAGGAAGTCATAAAATTAAAATTCACAGCACCCATTTTGGTTTTTATGGTGACAATGGTGTGAAAAAAAGCAAAGATGAGGAGAAAAATCTTATTCTCACATAGGAATTAGTTTGTTGGTAACAGAAAGGTTGGGGGAGCAGAGAAATAAGTTGCAGGATTACCCAACATTTAAAACTGCAGGGGACATTCCACCTCATACCCATTAGAACGGCAACTAGTTTTTAAAAGTAAAAAAATAACAAGGATGTGGAAACACAACAGTGCACCCCTGCGCACTGTTGATGGGAATGTAAAATGGTGCAGCTGCTATGTAAACAATATAACGGTTCCTCAAGAAAACAAAAAATAGAACTACCATATGATCCAGCAGTTCTACTTCTGAGTATCTACCCAAAAGAATTGAAAGCAAGGTCTTGAAGAGATATTTGGACACTCATGTTCAGAGCAGCACTATTCACAATAGCCAAAAGGTGAAAGCAACCCAAGTGCCCATGGACAGAAGAATGAATACACAAAATGTGGTATATATCTGCAACGGAATATTATTCAGCCTTACAAAAGGAGGAAATTCGGATCCAGGCTACAACATGGATGAACCTTGAGGTCATTTGTTCTAAGTAAAATAAGCCAGTCATGAAAAGAGAAATACTGTATGTTTCCACTATATGAGGTATCTAGAATGTAAATTCACAGAAACAGCAAGCAGAATGACAATTACCAAGGACTGTAGGGAGAGAGAAAATGAAAAGTTGTTTAAGGATATAGATTTTCAGTTTGTAAGATAAAAAGAGTTCTACAGATGGGTGGTGGTGTGGTTGCACAAAAATGTGAATGTACTTAACACGATTAAACTGTACACTTTACGCTCTAACCATTTTATATATTGTGGAAATTTTATGTATGTTTTACCACAATTTGAAAAAAAAACTGAAGAAGACATTGAAGATACACCAGCCAGAGTCTAACATTGATATGCGAAGAAACCAAGGCCCAGAGGTACATAATGGCATCCTCTAAGCCAAAATATATCAATCATAAGACTTTAATAATACTACCAAGGCTGTAAATACAAGGGATCATTTACAGGTGACCTCCTGAAATTATTTTTAAGAAAATGTTATCACAAGTAAGCAGGAAAAAATCAATCCCTTATTAGATTCTTCTCCAATTTGGAAATAGCCTAGGACAATCTGATTTCGAAGGGCCAAAGGGCAATACTGCCATCAGCTCTGAGCTCCCGAGCAAGCCTCCCTCTTACATGACCCTGCTCCTATTCAGTTGCTTGGTCCAAGCTCGGATCCAGGCTGTCTAATGGGAGAGCAACCCGCAACTGCCAAGCCTGAGTTTCCATCCGTCTGTACGAAGCCCACAGAGTGACGAGGCTCACAGTAGAAAAACTGCAATTTCCATTGCTCGCCAATCAGCCAGGCTGCTTCATGGATCATTTTTCAGCAATCTTGGTAAAAATTGAAGTAAAAATCATGCTTTTCACTCAGATCTAAACCAAATTGTCAGCAGCTGACTTCCTCAGCCTAGGCACAAAACTGCAGTCATGAAATGTGAGAAGGAACAGAGGCCATCGAGCAAGAATATTTTCTGGTTTCCTATGAAATATCATGTTACCTTCCCATGTCCTGGAGTTCTCTCAGTGCTGATGGAAAGAAACCTCAGTCAGTTATGGGCAGTGGGCAAAGAGCTGCCACTGAAATTCAGGGCCTGGGCTAAACCCTACAGACGAGTGAGCTCAGGGGACCATTGTCTTTAAGTTCTTCTGAGGTTAAGGCTGTTTGTTTGTGGATGGGAATGTTTGCTGAGAACTGGCTGCAAGAAAGTGGGATGTTCCCACACACTGTTCTTTGGGAAAAGTCATGACTGATTGCTGCACTAGCCCTGCTCAATTTAACCAGATATGCCAACAACACCTATCTGAATAATTTGGTCTTGCTCTTGTTGCTTAATGGAGGATGGACTTACATATAGACATTTGGACCAAAATAGAGGGAAGGGGGGAAGGGACCAGAACACAAGACAAAAAAAACTATGTCTTTGTAAGCAAGAATAAACAGCAAGTTGAATTTCTAATGTCTTTCATATAGGAGGGACAATGTTTACCTTTTTTTCCTTTTTTTTTTTTTTTTTTGAGACAGAGTCTCAAAAAAAAGGCTGGAGTGCAGTAGCATGATCACAGCTCACTGCAGCCTTGACCTTCTGAGCTCAAGAAATCCTCCCACCTCAGCCTCCTGAGTAGCTGAGACTAGAGGCTCAAGCCACCACAGCAGGCTAACTTTTTGTAATTTTTGTAGAGATGGGATTTCACTTTATTGCCCAGGCTGGTATCAAATTCCTGGAGTGAAACTCCTGAGCTCAAGGGATCTTCCCACCTCGACCTCCCAAAGTGCTGAGATTACAGGTGTGAGTCACCCCACCCAGCAAATACTTACATTTTTTAAACACTTTTCTTCATCTTATCTCATCTGATTCTCGCAGTATGAATTGGTGTTAGTTGCAGCAGTAGCATTAGCAGTAGTTACACCATTGTACAAACACTGAGGCTCAGAGAAGTTAAAGAAACTGGCCAAGGTCATACAGGGGATGACAAAGTCAAGATTAGAAGGTTGAATCCTCACTCTGTCCAATTCTCCCTATACTGGGTAGATTCAGTTGTAGGTATATGGCTTCCAGACAGTATTTTGTTAGATTCGACTAATCTTAAAGATGATATTCAAGTGCCTTGCTACAGAGAAAAAATTACCCAAAGCGTTATTTCAGTCAGTGATTCCATTCTAAATGAAGCTCTTTATGGCTCCCTAGGCTCATTGCCTGCAGGGTGAGAGGGCTGCCAGGTGCACGATGGTTCCTGGAGTACAACTCCACAACAGAAGCAGGCAGGTCCTGGGGCACAGGTTTACTGCAACACAGGAGTCCATTCAGGTTCATGGTAGACAACTTTTATTAGCAGAATGTGGCTATTATTAGCTTCTATTGCCATGTCCAGAAATCAAATAAAACTTTATAGAGTAAACCAGCAACATGTAGTTTGGCCATTTCCATATTAATTTTCAAAACTAGCATTTAATCTATCCCCAACCTTCTCTTTTTTTTTGGCTTCTCCTGTGAATGTAGTCTACAAAGAGTTTTGCTGCTACAGATCTGTGCACGCAGACAAATGGGTATCCATGCATGCACTCTCTCTCTCTCTCTCTCACACACACACACACACACACACAGCACACACTTCAAAGAAGAGGGGCGGCTGGGCGCAGTGGCTCATCCTGTGAATGTAGTCTACAAAGAGTTTTGCTGCTACAGATC
>NW_012114844.1:785567-811415 GCF_000951035.1 Colobus angolensis palliatus | reverse complement strand
AAATGAAGCAATTTTTAAAAGTCCTAGGCAGGGGCTGTTTTCCTAGCTAATTCCACTACGTTGGTAAACTCTGGGTTTGCTAAGCACATTGATTCAGACCTGCCCATAAGGTGTTATCATAGTCACATTTCACTGAAGCTGAGACACTACAACTTGCTAATAAATACCATTATTTTGTTTTATATATCAGTTTAAGAAAAAAAGAGTCACTTCCAATTAACCTATGGTAAGAGGTAACTCAATTTAAGAAATGTTAAAATGTAGAAAAAGTGACTTAGAAATGATAAAATATTGTATGTTCATTTTGGTCACACAACTAGTATGAACCTCAGATGTAAATCCAATTGTATCTGACTCCAAAGTCGAGATTCTTTCTACAAAACATTACCATGTTCCAGCCTCCCAGACCGACCTTTCATATGACAAGACCTTCCAGAACTAACTAGATTCCCTAGAACATTATGTATTAAAGAGCTGATTCCAGGCTGGACGTATTGGTTCATGCCTGTAATCCCAGAACTTTGGGAAGCTAAGGTGGAAGGATCACGAGCCCAGGAGTTAGAGACCAGCCTGGGCCGCATAGGGAGACCCTGTCTGTACCAAAAATATATACATATACTTTTCAGTTAGCCAGGCATGATGGCACATACCTGTGGTCCCAGGTAACTGGGAGGCTGAGGTGGGAGGATCTCTTGAGTCCAGAAAGTCAAGGCTATAGTAAGTTGTGATCATACAACAGTACTTTAGCCTGGGCGACAGAATGAGACTCTGTCTCAAAAATACTACTACTAATAATAATTTAATGAAGAGCCAATTCCCACTGCAGGGAGCAGCAGCATAGCAAGACAGTTCCCCCAGCCCAGGGATGGCTTTGTCTTTTCCTGACTGCCTGTTTCGCCAAGGTCTGCTGTGCCTTATGCCTGAGCCTGCCTGATATGACAACAGGTCTACATGTCTGTGCTCTAATGCAGTGATGCCAAAGAGATGCTGGAGACTTTTTTTTTTTTTTTCTAGCACAGTAGACCAGAGTTCTTAATATAATAGACCAGCACTGTTGATATTGGGCTAGATAACTTTGTGTAGGGGCTGTCCCATGAACTTTAGCAGCCTCCCTGGCCTCTACCCAGTAGATACACCAAAAATGTCCTGAGACACTGCCAAATGTTCCTTGGGATGGGGTAAGATGCAAAATTCCCCCCAGTTGAGAATCACCAAAATAGACCATTTTGGGCCTCTTTTTTACTTAAAAAAAAAAAAAAGTCAAGCCATCTCTTTAGCACTCTACATTAGCCTCCAGAGTGCTTGCCTTGCATCTGTCTCCACCACAAATGGGAAAAGGAATGGTAACGGAACACAGATTCCAACCATGCTGCAAGTCCATGGTGATTACATTTACCAATCAGGAAAAGTGAAAAAAAGGTTCCTCTCCCTTCCCATTAAAAATTTTGTCAACAGCACATTATTTGTTAAATAGATCATATTCTAGTTGTAACCTACTTTTCAAGGATCAAGTTGCAGTTTACAGCTTGACACCAACAGTCTCTAAAGACAATCTGGCTTTTATTTCTTGAACATAATCTTCACAAACACAATTAGTAAAAAGTAACATATGACCCAGTTGTTAAAATAACTGACAAAGATTCTACAACTAGGTAACATTCCCACTTATGTGGATTCAAGTTCAAATGTTTTCTCCTTTCCGTTTCCACCTTAGTAACTCATTTAATCTAAACAATGGCTGGATCTAAATTAGAAGCAGAGTCTAATGGCTTGATTTAGATTCTAGGGAGTTAATATCCTTAGAATGGGATTTGAGATACCAGCTGAGCTCTCATTTACTCCCTTTCAAGCAAATCCCTGAAGCATGAATTTAGGAATAAGTTTAAATAGTCTTCGTATAATTTTAATGGTTATCAGTTTGTATTATCTTTCTTGTCAACAGCCTAGAGGCACACTATGTGTTGTTATAACGCTACGGTAAGGCTAAACTAGCATCTACTGGAGATGTAGGTGCAGTCAGCAAAATAGACCCTTATCCTGGTTTGCATATACTGTATTTTTTTTCCCATGGCTATGCAAATTACCCTAGAAGGAAACTGCATCTGAGGTCCAAGAAAACTAAGAAAACAAATATTTAGTCAGGGCGAAAGGGTTTCTATTAAACAGGAAAAAAAACTTTTTTGACCCTTACATTCCTTCATTCATCCATTTATTTCTTTTTCATTTTAAAAATATATATTAAGCCCCTACTCTGGGCCAGATGCTGTGCTAGGAACATGGGAGATAACAGAAGCAATTTAAACAAGCCCTCAGAAAGCCTATACTGGGAATCAGACAAATAAGAAGTATTATTGAACAGAGTAATTATTGTGATGTGAAAAATATATGTAATATGGGCAATAAGAAGCATTCACTTAGTCCAAGAGAGGTGGGGGAGAAGGGTGGGAAGGTTTTCTGGAGGAAGTGATCTTTAGGTTGAAATTGGAAGAGAGAGTGACTCCTTCCATCATAGCAAAGTGATGGGGCAAAGGAAACGTGTTCTAGTCAAAGAGAACCTCAAACTACAGATGGCTAGAGGTTGACAAGACCTGAGAAACCTGGTGCAATGTCTTTATTTTAAGTATAGGAAACCTGAGGTTCTGCACACTGCTAGCAGAGCTAGGACTAAACCAACTCTTCTGACTCATCCTCCAGGATTTACTCCATTACACCAGGCTTCCGCATGGCTAGAATGACTGGCCAGCTGATTTCTCCTGATTTGTGCATTCTTATTGCCATTTAATTATTTATAGACAACCTCTATATGCTCCTAATGATAAAAATGTGAGTCAGTCACACACCCTGACTTCAAGAACCTTATAGCAAGTCATTGTGATAAAAGATAAAAATTGCTAACTGCAAAAGAAGAGGTGCTGGTGAGGATGTGAGAAAGCCCTTAGTCAGTTCAAGCTGCTAGAAAAAATTGCCATAGACGGGGTGGCTGAAACAACAAATAGATATTTCTCACCATTCTGGAGGCTGGGAAGTCCAAGATGAAGATGCCGGCAGAGCTATTGTCTGATTAGAGCCCTCTTCTTTGCAGGTGGCTGTTTTCTTGCTGTTCCCTCACTTGGTAGAGACAACAGGGAGAGAGAGAGAGAGAGAGAGAGAGCTCTCATGTTTTTTTAAGAGATACTGTCCCATTCATTAGGGCTCCATTCTCATGGCATAATTACCTCCCAAAAGTCCCACCTCTGTTTTTGTTTTCTGTTTTTTGTTTTTTGTTTTAGATGGAGTCTCTCTGTCGCCCAGCCTGGAGTGCAGTGGTGCGATCTCGGCTCACTGCCAGCTCCACCTTCTGAGTTCACGCCATTCTCCTGCCTCAGCCTCCCAAGTAGCTGGGACTATAGGTGCGTGCCACCATGCCTGGCTAATTTTTTGTATTTTTAGTAGAGATGGGGTTTCACCATGTTAGGCAGGGTGGTCTCGATCTCCTGACCTCGTGATCTGCCCATCTCGGCCCCCCAAAGTGCTGGGATTACAGGTGTGAGCCACCATGCCCGGCCCAGGCCTCATCTCTTAATACCATCAGGTTGGGGGTTTGGATTTCAACATATTACTTTGTGGGGGGACATAAACATTCAGTTGATAACAAGTAGGAACTCTCATTCACTGCTGGTGGGAATGTAAAATGGTGCAGGGACTTTGGAAGACAATTTGACATTTTTTACTCTTACCATAAAATTCAGCAATCATATCTTTGGTATTTAGCCAAAGGAGTTGAAAACTCAAGCCCACACAAAACCTGTACATGCGTGTTTATAGCAGTGTTATTTGTAATTGCCAAAACTTGGACGCCATCAAGATGCCCTTCAGTAGGTGAATGGATGAATAAACTATGGTACTTCCAGACAATGGAATATTATTCAGTGCTACAAAGAAATGAATCATGAAAAGATATGGAGGAAACTGAAATGTATATTAATAAGTGAAAGAAGCCAGTCTGAAAAGGCACATACTGTATGATTCCAACTATATGATATTCTCGAAAAGACAAAACTATAGAGACGGTAAAAAGGTCGGGGTTGCCAGGAGTTGGAGAGAGGAGGGATTTTATGGGAAACTATTCTGTACAATACTGTAATGGTAGACACAAGTCATTTACATTTGTCCAAACCCATAGAATATACAACATCCAGAGTAAACTCTAATGTAAACTATGGGTGACAATGTTGTGTCAGTGTAGGTTCATCAGCTGTAACAAATGTACCACTCTAGTGCAAGATTTCGATAGTGGGGGAAGCTATGCATGTGTGACATACGTGAGGGGAGAGAGTATATGGGAATTCTTTACTCTACTTTCCACTTGATTTTGCCATAAACCTAAAGCTACTCTAAAATAGAGTTTATTGAAAATTGAAAAATAAAAGAGGGGTGCAGATATGAAGGCCCCAATATTTGATTGATGTTGAAAGTACATATTAGTTAGGAGATAATATACTATTGGAATCAGGAGATCCCCAAATATCAGCGGCTTAAATAACAGTAAAGTTTAGTTCTCTGTCACTTAACAGTTCAAGATGAGCACTTCAGGCAGCTCTGCTCCAATGGCCATGTATCCCAAGAGGGTTGTCCTCATCCACTAAGTCTAAGGTATGTAGACCAGTCCAGGGTCCAGCTGCAGAAAGAGGAAGAAGACTCCTTCTGCCTTAGTCCGTCCCTTCCACAGTGAAATATAACCTCCACCCCCATTCCATGGGAGAGAACAGAGCCAGATGGCCTCAAGGGGCTCTGGGAAATGCATCCCTACCTAGACAGCCATGGGCCCAGCTGCACATCTATCACTATGGAAAAGGGAAAATGGATTTTTGAGGACAGCCTACAGTCTCCAGCACCAAAGGGACTTCAATTAAGTAAAAAACAATAAGATAACTCTCTATTTCCCCAAGGATCTGAGAGTCTTAGATAATGCTAAATTCTAGCCCCAAAATCTAAAAAAAACCTGTCCCTGTAAGATTTCCCCAGGCATGCATTCACACATGTACATCAACGGGAGAAGGTGGTGCCCTAGCACATTGCTTTTCTGGGCTGTGTCTGCCCAGACCCTGCAAGGCAATTGTGTTAGGGAGAAGGTGAAACTAAAGAGATACAGCAAAAGGAAGCTTAGAGATCATGGAGTCCATCAGCTCACCCCTTGAGAAAAGAGCACTGACGTCTGGAGGACTTAAGTAGCTGATCAAAGGCATATGAAGATTTAGTGCAGAGCAGAGAGAACTCCTTAGACTCCTAACTCTGAGTCTTTATTCTTTCTGCAGCGTTCTCACCATGGGACTCACTGTCTGAAATCCCTGGAGGCAGTTTGTCACTGATGGTCACCAAAGCATGACCTGAGATTTTCAAGAGGCAGTACCCTCTACGCCAGCAAGTGACAGATGCAAAGGGAACTGAAAAACGGGCAGCAAAAATCCTACTTTCCAATATAACGAACCAGGGTTCCTCTAAATATTGTCATTCCCTTAGTATTTCAAGGATTTAGTAATAACCACAACCCTCCAGTCTCATTATTTTTCTTTAAGTTTGCTTAATGTCTTTACTTAAATGAAATTGTTTTAAAAAGAAAGTTTATGTCCCTGCCACAAACAGGAACCTGTATAATTTGTCTTGAATGGAAAGTAAAATATGAAAATAAGTAACCATTACAATGAAAAAGACATTCCTCTATGTACTACCTAAAATCATCTTGCTTGTCATCAGGGGAGCACATGAGGGAAGCACTGTCCTAAACCATAAGGACGACTGAGTTACAAAGAGCTTAATCCAGCATCCACGGGCATCCCAGGTTTCTCACTGAGAAGTTTCAAGCACAAGGATGAGTGAAAACCAAGCAAGCATTATGGTAAGTTCCGCTTGAAGAACATAACAAAGTGAAGTGGAGGCATGCGTTCACCTTTGCCATCCTGGGAAGACAGCGGAGGCTGAGTGGCTATGTCACCCTGGGACACACACAACACCACACAGCCTGGGAAGGTAATGGATGCCCATTCCAGGACAGTCGGGGCTGGGTCAGTGTCCTTTGCAAAGCATGACCTGGCAGCCTGAGTTTTAAGTTTTGTACCAGAGACTCCAGGTTCCTAATGCAAGGCCAGGTCCTGAGAGTTCTTTAACTGTTCAACTCTGTTGCGCTAAATGAATGGGAAGAAACAAGTGTAATGAAGTGAGGGGAAAAAAGTCTTATCAAAGTAGCAGCTGGTTCTAGCATTTCTTTTGGTAAGGCAACTGTGTTCATTGGGGAAAATAACTCAACACGTATTTTGAGTTGAAGGTGATTGAGGGACTTGAATGGGTCCCAAACTACCAAGGGAGAAACAGGTTTGAGGATCCAGAGACAGGAAGAGAAAGAAAAAGAAAGAGAGAGAGAGAGAGTCAGAGAGACAGAGAAAGGAAGGTTTAGTAAAGAATGAAGAAACTGCTCCCCACTGTCCAGCAGACTGGATGCATGCAAACCGAAATGACCCAGAGGCTAATGTGAACTTGTCACCCAGTGTCCACAGTGCCTCTCAGTCTTCAGGCTCTTCTGGCCAACTCTTAGAATGGGGATAGACAAATAGATTTTAGGGCATCTGTCCCTACCAGCAGGGTGACTGCCTAGAGCACTCCCTCATGCACAGTGGAGAGATGGTGTCTGCCATGGTGCAGAGAGGGTGGTTGGTAAATATGCCACTTTCTTGTCATGACTGGTCCAGCAGAATCATGCTCTATATTTCTTTTTAGGCCTTTGTCTATTGCTTAAATTCCATGCCTATCTCAGCTTCTCATCTATAAAATTGAAGTGATAATAATAATGCTTTCTTATGAGGTTGTTGTGAAGATGAAATGAATTTAATCTGAGAAAAGGTGCCTGGTTCAATGAGTCTCAACAGTAGCTAAAGTTAGTATTATCTTTATCTTTTCTATTATCCCATCTATTCCCATAGCAAACAGGAAATGCTGACTGTCTAGTAAGAACTCCCTTAATTTATTTCTCCTTGCCCTTCAAGTATCATATCTACTTCTCTCTGTATTTGCTGTCCTGTGTCTTACAAGTGTCCCTCCCCTGCTCAAGGCTAATGCTTTCACCTATGCTCTGATGCCATCTCTTTTTCCTCTGGTTCTTCCTGCTCCTCTTCCTCTTTCTCTCCATCATCTCCATCAGCAGTGGCCTCACTGTCATCATCTCATTGTCATCAGCCTACCTATCTTCCTCCTTTTACTCTTTCTTCAGGCTGTCACCCCCATCAATACCCTCCTTCCTCTTTCCTGTCTCTTTGGCTGACTCTCTTACAGTTCCTTCTGTTCCCCATAAACATGTTCAATTGTATCCCATGCCTAGGAAACAGAGCACCTTCCTTCAACCTTCTCTCCTCCCTTTTCCAGAAACTACTGCTGTATTTCCTTTCAGGTCTTCACTACCGAAATCCTTCTTATTTTTATTTTTTTACTTTTGTAGAGACATGGTCTCACTATGTTGCCCAGCCTGCTCTCTACTTCCTGACCTCAAGTGATCTTCCTGCCTCGGTCTTCCAAAGTGCTGGGGTTATAGGTATGAACTTCCATGCCTGGACCCAAATTATTATTATTATTATTATATTGATAGAGACAGAGTCTCACTCTGTTGTCCAGGCAGGAGTGCACTGATGTGATCTTGGCTCGCTGCAACCTCCACCTCCCAGGTTCAAGCAGTTCTCCTGCCCCAGACTCCCAAGTAGCTATGACTACAGGCGCAAGCCACCATGACTGGCTAATTTCTTTTGTATTTTAGTAGAGACAGGGTTTCACCATTTTGCCCAGGCTGGTCTTGAACTCCTGAGCTCAGGCAATCCACTCACCTCGGCCTTCCAAAGTGCTAGGATTACAAGCATGAGTCTCCTCACCTGGCATTTTTTTTTTTTTTTTGGAACGGGGTTTCACTCTTGTTGCCCAGCCTGGAGTGCAATGGCATGATCTCAGCCTCGGCTCACTGCAACCTCCACCTCCCAGACTGAAATGATTATCCTGCCTCAGCCTCCCAAGTAGCTGGGATTACAGGCACACACCACCATGCCAGACTAATTTTTGTATTTTTAGTAGAGACGGGATTTCACCATGTTGGCCAGACTGGTCTCGAACTCCTGACCTCAGGTGATCCATCTGCCTCAGCCTCCCAAAGTGCTGGGATTACAGATGTGAGCCACCACGTCTGACCTTACAATTATTAAAAGAGTAGTGTACACATACTATAACCACTTCTTCACCTCTCCTTCACCACTCAAGTCTCTGCAATCTGGATTCCATCCTGACATTTCCTCATATCCTATGGTCATGAATTTCATCTCTCTGCAGCATTTAGCAATAAACTTAGTAATAACAGCTAGTAATTATTGAGTGTGCACATTCTACCAGACACTGTGCTAAGCACTTCACGTGCATTTTGGTTGATGCTTCCCAAGCTACAAATCAAACCCGATCTTTTTTCCAAGCTCTAGACTAGTATAGTGACAGGCACCACAAATCCATTCAGATGAAAACAGAGCTCATTAGCAAAATCCCACTGCTGGATGTCTCCTGCTTGCCCTTCTAGTTCCACTTCCACCCTTCCCCAACCTGCTCTGTGCTCTGAGAGGCTGACCTTTGTGAATGGCCTCCCTGGGCTCCCATGTCTCTAGCTGGTGTTTGGAGAACCCAGTGGAGAGTCCCAGCAGAAAGCTGGAAGGAGACAGGAGAGTGAGGTAAACGTATTGATTCCTCAGTCACCATCTGCTGTGGCTGTGTGGGCTGGCTATGTCCACTTGGCTGTGTCCCTCTAGTGAAAGGCACAGCCAGTGTCATGCAGCCCTCATCACACAGAGCTCCCTGGATTCCAGCAACCTCTCCCTTCTCTTTTCTCCTTCGGGAGTCATGGTTCCACTGCCAAAGCCACAGGGCCATACACTGTCTCTCTGGTGCATCCCCCTACACCTGCCCACACCTTTCAAGCAGCCTTTTTAATAAACTCTCCTTCTGTTACTTAATTGGAGTGTGTCATCTTTTCTGACCAGAATGACGACTGACACACGCCCTCTCCATTCTCTATCTCATTTAACAGAGTTGCTCCAACGTCATATTCCTAAAACAGAAACCAAGATGACCCTAGACTTCTTCACCCTCACCCCTTACACCCCGTAAGTCCTGCCCATTTTCCTTCAGGAATGCATCCCCAAACCCACTCTCTCTTCTGAACCCCTATTCTCATTTTGCTCACTGCCTCAGATTTCAGTTCTCCCTTCTCACTCCAGAAAGTTACTGTTCTAAAATGACAATTTGACCATTTCAATTGCTTATTACCTATCATCTCCATGGTCTGTAGAATGAAGAGAGAAGTTACAACTTACTCAAGGGTTTGTATGAAGGCGAGTCTCTTTGAAATCTATAAACTAAGGACCACTGTGAAACAGAGAATTTCTACATAATTACGCATTTAACTTTATCTACATACCATTTTACCTGTATCAAAGCAATATACATGTGATTATGTTTCATTAAATGTCTTGACAGCATTGAGGAGTTATTTAATGCTTTAGCATAAGGTCTATGCAAATTTGATTTCTAATACCTCAGCCAAATAATAACTACAACAGCAACAATATGGACTATTTCATCTTTCCTGGGTCCGCGAGAGAAAAGAAATAACAAATCTAAAACCTGGGGAAAATATCTGCATCCCATCCAACAAATAAAAACACACCTGGCTGGGTGCAGTGGCTCACACCTGTAATCCCAGCACTTTGGGAGGCTGAGGCCAGTGGGTCACTTGAGGTCAGGAGTTTGAGACCAGCCTGGGAAACATGGTGAAACCTCATCTCTACTAAAAATACAAAATTAAGCGGGTATGGTGGTGGGTGCCTATAATCCCAGCTACTCAGGAAGCTGAGGCAGGAAAATCTCTTGAACTTGGGAGGCTGAGGTTGCAATGAGCTGAGATCACGCCACTGTACTTCAGCCTGGGCCACAAAGAGAGACTCCGGGGGGAAAAAACACCTAATTCTCTCGAGCCAACAAGTGACAATTGCCATAAAGCAATGCAGCAAAGGGTCCAACAATTCTATATAGTTTTTCTTCATGGGAAGGTTTTATTTTGTAATAATTTTTGTGTAATACCCCTCCCCCAACACCACCGCCAGATGAAAAACTGAAGCAGAAAAAAATAACCGCTGAGCGGGACTTATTTGCCAGCCTTCAGTGGGCCCTACAGAGAGGGTGTGAGGCCATGAGATGCAGTGTCGCAGCGGGTCCAAACGACATTAGCCAATTAGAGAGCAGACTTCTGAGCCACTTTGTTTTCTGAAGAGCAAACAGAGCCGAATGTTTTAATTCCCTGGGAGCAAAAATCTTTCACTGGAGAGACTCGCATAATTTCTTATTTAGGAAAGGTTTAAAGAGATTTTTGCTGGAAATCCAAAACCTTGGAACTGTCCCAGCAGTGGGTATAGATTAGCGAACAGTTGACTTCACACATTGATATTCAAAATAGAAAGGCGTTCTTCGTCAAACGTGGCAGGGAGATTGGGGAATGACAGCATCTAACACCAGCTGTGCAGGGACATAGATCTTGCTCTCTCACAACCTTCAGGAGTTCCTGTATCTATTGGCAAGCCAGCTCCCACTTAACAGAGGACTACCCTGAGCCTTTGGAAGCACAGTACTTTGCAAAATTAACCCCACAGTCCTGCTTGTTCTCAAGGAAATAGCTCTATTCTCTCTGTCTCACTCTCTGTCTCTCTCTGCCCCCCTTCTATCTCTCTGTCCCCCCCTCCTCTCTCTCTCTCTCCCCCCCCTTCTCTCTCTCTCTCTTTTCTTTCTGTCTCTCCTCTCTCCTCTCTCTTTCTCGCTCTCTTTCTCTCTTGCCTTTTATATTCTATTTCACTGGGTTTTCATGCCACAGACTAGGAATAAGCATTTGGCAGTGAGCCCACAGTCATAAAATCCAAGAAGGATTGTTTATTTATAAGAAAGCTGCAGTTAGGGTAGGCTCAATAGAAAGTTTCACTTTAAAGTAAGCAAGAAACACTGGGCAATCCATCACCAAATTATATTTTCCATTGAGAAAACAGCATGTATCACTCTCTGCAAATAGCCACATCCTCACTCTCAGGGTTTGCCAAGTCAAATGCCCACCCAGTGAATGGTAGACAACCTTGGGATAAAGTGAATGCATAAATCAGATCCCTGGATTTTATAGGCAGCATGCAGAGAGCTGCAGGAGAGGCCCACAGACCTTGGAAAGAAGGTAATCCCTGACATTCAGAGTTCTAAGAATTGACTCTTTTTTTTTTTTTTATGATTTTGTTTTAGACGGAGTCTGGCTCTATCACCCAGGCTGGAGTGCAGTGGCGCAATCTCGGCTAACTGCAAGCTCCGCCTCCCAGGTTTACGCCATTCTCCTGCCTCAGCCTCCTGAGTAGCTGGGACTACAGGTGCCCACCACCATACCCAGTTAGTTTTTCTTTGTATTTTTAGTAGAGACAGGGTTTCACCATGTTAGCTAGCATGGTCTCGATCTCCTGACCTCGTGATCTGCCCACCTTGGCCTCCCAAAGTGCGGGGATTACAGGCTTAAGTCACCGCGCCCGGCCAGAATTGACTCTTTATACTGACTGCTAGCCTTAAATAGAAGTCCAAGAGGCAGTGTGTAAGGTGTAGTTACAAGACTCAGAAAAACCCAAGTCCAGTCAGTGATGTGGTGCCAAGGTGGTAGGTCCGGAGAGTAGGAGATATCAAAAAAGACTGGCAATGTGCCCCAACAGAGAAACACCATATGAACAAAGAAGGGAACAGACAGTACAAACACAAGAAAGGAGACCCAAAGAGCAACAAGGTGTGGGTTAGTCCCAGAGCCCAAGTCCTAGCTTCTGGGTTGGTAGACTAGTGAATGAAAACCCAGTTACAGAAACCCCACCAAAATAAAGGACCCCATAAATTCCTGTTGGAGCAGCCAGTTAGCTCTGCCTTTTCTCTCATCTCTGTGACAAGTTGATGGCTTCCATCTCATTGAATGCTTCTCTTTATAACCCCCATCCACATACCCACCCAATCCCAATCTACCTACCACATTATGTCATTCTAAATCCACATTATGTCATTCTGAAGGTACAACACACAAAGGAAATGATCATGGCCAAGTACTTGCAACAGAATAGAGGACAAAGGCAGAAGCAAGGCCAAGGTCTAGACTCACCCTTGTGCTGGAGCAAAATGCACCACAATTATTAGCAGAAGTAAATACAGGCATGGTTTCTGATGGTTTTCTATATATCCCAAATATTATAGTGATACTTAGGAGGAAAAATGACAAGAACTAGAAGTATTAAAAGCAACAAGATAATAAAACAAAAGTTCAAGAAGCAGTTTAAAAAGGGATTGATGTGGGGAGATAGAGGAAGAAAAATTTTACGAGGAGACATAGGTAGAACCTAACAGAAAGGCATACCGATAGATATTCAGGCAAGTGCAAAATCCAAGTATTAACAGGCGTTAGGCCTCTGCCAGTGGACTTGGGGTTGGACATAGCCATACCCCATGGAAAGAAAAATAGAAAAGGCAAAGCAAGAACCCGGTTCTAATCAGACATGAGGATACAAAGCAGATGTCCTTAACAGGAAACAGAAGATACTGAGACAAAATCATAGTAATGAGAATTAAGATACTCCAGAGACACAGGAGAGAAGAGACTGAAGTTTCAAAATGGAATGCCAGGTCCTAGTAAGATGAGTTGCAAGTGAAGAAAGGGGGATAGTTTGCCTCAGGTATTTTGGTTATTTTTGTGCTAAAAATAATGAAACAATCTCAATGGCATAGGAAGGTTAGTATGTATTTAGCTCACTCATCTGTGAGTGGCCCTCCATAAGGGCCCCCTTATGTATGCTGGTCTCAGTTGGGGGCTCTGTCAGTCTTGGTAAGCTCCCTCATGCAACTGAAGTTCATGTGGGTTTTGATGGACATAGGCTCAGCATAGCTGGTGTATGGGGCTGGTGTTACACTGCTCCACACGCCTTCTATGCCCGTCCTGGGACCAGTGGGCTAGCCCAGTTATGTTCTTCTTATAGTGAAGGTAGAAGTGCCAAAAAGCAAGGCCAGTTGCCAACCTGCATTTTAAACTTTTGGTAGAGCAGGCCACTAACATTCCACTGGTCAAAGAAAATGACAACCAAGCCCAACGTCAAAAAGTAAACGTGTACTCCACCCACAGAGGTGGCAGGAGGGTGGAAGGAATAAGTATTTCTGAAAAACAATCCACTAACCCTCTGATTTAAAAACATAATAAACCCAAATGCTATGAGGAATAAAAGGAAGGGTGCAGAAGGAAAGAACAAGGCTAAGTCTAATTCAATGGTCCTTTTTGTCAGATAAGCCGCACGTTTGCCAATCCCACCTCAAAGGCAACAGGAGACATAGTCCAGATGTTGATACTTGTAATTTTTCTTCCCACAGCTGAGACCCCATGACCTCCATTTGCATATTTAGCCTTGCCTAACAATCTTGCTGCAGTCAGGTAGCTTTTAAAAGTGAACCTCATTCTCACATCCTGAACGTCCATGGTCATCCTATGATGCATACCGTTCAGCTGTTACCCTCTGAATAGTTGGCCCATTTCCCAGAAATGATTACTTTTTAAATGTGGAGTAGGGATACATTATTATTTAAAATCAATTAAAGGTCAAGTATGATTAGTAGCCAACATAAGGACTTGAGATCAATATAACATAGTGATTGGTGCTAGAGAAATACTTCAAGACACTTGCTCAGCACTAAATACTTAATGGTGATGAAGTATAGAAATAGGAAAGCCAATGACTGCCCTACTAAAACTGAAACAAAAATCTCCATGGGCCAGAAGTGGAACAGAAGTCTAATTAATGAATAGAAATGAAGTGGAGGACTGCTTTGGATCCAAAAGAAGGTAGCAGCCTCCAGGAGTTCAGCTTATGTGAGAGTAACGAGGATGAATGTTTCCGTAAGAACTGGGATAGGAGCCAGGCACACTATGTGAAGTCAGGGACTGGACTGGGGCACCCCACCATGCTTTAAAGGAGGCTGAAAAAACATTGCAGGTGACATCCTCCTAATGCTGCTATTTCATGGAAACTAGGTTTGGTGCTATGAATAGAGATAAATACTCCAATGGCTCTACAGTTGGATCTGTGATATCCTCAGTAACATAACTGGCCTTGAAGCCATTACAAAATCTGATTCTACACAATGGGCCTAGGGGTGAAGGTGGGAATCCTATAGGGCCTGTAGAAATACAGCAGGATCATTAGACAAATAGGAAAGCATGAAAAAAAAAATGAAACCAAACTAAAATTAAACCACCCACTCAAAATGAGCTTTCAAAACAAAATTAAAGAGCTAAAAGGTTGTCTACAGAGGAGCAAAATCTGGTGTAAAATTTTGGAGCCTGAGGAAGGAGGGGCAGGCACTCATAAGCAGAGTCAAGCACGATGTATTGCAACATGGATGGGTTGAAGAGACTTGCACACAAGGAACAGCAGCAAAAAATAACACCTGTGTAGGGAATGGAGTGGTGATGGTGATAGGAGATTAGTTACATAAAAAGAAATTAATCAAGTAAGCAAGTATACTGAGGACAATGAGAGCCAGGTTTCTCACTGTCAAAGAAGGAAGGAAATTATAAATGTGAAAAGAGAGAAATATGGAATTAACCCTGTAATGTTGAATTGGAATTAAAAGTATTGATGTAAACTCTTGTATGTATATAAACTCATATATGTATATACAAACAATTTGTATGTGTGTCCAAATCTGGCACAATTTGAGAATCAAAAGAAATAATGGCATGACTAATTACAGTCTATTGAATAAAATAAAAACCCGTGAACCCATACTGATAAAAATAGATCATTGAATAAATTCAACATTTGATGAAGAATGTGATATTTGCATCCTTTGAAAGTACCGCCCTTCAAAATACTTATTAATTACAAATGTTGAAAGGATAACTTTTCCACAGAAACCACCTTAATTTACTAATTATAGTAAATATAATCAGTAATAGAACAAATCTGAATTGGGTGCCATCTGATAAGATATGATGAAATAAACACAGTGTCACTTTTGTCATATTCTTACCAAAAATGCACGACATGAGTCTAAGGGGGACATTTCCAATAAATTCAAAGTTGTCAAGAAGCTAAATGCAAGGCATGACTATAGAATGGAATATTTTGTTAAAAGGAGTGTAACTGGGACAACTGATGAAACCATATGGGGTTTGATAATAAGACTGTCATAATGAATCAGTGTTAACTTCTTGATTTTTGTAATTCTTTGTAGTTATGTAGGAAAACGTCCTTGTTTGTAGGAAATACACAATGCAATATTCAAGGATGATCATGTCTGTAACTTACTCCCAAAAGGTTCAGGAAAAAAAAATCTTTGTACTGCACTTGCTTTCTCTACTTTAAGCCTACAATTATTTCAAGTTTTTTTTAATTAATGAAAAACTAAGTAAATGAAAATTAGAGTTTACTCACGAAAAAGAAACAAAATTATACAATACATGAAGAAATTTAATATTTACAGAAAGTCAGCAAAATACGTCAAGATATAAATTCACTTCAGATGAAGCACAATTTAGAAGAGTCTGATAAGAATATTTAAATAATCATGTTTAAGATAAACTAGTTAAGAGGATTTGTTATACAGCAATCTTCACTAATATTTGGTAAACAGGAAAAAATAACTAAATAACTCTGGACATTAAACAAATGATGATTTAAATTATTTTTTAAATAGGATATGAACAAAGATTAAGTTCATGGTTTAAAAACATATTAAAGAATTCCTCCAGAACAGGCACAGAAAAAGAGATTTTAAAAATTTCAACAGTATTTAGGAGGCATAGAGGACGAAAAATCTCAGAAGAGAATGAAAAGAATAGCAGAGATTCAATAATAAACAGGTAAGAGCTGAGAATTTTCCAAAATTGAAGAAAGCCATAATCCCTCAGAACAAAAGTGCATTCTGACCACCAAGCAGGTGAATGCACATTATGATTGTTTATGGTGAAACTAAAAGGACATCA
The DNA here is from genome assembly GCF_000951035.1 of Colobus angolensis palliatus. Taxonomy (NCBI): domain Eukaryota; kingdom Metazoa; phylum Chordata; class Mammalia; order Primates; family Cercopithecidae; genus Colobus; species Colobus angolensis. Next base: position 795,340 of record NW_012114844.1, on the reverse strand, counting down.
GTGATAAAGAGGAAATGTCATTGCTGATGGTAGGTGGGAAACTACCTATTAAGAAATTTAAACCCTGTTAAACTACTACCCAAAAATGAGGACAAAATAGGAAAATATTTTAGATATAAAAATTAAACTGTTGTATCACTCACAGAATTTACTGAAACAATTATTAAAGAAAATTCTGAACCTAATACTGTACAATACCTAGAAATTAATATTTTTAGTTGGTAAATTGAACAAACTACTCAATGTAAAAAATGACAATAATACTTTTTACATCAAAATAAAGAGGTTAACCTAGAACCCCAGGCAACAATAACAAGACAGTGGAGAAGGGTATTTAATGAGTAAAGTATGTTAAGATATCTGTTATGTTCAGAAACAGAATATTGTTTGAATAATTTATATTAAAGTACATAGATTAAAAATATAAGAGTAGCCACTGAAATTATAGTAATAAATTTTAAAACAAAGCAAAACAGAAAAGCAGCCTAGGCACATGATAGTGAAACTGCTGAAAATCAAAGACAAAGAGTCAGTCTTGAAAACATCCTACCTTGAATCCAAACATGTTACCTTGAATAAAGCACTAATAAGACTGATAGCATTCTAAGGACCTTCTATTGTCATAAAAGTGGTGAAAGCACTAATTTCCATTATACTTTAATAAGTCAGCATTTCATGCTCTATTCTCAAGAGTAATGACAAAAAGTCTAGTAAATGGATTAAATATTCCAATAAAAAGACACAGCTTTTCAGACTAGAGTTTTAAAATCCATTTATGTGCTGCTTACAAGAAACGCATCTTAAAAACAAAGATACAGAAAGATTGAAAGGAAAAGATGGAAAAAGATTTACCATGAAAATACTAACCCCAAGAGCCTGGCATAATTATACTAATAACAGACAAAGTAGACTTTAAGGTAGGAAATATGACTAGAGTTAAAGAAGGGAAAATAGTGATAGAAGATTCAGTCCACCAGAAAGATTTTACAATTGTAAATTTAAATGCTCTAATAACAAAGGCTGAAAACATATAAAGCAAAAACTAATCATAACTACCACAGTAATTTTTAAAACTATTTATTTCAAGCAAGTAGCAAAAAATCAAAGGAATTAACAGCAACAAAATCTGATCAATTAATTAAATGGAAAAGTTTTTCAAACAACTCAGCTTTCCAAATTTGTTTTGCCCTTGGCAATTTCCTTTGTTATATTCCTGGCTTAGCAATCTTTAAAGTTATGTGCGTGTGCTATCTTTAGTTGTATTTTAACAATAGGTGCTTTTAGGACATCTAGTTCATCATACTGCGCAAAGCAGAGGTCTCTTTCACAGCCCTTGTCACAGTTAAAATTTTACATTCCTGTTGTGATTATTGGGTTAATATCTGTGTTTTCCACGATACTATACATCACTAGATTTGAGGATTATGTCAGCTTTTACTCACTGGTATCTGTGCCTAGCACAGTCATCATCAATTAATATGAAAAATTTGATCTTTGCTTAGAGAAGTTTAACAGAAAAGGAAGTTATTAAACAAATAATAATATGCAATCAAAAAAATATACATGTGTTAAGTGGTAGGAAGATGTACAACTTGCTAAGGAGTAAATAACGGGAAAGCTGACCTAGCCTGGAAGGTCAAAATGAGATGGTGCTAAATAGAGGTTGCTACCAAGTGCTCAACTCATGCATAAAGAGGCTGAGTTCTCCTAAGGATATCCCTAGCACAGGTCACCCTCACTAGATGAAGCTTCCATTATCCTGCCAAGATGGGCTCTCATTGCCTCAAGCCTGGTGACACCAAACATCCAGTACCAATAGGACTGACCCATTCCACAGACCATGTGTTCAGGGGTCAGCCATGACTAGCCAAGACTGACCTAACTATGTTAGCAGCCTACCCCTGGGAACACCTACCCCTGGGAACACCAGGTCTGTAAGTCCAGAGGGAAGATGTGAGCAAGTAGATCGTTTTGCTTCATAAATCTCACTTGGCAACATCATCAGTGGATTTCACAAATTTGGATTCTCGGTTGGGTAGTAGGAAAATGTAGTAGAGAATGAGAATGTAATCTTAAATCACTATTTCAAGGTGGACCATCAGTTATAGAAGGAAGGTAGAAAACACATGGATGGATGGATGGATGGATGGATGGATGGATGGATGGATGGATGGATGGATGGATGGATGAAGTAGATGAATGGAAGGAAAATGTTTACAGATAAAATAAAAAAATTTCCACATGACACATGATCCATTTAAGACTGTATGAAGTGGAGGTTTGCAAGACCTGTAATGTAAATTGAGGATTCAGGAGCTTAGAATCTAAGAATAAAAAGTTTGGCCAAAAAGTTACACTACCATTGCTTGCCTGTGCTGCAGAACCATTTGTACTGAGCAGTTTATTGATTTGGTAATCGTTTCTCCAAGCATGAAGGTAAAATGATCTCTAGGAACCCTTCGCTGATATGTACAAGAAGGACATCTGTGTTTCCTTTTACTTAGAGTGGACCAGGGAAAAATCAGAAGAATTTTCTTCAGATAGTCTTACAAAGTGAAAACCGGGGGATCAGGTAACAGATAGGAAGCGTGACTCATGACTTGTGTGCGTGTGAAGTGGAATTCAGTGTGTGGCACCAGCCGTCTCTCTACATGATGAAATAGCATGAATACTTAACTCCTTCTTATGTAGCAGAGACATTTTTCACATGTGCTGCAGCACAGGAATGGGGAGGAGTTATACCTCTAAAATCACTTGGGGATTGAGGGTACATCAGATGCCTGTGTGTGGACAGTACTTCGAAGTGTAAAGTTCAGCAATGGGATAAATCCATCAGAACAAGTTCAGTAACTACCATAGCCTATTTACCCAAGCTCAAATTATTTTTATACCTTTGTGAAATATTCTGGTATATATGAAGGTTACATAGGTAGACACATGTCACAGGAGTTTGCTGCACATAGTATTTCATCACCAAAGTATTAAGCCCAGTAGCCAACAGTTATCTTTTCTGCTCTTCACCCTCCTCCCACTTCCTCCCTCAAGTAGAGCCCAGTTTCTGTTGTTTCCTTCTTTGTCTTCATAAGGTTCTTATCATTTAGCTCCCACTTATAAGTGAGAACATGCAGTATTTGGTTTTCTGCTCCTGCATTAGTTGGCTCAGGATAATGGCCTCCAGTTCCATCCATGTTCCTCTAAAAGACATAATCTCTTTCTTTTTTATGGCTGCATACTATTCCATGGTGTCTACGTACCACATTTTCTTTACCCAATCTGATATTGATGGGCATTTAGGTTGATTCCATTGTCTTTGCTATTGTGAATAGTGCTGCAGTGAACATTCATATGCATTTGTCTTTATGGCAGAATGCTTTATATTCCTCTAGGTATATACTCATAATGAGATTGCTGGAAAAAAATGCAATCCATGGTTCTTTCCTCCTCCCACCCATCCTCCCTCACTAATGTAGGATGATAGCCCATAGAAAAGTCTACCTTTCACCTCCACAAACATTATAAATACATTTGCACACCCAGATATGCCCAATTAATTTTGGAAGAAACCAGGAGAGCTCTCACAAGTACTTACCAAAAAATCCAACATGTTACCAAGTGTCATCTGCAATTGTATTCTTCCTCTCCTATGACAGCCTTCTCTGCTGACTATCCCTGGAATGCATCCAGCACCTATGAAGAAGGGCCCTCTCTCCCCCAATACCCTCTGCACTCTCATATCTGTTCAAGGCCCCAATGTCTTGCAGAGTATTTACTGAGCCATCACTTCCAATATAGATGGATCTCTACTTTCCACCATAGCACTCAGACATGAATCCAGTTGAGACTGGGCTGGCAGACAAATCCAAATAAAAATACAGCAGGCTTGACTCAGAATGGCTCTTCCTCACTGATGACTCAGTTTTTGTTACTTGGCCAAGGTTATTCTCTTTCTTTAAATCCGATTATCTTCCATTAGGGTGAATTATATCCTAGGGGTGGGGGACTCCTCACTCCCTCAAACACATCATCTCCTGGCAGGTCCACCCCACAGTTCCCCAGGCACACCAAGGCAGGTCTGAACCCCAGGGATGGGCCCAGCTGAGGCTCCGTGTGGGATCCCTGCTATCATCATCAACAACAACCTTTGTTTTAAAATTAGGCCAAAAAAATATTTTAATGAATTGTTTAGGGTTGCAATCTGAATCCTGACGGTATTTAAAATACCTCTTGTGGGAAGAACAAATGTTTCTAAAACCTAAAATAGACAAATTGCACTGGCCTACTTTACAACAAGTCCTAACAAGGCACCAACAATAAAAACTTCCCATTTTCTTTTGGTCTTAACCAGACTAGGAAAGCACTGTGCTTTAGTTTGCAATTTTCCACTGGTCAAAAGAGAGCACTTTCTTGAATCACGGCCTGCAGACATAGGCACTCTATGACAGTTCAAACTCTGGGGGTTTTTGCCTCAAAAGAAGGGCCACAAATAATCTTTCTGCCCATTGCTAGTATATTTATCATTTGAAAGAAATGTATCTTCGTGGACAGGATCAATGACTTCTCTAATACAAAGCACATTTCTATACATGTTCCTAACAAGATCTCATGGAAGGCCCATGAACGTTGAAGCAGATGAAGCCTGCACAGCTTTCAAAACTAACTGCTTCCAGGTGCCCAATGAATACAACTTGAGCTCAGCTACAGTTATTTTCAACCTAGTGCCTAAGCGTCTTTGTACTTGCAAGTGTAAAGTTTCCCTCATTCTCCTTTTTATGGCCACAGGTTTCTGGGTTGCATAACACCCCATAAGAGAGCACCAAAGGGCTTAGTTTTATTGTTTGGTTGTGTTTTATTGACTACATGTTTTATTCAGCTAATGTGTGCCAGAGAGGCAGGCAATAACAGCCCAATTATATCACTCATGCTCTTCCTCTCCTTCAAGTGCCCAGCGACCTAGCACACTTTTATTGCATACACATGCAAATGTTAAAAAAAAAGAAGAAAGTAATGAAGGAGGACTGGTTAAAGTGTTAAAGGTGGAACCACTCCTTTCCCAAGTGATCCTTGAAGGCCAAGAGCCTTCCAAAGAATGGCAATTTGTTCCTGCTTGCAGTCATGGAGTCAGTCACCAGATCTCATCTTCGAAAAAGAATGCTGTTGTTCTTTGGAGAAACGCCAGAGGAAACTTTCTCCCCATTGGGAGGATTTGGCACTCCAGGATTGTGCCAGGAGTGCCCAACGATCCCTGGGTCTTTTTGCCAGCCTTGCAAATTCTACGGCATTTCAGTAAAGATAGAGGAGTTCACTCACACCCACTTAAATTTCACAGTTATTAATTTTCATAATGCTTTAAAATAATTCATAGAAAACTGTGTAACCAAAGGTTTATTTCTTTGGAAGACAAAGAAAACAATTTTATGACTGAATAAGCATTAAACCAGAATGTGATGTGCATCACAGGCAATCCACTACAAAGGCAGAATCTTACTCCCTTGTACAGCTGAGTGGCTTCAGCCCATCACATTAGTTAGGTTTTGCAATTTGGAGTCAGGTGACAAGTCAGGCCCTTGTTCTCCCAGGAAACTGAATGGGTGGACCATATGTCCCTTGATCATTGCATTTCAAAGAGACTGCTCCCAGGAAACATTCCTGAGTTGAGATTGGTCATAGGTTTATTTACCCATTAAAAAAACTTGCATATATTTGAAAAGGAGGGAGAATAAAATTCTGAAATAGAAAGGGGGTGATATGGAGGGGACTCTTAATTTCCACAAGGAAATTAAAGCCCAATATTTAATTTGTATTTGCGCTTCTATCTGCATCACCTTTCTCACGTGCTAGTCCCATACGTAGGTTCCTGTCCATTCCTAAGGCCCTGCTTCCCTGTCTTCCTCAGCCAGGGTCTTCCAAGGCTACGTGGCTACGCTGTGAAGACCCTGCATTCCCGCTGTACTCAGATATATCCCCTCTGACCTGTACAGTCATCGTAGGGGAAGGCTCTATCATTTCAGGGCTCAGCACACTTCTCCCAGCCGGACTGCCAGGGTTCTGTCCTGTTCCATGCCCTTTTAGCTGTGGGACCCAGGGGAGATTACACTAAATCACTAAAGGGGTATCCAAGGGCAGTGGAGCGACTTCACTGAGTGGACACACAGAAGCCTCAGGATGCCTCTAACCCTCCCTGCCCTCTCAACTTAACCAAGGCTTTAGAATCAGAGAGGGTGGGGTTCAAATCCCAGCTCTGTCACTTCCCAGTTCTGCGATCTTGAACAAATGGCCTAAGCTCTAAGCTTCAGTTTCCTCATCTATAAAATGGGAATCATGTAACTTGCCTCACGGTTGCATTGCTGTGAATATTTAATAAGATACTTACAAAGCACATAGTATATCACCTGAATTCACACCACTTGGTAGCATATTATACTTTTTACATCTTTATAAACAGATGCATTCAATTTTTATTCTTTGCTTGTCATCACTTGTTCTAGTGAAAGTATATCTGTGATTTTACACCCTCCTGTTAACATTGCTTTCATTGCATCATCATGTTCTAGTTTTAGTCATTTCATCATTGCTAAATATCTAAGATTTCACTAATATCCATGTAAACAATGCTATAAAATGCATGTTTGTGCATAAATTTATCAGCTTTAATTATTATACCCTTAAAATAGATTGACAGATGAGAACTTACAGGATTAAAAGATATGAGTATCTTTAAGATTCAATATAGATCACAAAAATATTTTCCAAGAAGATTCTCCTTACATTTTATAACAATGCTAGCATCTCCTATCAGCCATCAGAAAAGGGAAGAAATATCCCAAATTTGACTTCTTTCTTTTATGAAAGATTTGTGTTTGGACATTAGGTTCACATTCCCTTCTACATAGCAAGAAGAACAGAAAATAGTTGTAACTATGCAGCTAATAAAACTTATCCATAAGATTGAAAGAAAAGTAAAACCAAGCTGTCTCAATATTTTATTAATTCTCTGCATTACATTTCCAGACATAATCTCAAGAGCACCGAATTATCGTTTCTACATTTTAAGGTCCAAATGTTTTCATACTAAAGTAAAAAGAGTTCCAAGTTCAGGCATCCAGCAACCTGATGGAGTCTTTAGTACTCAGCAGGTAGAAGAACATGGGTGCCCAGATAATGAATTTGAAGGTTGCGTAGGAAAAGGGGTTTCCAATATGACCATTGATGTAACGTTATTATCACAGTGGAAGAGAGTTTACAAATGATCCATCTCAACATTTTTATAAGTAAGTAAACTGAAACCAAGAGAATGCAAGGGATTTGCTGAGTTACAGGATTTGCCTAGTAAGTGACAGAACAAAGACCATACCGCAAGCAGTGCTTGCCCAGACTGTCTTCCTTTACATGGCAGCATCTAGGCCACCCTAGATGATGATCACCACCACTGTCTGATGACGATCACGCATCCCTAGAGATGGCTCGGTTCTCAGATCTGGTATCCACCTAATGGAGATATCCTGATGGGAACTGAGAAATAAGCCCTGATGAGGAAAAGCAGTAAACCATTAACCGACATATCTATGTATTAGGATAATATACTATTGGACTCTACTTTATCAATGGGAGGCAGACAAATCCCTATATGCTTACCATTGTTTACTGCCTTGTTTAATTATATCAGATACAAGGCTATTTCTTTTCTTCTTTTTTTAGGGGGACAGACTCTTGCTCTGTTACCCAGGTTGGAGTGCAGTGGCCTGATCTCAGCTCACTGCAAGCTCTGCCTCCTGGGTTCACACCATTCTCCTGCCTCAGCCTCCCGAGTAGCTGGAACTACAGGTGCCCGCCACCACACCCGGCTAATTTTTTTGTATTTTTAGTACAGACCTGGTTTCGCTGTGTTAGCCAGGATGGTCTCAATCTCCTGACCTCGTGATCCACCCAACAAGGCTATTTCTTATGTGACTTGATGAATCAGTAAGCAGTAATTGTCCCAGGGGGTCTCATTTTCTTTCTTTTCTCTCCACTTGTCTCATCTTACTACAAAAATTATTTAGTTTGTCCATGAGCTCAATACCATACAGACGCCTTTGAGTTTTCCAAAAATATGCATCCTTTGATACGTTTGCCTTCCATATATTGTTTCAATTCAAAAGATAGTAAGTCATTGTAGGTGATCTGGAAATAAATATAAACAAGCTTCATATCACTTTAAAATGAATTTTTATTTCAGACCCAATATTATGAGTAAATCTACCTTTCATCTGTTCAAGATTTTATAGGTTATGAAAAATATATACATATAGTTGACCCTTGAACAAAGTGGAGATTGGAGACACCAACTCCCCACTCCCCATTCAGTCAAAAATCCACTTACAACTTTTGACTACCCAGAAACTTAACTATTAATAGCCTACCATTGAATGGAAGCCTTAATCAGTAACATAAACAGTCGATTATTTCATAAGTCATTTGTATTATATACTGTATTCTTAAAGTAAGGTAAGCTAAAGGAAAGAAAATGTTATTAAGAAAATCATAAGGAAGAGAAAATACATTTACTATTTATTAAGCAGAAGTATCAGAGAAGACTGAGTAGAAGCCACAACTTTCATGACTACCAGCTGCTAATAAGCCCCCACACCACACTGACCTGTGGGAGCTAGAACTCCCATCTTACCCATTAAGAGACAGGAAACCTCTCCCCCTCTTCAGGTATCAACAGGACTGAGTGGGGAAACTTGACTTCTACCTTGCCTGGCCATAACAAGAAGCATCCATCCCTCTTCTTCCCCTGCTACAGTGATATATACAATGCATAATATATGTGAAAGTGAAAGGATTCCAGTCTTTATAGTGTTTTCCCACAGAGATCTTTTATCAATAATCATTAATCATCACCCAACTGCAAGGTAATGATCCATTTTCTTATTATTTTCCACAAAGGACTGGGGCCAAATACACAAGTTTACATACCAAACACCAGAAGGACCAGAGAAGAAGATACACAGAAAAGCTAACTTTAGTTCGTTCATTTAAAATAAAACGACAGGTTGTAAAAATATTTTGCAAGTAGGTTTGTGGAAGACAGCATGGATTTATTATCCCCAAACCTTGTTTTGGGGATAATACATACATATATATAAAATTACATGCATATATATATGTAAAAAGACTGACAAAATAGGCTTACATAAGATCCGGGGTCTTATAACATAATATTAAAATGTCCAGAATTCAATCAAAAATCACTTATCATACCAAGAACCAGGAATATCTCAAAATGAATGAAAAAAATCAATAGATGCCAACATCGAGATGAAAGAGGTGTGAGCAATATCTGACAAAGATTTTAAAGCACAATAAAAATGCTTCAACGAGCACTTATAAACAAGTTATAGACGTGCTTGAAACATGAAAAATAGAAAGCCTCAGCTAAGAAATAGAAAGTCTCGGCAAAACACATCTCTTTGGCCAGAATTGGATTAGTTCTGGTCAATGAGATGTGATCTGCTAAGATGATTACTAACTGTAAGGGGTTAGTTCTCCCTTGGAGTTAGTAACCATCCGTAACTACAAGGGAGTCTGAGAAAATGCCTTAGCTTCCTAGGGTCTTGAGTAGAGGAAAATGAGGCAAAACAAGGTTTAGACATAATAAATCCATGCTGTCTTCTACAAATGTACTTGCAAAATATTTTTACAACCTGCTGTTTTATTTTAAATGAACAAACTAAAGTTAGCTTTTCTGTGTATCTTCTTCTCTGGTCCTTCTGGTGTTTGCTTTTTTTTTT
>NW_012114844.1:770211-779392 GCF_000951035.1 Colobus angolensis palliatus | reverse complement strand
TGTTGTGTGTCTCAGTTCCCCTGGCTAGGAAAAGGGATTCCCTTCCCCCTTGCGCTTCCCAGGTGAGATGATGCCTTGCCCTGCTTCAGCTCTCGCTGGTCAGTCTGCAACAACTGACCAGCACCGATTGTCCGGGACTCACTAGTGAGATGAACCCAGTACCTCAGTTGAAAATGCAGAAATCACTTGTTCTCTGTGTCGCTCGCGCTTGGAGCTGGAGACTGGAGCTGTTCCTCTTCGGCCATCTTGCTCCCCCCCTCCTTCTGGTGTTTGTTATGTAAACTTGTGTATTTGGCCCCAATCCTTTGTGGAAAATAATAAGAAAATGAATCATTATCTCACAGTTGGGTGATGATTAATGATTATTGATAAATGATCTCCATGGGAAAATACTATAAAGAGTGGAATCCTTCCACTGTCACATTGATATTTTAATTACTGATTTTAAACAAACTATTAAAAGGTTAATATTTCAGAGGAAATATGCAGATGTTTTTTGAAACTATCATAGCAAAGGCTGCATGTTTGCTATGACAGCAGAGGCCATAACAAACCTTTTTTCTAAAGTGGCTATGAAACACATCCACTCAAACAAATTAATGTTCCCCCGACTCTCTCCTATTGCCAGAATAACATCACAAGTCAATTTGGATGGAGAGGCACTTTACCACTTTATAACAGATGAGCACAGGCACTTCATGAAAAAAATAAAAATAAAAAGTGGGTCTGCATCACTATTATTTACCAAAGGGGAAGGGGATGAACGGAGAGTGGAAAAACACCTGGATATTTCTAAGAACAGAGGAAGCCCTCAAGATTCCAAATTGAAGCCCTTGTTTCATGGTGTTGCAGCTCAGAAAAAGAAGGCTGCTAATTTTTCTTTTTTACAAATTAATAAGAATAAAGAATGTAGTGAAAATATTTTGCTGATTATATATCTTATGAGGTTGTGTGTTAATGCACTTTCCAAAAGTTTCATTTGAGAAAAAATGTATTTATAATATGTGGTGCTTCGAATACAAGTTGCACCAGAGTGAGGTGCTGCTGAGGGAGAGGTTAGTAATAATGGGAAATCAGGCCAGGGGTTTTGTGTGGAAAAAAGTAAAATAAAACTAGAAGAACAGGCAGGTGGAAAGATACTTTTCTAGAAGGGGAAGTAACAGGATAAGGGTGACTGTGCTCAGAATCACCCCGCACTGGCCTCCCAGGGTGTTTTCTTTGCCAGGTGGGTGAGAAAGGCCAGGGCTGTGAGAAAATGTGTCCTCCCCTTGGATAGTCTCCTCAGGGCTAAGGAGAGCTGGAGGCCTGCTTCAGGTTGTATCTCTTTGAGTGCAAGTTACAGAAATAGCCTCCAGCTACCAAAGCACTAATAAGAATTGAGTTGGAAGGGCCTCCTCTCAATAAATCAGCACCACACATCTTCCTTCAAGGTTTAAACACCTGGGAGAGAGCACCTGATCAGAGTCCTGTGGGCTAGATTCCCACCAGCTGGCCAAGGACTTGATTAAGACTAGAAAAATTGTGGCAGTGACAATGGCCAAAGATGGAGTCATTAATGCCCAATAAGCCAAAAAACCAAAGATGTCCAGTATGCTAGTAGAAGTCTCAGAGGAGTAGGCTAATTATGGGAAGGTCAAATCAGAGAGTTTGGAGTTGAAGATGAATTGGTCAAGTTATTTTCAGTCAATGTGTTAAAAATGGAAATTAGAAGAAGCAGGCAGTGAATACCATCAGGAACGAGGAGAAAGTAGGTTGCCTGTGGTCTTATTCTTAGCACATGTGCCAGGCACTGTGCCTTGAATTTTATGAGCATTACCTCTTCCATCCTTACAACAACCCCATCAAGGAAGTACTAATATTTATCCCTGTTTTACAGATAAGAAAAGTAAGCTTCGAAGCACTTAAGGGATTTTCTTAAAAATCACATAATGAGGGCCGGTGTGGTGGCTCACACCTGTGATGCCAACACTTTGGGAAGCTGAAGCAGGAGGCTTGATTAAGCTCAGGAGTTCAAGACCAGCCTGGGTAACATGGTGAGATCCCCATCTCTATAAAAAATAATTTAAAAAGTAGCCAGGCATGGTGGTGGCAGGTGCCTGTAATCCCAGCCACCCGGGAGGCTGAGGCAGGAGAATCGCTGGAACCTGGGAGTTGGAGGCTGCAGTGAGTTGAGATTGCACCACTGCACTCCAGCCTAGGTGACAAAGTGAGGCTCCATCTCAAAAAAAAAAAAAAGCCAGGCATGGTGGCATGCATCTGTAGTCCCACTACTCAGGAGGCTGAGGCAGGAGGATGGCTTGAGCCCAGGAGGTCAAGGCTGCAGTGAACCATGACCACATCACCATACTCCAGTCGGAACAACAGAGCAAGACACTATCTTGAAAAATAAAAAAGTCACAGGACAAGTAAAGAGCTGAGGGAAGAAGTAGGGGGTCCAGGAGAGCTGGCCTCTTAAGAGTCACAGAGTTAACAAGTAACAAAGCAAATGCACAGACCCATGTAACCCCATCCCGCCACCTTCCTTGGCTATCTCTCACAGACCCAGCCCTAAGCCACTGGAGTTCTGTGTAAGATTTTTTTCTTTGAAAACAGAATTGGCTCTGTTGCTAAATATACAACAAACAAACAAATATTTATAAAACCTCTGATAGGTTTTAGACACTTCTAGATTCCAGCCCCTAAAGGGATGGCAGGCATCATGTAGGGATTCTATGATGTATCACTGAAATGTATGGGTAGAAGCATTCTTTGACAAGACCTACAGTAACAGAAAATGACTTTAACAAGTATTTTATGCTACAGTGGCAGGGGGATGGAATCTGTATTTGGTTAAATGTCCACGTTAATTACTTAAAATTTGCCTGTTGCTACAGTATATGACTCACTGAGCATATTTTAGTTTTCAACTCTAAGCATAGTAATGTATTATATAGTTTAAAGTTGAAGTTTTTAAAGACAAAGTCAAAATTAAAACCATTTTCATAAAAGACAGAAAATTATTACATGTCATCTTGATGCTTTAAACTATATATTTAATGTGTTATTTTTTATATCAATTATTGGTATGAAATGTTATCTATTTGGCACTTCTTTTCAACTCAATGCACTCAAGTTATATTCTTTAGTACTCATATTAATTGGAAATATCCCACTATATCTGATTTTGTGTGCAGGAACTGTACTCTTGTAACAATGACAGTATTCAATTTTTAAGTCTTTTCTATATTATTGTATAGCGTATAATTTGTGCCCAAAAGCTTTTGTTAATATTTCTACAAACTGTGGGTTTCATTACACCATTGATCTCCAAAAACTGAAATGCATGCCCATGTCTCCCCTGCCTTTTAAACAATTCAGCTTTCAAAATTACTATTTCTGAGTCCACTGCAACCAAAGGATTCCTGCATCTGGCTGTGACACCAACGAGCTCACATAAAGCCTTTGGAGGGAAAAGGATGGGGAACAATGGGTCTGTGACTCCTGCGTTTTATTTCTGGAGTTTCTCTGATCATTTCTATATGTGTGATGCAGTAGAAGAATCATAATTGAGGGTTGGAAATTCAGGTCTCCATGGCTAAACTCCCTGGGTCACAGTCTCTTCCTCTGTGAAATAGAAATAGCGAGTCTCGCCTCTCAGCTCTTTGGATCTCTGTTCTAGCAGAAGATCTACAAATTTTGTGACTTTTTAAAAAAGAATGTGAGTTGTGAGGGGAACTAAAATGAGGTTGTGATACTACATGTTTAGGAAAACTATTAATAAAGAACATTTGCATGATGCTTCACAGGAGACAAAGCCAGGTCACACACATGGTCATATTTGAAGGATTCAATACTCCTGTCTGACAGAGAGGAGAGGTAGCTTAGAATATGGGTTACACCCTGCCTCCACTGTTAATAGCATTGTGACTTTTATCAACTTACATAACTGCTTTGTACCTCAATTTTCACATCTCTAAAATGAAGATTGTAATAACGCAAACACCTTGTTGGGAGCATAAATTGAGTAAAGATACATATGCATAAAAAATGTCAAACAGCATGTGGTGTTTGCTCAGTGTTTAAATGGAAGCCAGCTATCATCATTATCATCATGACCACCATTATTATTATGCCTACTGTGCTTATAAGGAATCTAAGGTTCTGAATGTTAGATACTGTGGATTGCCTCATGCAATTCCCATCCCAGCCTACTTCCAGTATGACTCACTGAAGTCACAGTCTGAAAAGCTAAAAACACTTTCCAGAATCCGTTAGAATAGAGTCCTAAATGATTTCTGTTCCACCATTCAGATAAATTCAGGCAAGGCTCAAGGCATTTACTTTACTAGAGGGGAGTTTAGCAGAGGAGTGTGATTCTGGAGCTGGCATGACCATATACAGGCAGAAGTTCCTTAGATGGCTCAGTCCAGGGGCATATGGCTTTTGGGGTTGTTCTCACAAGCACAAGCTAAAGTTTGTTTCTTCTACACTCCCTATGATATTATGAGCTATGTATGTCTCTTAATATATCTCATTTTCTTAGACCAGGTAGAGAGGATTCTGTTTGCCTGCTACTAAGAAGACTGGTCATTAAGGGAGGTAAAATCACTTTAATTAAATCATAGGCATCAACTGTAGAAGACCAAACCAGGTTTATGACTCTTATGTTAATGCTCATTTTACTACTTCAGCCAACTTTAATCCAAATTAATTCATTAAGTCTGAGACATGATTACATTCTTCCTCTAATCCAGGAACTGTGCTAGGTACTAGGAATGTTGCTGAGTTAATATACAGCTAAGTTACTTGCCCTCAAAGAGCTTTTAATCAATAGAAGGGACAAAACTAAAGCAAACAATAAATGTAAGATGTGACATAAGTGCTCTAAGGAAAGCATATTTTCTACAATAGGAACATAGAGGAAGTAAATATATCAGAAATTAGTAGGGTGGAATTCTCGGGTGAGGGGGCCAGAAAAAATAGATGGGGAGGAAGTAATTATGGACAAAGGGAACAGTCTGCATGCACAGAGGCTCAGAGGGCATAACTGTTCATGGCAAGTTTGTTTTAATATTCAAATAAAAATCAACATGAATTAAATTCAAAATTGGCTTCCTTTAAAATTTTACATCACAACTATTTTGAGCCATCTTGGCTCCATTTATTACAGCACATTCAAACACTCAACATAGAAGCCATAGGCTACAAATTAGTCAAATAAATGCATATGGCTATAAAGCTTTTTAACTTTTTTAATCACGTTAGTACAAGCTATCATTCTCTTTAGAGGAACACCAGAGTCCATTGTGAGTTATAATTGTAAAGACACTATGTCCATTCCACAGGTATTCTTTTTTTTTGAGACAGACTCTTGCTTTGTCGCCTAGGCTGGAGTGCAAAGGTGTGGTCTCAGCTCACTGCAACCTCCACCTCCCAGGTTCAAGAGATTCTCCTGCCTCAGCCTCCCGAGTATCTGGGACTAGAGATGCATGCCACCACACCCAGCTAATTTTTGTATTTTTAGTAGAGATGGCGTTTCACTGTGTCGGCCAGGCTGGTCTCGGCCTCCTGGCCTCGTGATCTGCCCACCTTGGCCTCCCAAGTCCACAGGTATTCCTGAGTACTTGCAAGGTGCCATGTGTTGCTCTAGACTAGGAATGCAACAAGATCCTTGCCCTGGAGAAAATGACATTAGCTTTTTGTTTTATTTTTCTTAAAAGATTCATGGCCAGGCACGGTGGCTCATGCCTATAATCCCAGCACTTTGGGAGGCTAAGTTAGGGGGATCACTTGAGGTCAGTAGTTCAAAACCAGCCTGGTCATCATAGTGAAACCCCATCTCTACTAAAAAAAAAAAAATACAAAAATTAGCCAGTCATGGTGGCACACACCGATGATCCCAGCTACTTGGGAGACTGAGGAAGGAGAATCACTGAAACCCAGGAAGAGAAGGTTGCACTGAGCCAAGATCATGCCACTATACTCCAGCATGGGAAAGAGAGCGAGACTCAGTCTCAAAAAAAAAAAAAAAAGATTCACTGACCCCTGGTAGGAAGAAGAAAATGTTATAACTTCTCCCTCCCATGCTTTTGCAGGACTTTAGACACCTATTATTCTAAATAACCCTTATTTCATTCCTGACCCTGAGGTCAGCATTCCAACTGCTAACAGGCTTTCCATCCTTCCTTCTCTACCCTCTTCCTTACCTAGCCCTAACACTTAAGCATTTCTCAAAACTTTCTTTTGATTGGTTCCCCTCCCCTACTTTCTTATACTGATCTCTTGTTTAAGATCTCAAGAAAAGTCTGTAGCATGTTGAGATGGAATTAACAAAGAAATGGGAGTCACGAATTCTAGGTTTCGACAGCTATGAGACTATATATCCCTATTCTGGGACTCCAAGCCTCTAATCGGAAAATGAACTTACTGAGATAGATGACCTCCCAAATTCCTTCCAGTACCAACAATTTGAGTGCTTGTGCCTCTGTGGACCAGGGGAGCTTCTTTCAGATGCAGTTATAATTGTGTTTGCAGAGGATAATTGAGATGGAACATGAGCCATAGAACATTTGTTGTTTAAACTTGTTTATAACCAGGGGAAATTGAACTAAGGATAGAGCTTCTCCACTTCTGATCTAAGGAATTCAGGGGGGAAAATCAGACCAATTCTAAAAATTTCCACTGTGGAAGCATCTGGAGATCAATTGGATGGAATAAATTGTATGCACAACCCCTATAGAATAAATAACTAAAAAATTGATTGCTATTCCTAGTGAAACATAAACATAATTTTATAATTTGGCCAGCTGGTTTTTAACAGGCTTCCATCATCATCTTGATATAGAATATTTTTTCAAATCTAAAGCAGAATAACACAAGCTGAAATTAAATTACAATGCAGCCTGGACATCATGACTTCCAGGGACTGATGAGGGCAGAGAAGTAGTCAGAAAACCTGGTTCTGCATCTGGTTCTGCATCCTTACTTGTTGTATAATTCTAAGTAAGCCTCTCAAAACTCTGAATTGATGCCAACCCTAGTCACAGGGCTTTTGTGAAGTTCAGTAGAGACCACAAAAGTGAGATAGAATTTTGCAAGCTGTAAAACACCGTACCTCTTTGGGGAATTCTTGTTGTCTAAGAATCTGGAACATTCCTGTTTTATCTTGTACTTAAGAGGGGCTTCAGTGCATGGTCTTCTGTTGTTCCAGATATTGAGCTAAGGGCTAAAATACATTTTGATTCTCACAACAGTCCTCCTATCCCCATTTTATAGATGAGGAAACTGAGATTCAGAGAGATGAAGTAACTTGTCTAGGTTCATCCAGCTAGTTAGTAAAAGCAGAGTCAAGACTCAAACTCAAATCTGACTGGCTAGCACAAGTAGAATTCTGTCTTGTTTATGAAGGCATATCCTTTTCAAGGTAGAGTCTCTTTTTCAGAATAAGACTTGAGGATTCATTATTGGATTTCCAGGTGATAAAGGAGGCAAGAGCTATTATTTGTCTATGGATGGTCCAACTCTCTGGCATTTTCCCAGCCTGCACGTTTCCAAGATCTTCTCAATTCCTATAGAAAAGCACTGTGACTTCCTCCCAGGTCTCACAGGTGCTGACATTTCCAGATATCACACGGAGACTGCAGTATCATGGCCCCTTGGGAGTACCCTACACATTTCCATGACTGGTCAGCCATATTGGTCTGAAGATATTCAGCTCCCTGGGTTATTACCACATTAGATATTTCCATGAGTATAGATTTAGAAAAGAAAGCCTCTTGGTAAGTGAAAGGGGACCAGAACATGCCATGCCAAAATATGACACTTTGGCAAATTGATTATTTTGAGATGAAGGCACTTGAGAAACAGCAGATGCAGGAAAGGCTCCCTGACCTCCCCCATTCTACCTAAAAGTAGTTCATAAAATTTCCGTGAGAAAGGTGTCTTCCCTGTACCAGGAAGAGAAGGACATTCTTATCACCAGAGACTTGGAGTCAACATCAAAATGGACCTGTACAAACAAACCTACTAAAATAACTCTTATCTCCCATTAGTTTCCCCCATATATTTCCTAGTCACTGTCCCACAATTTACTGCCCTGAGCCCCAGCCCCTTTGTCTTGTCAGATCCTACAATTTATCGTTCTTTGTGTAAAAAAGCATATGAGCTTTTGGGCTTCATGACTTCTTCAGGTCTTTATTTCCCTTTTGAAGACTCCTGTGTACACATAAAAGTATTGCATAAAATGTGTATGCCTTTTCCCTGTTAATCGGTCTTATGTCCATTTAATTCTTAAGCCCAGACACAGAACCTAGGAGGACAGAAGGAAGTTTTCATTCCCCTAGATAAGCACATGGAGAGAGTTTAAGAGTATTCCAAATGAATTATGAGATGCTAAGGAAAGCTGGGGCCCACATGGGCCAGCTTCCCCAGGCTGCCATCACACATGCAGGGGAGGACGCAAGCTATGCCTTGTACCAGCCTCTGCCCTGGAAGCATTTACACTCAAGTAGTAGAGGTAAGACAGATGTGCAATTGCTCTTTAATGAATGCAGCAGATTTCTGGGCCTGTAATGCATCTCATTTCTATATAAGTGAAGACTTGCTATTAAAGGTGTGGCAAAGAAACAGAATGAAAGAAGCATTTTTTAAGTAAACTGATAAATAACTACTTGTCTAGTCAGGAAATTCATCTGACATTCATATTTATGCATGGTTTAAAATCCATGGCAAGGATTGACAGCTATTTGAAGAATTCAGAATGGTGAATGTCCAACACCATTTCCCATTTGTACCACAAAAAATAGGATAGTGTAGCCACAGGGAAATACAGTATTTACAACATCCATTATTGTTCTCTTTCTCAGAATACTAGGAGTCTTTATAAGAAAGAGGAGAAAGGAAAAGAAAAATATAAAAAATCCTGTTTCTAGAATCACAGCATCATTCTCTATTGGAATGTTTGTAAGTGATGTTATAAAATGCCTTGTGGCAACTTTTCACTTGGCAAATGAGAAAACTGAGGCTCAGGGGGAAGAGATGGCTTCCAAAAATTGCACAGCTAAACAGCCAGGGCTAGAGCATCCGGCCTGTTTGAATTCAGTTGGCTTACAAATTAGTTTCTGTCAATCTGAAGAGAGGAACACTGATGAAGTAAAAAGAAGGAGGGAAGAAGGAGGGAAGAAGGAGGGAAGAAGGAGGGAAG
>NW_012114844.1:732711-770141 GCF_000951035.1 Colobus angolensis palliatus | reverse complement strand
GAAGGAAGGAAGGAAGGAAGGAAGGAAGGAAGGAAGGAAAGGAAGGGAGGGAGGGAGAATGCCCCCTTCTAGAGAATGCTCCAGGTTGCCAGGATCACAGAATTCTCTGCCCAATTGTCCTTGAGCCCACACACCACCAGTGTGTGAATCACCATGCCCAAGAGGAGAGCAAAGTGGAGATGTGACTAGCCTGGGCTCAGTTAAGAAGCATAGGCTGGGAGGTCCAAACACAGACATAAAATAGGACAAACCCAGCAGTGTAGGGAGAGCAGGGTTGGCCACTGGTCAGAGTCTGGTAAACAAATCTTCTTGACAGCTGTGTTCTGATGCCAAAATCCAGAAAGTTCAGATTTTAGTTCAAATCTAAATTCTAACTTAGTTTTTCAGGTCATCATGAATGAGGGCATATTTCTCATAGTAAAAAGATAGGACATATTGATTTAATAATGTGTTAGCTTGACTGCTAGTGTTTAAATGTTAGGACATCTCATAAGTGGGCCTCCATTTGTACTCTTGCCTTGGACCCAGTAGATGAAGCTTCAAGTTGTCTTCTGCCTCAAAATGCCTTCCTTGCTGTGAAGAAAGCATGGACTTTATGCTAGCTCCAGTGTTTTACTATCAAACCTGAAACCAGCCACAGTGGAGAGGAGGGTACCTGGTTGTTTCTTCTTATTCTTAGTGTCATCTCTTATGAGGAGAAAACTCCGTTACTCTAATACTCCTAGTCTGTCTATCCTTTCACTTGATCCAGCCCAGGAGAGATGGAGTGAGTTCTCTGATATACTTCTCCCCCTTTCCTATTGGGATGAAGTTTCTTGAGAGGAACAGGAATCCTCCTCTTTCTTCCACGCATACATCTGTTACCTGTGACTGAATAGGTAATTCTGTTCAATAAACTACAGGCCAATATCTAAAAAATATAAATACAAAACATTAAACAAATTGAATTCAGATATCAAAGTATACTGTGTAGCCAAGGTAAGATCTATTCTAGAAATGAAAGGATGGTTTGGGAAATGTATTAGTTATATTAGTAGGTCAAAGGAGAACAATCACGTGATTAACTTAACAAATATTCATTTGATAAAAATCAAGATAAATAATTGATGAAGCTCTTTGTAAACTAGAGATAGAATGATACATCCATAACATGACACAGAAAATATTAAACCAACTATACCCAAAATATAAAACACTAAACAAGGCTTCCCAAGATATTTTCAGCTAAGCAAGAGCTCTGTGAATGTGTTGTCCACTACCTTCCCTCTCCCCATCTTACCTTTTCTCCCCAGATTTGGGGAAGACGTTTGGTTCCATGATGAAAAGAATTTAGAATGCCAGGTATGGTGGCTCACACCTGTAATCCAAGTACTTTGGGAGGCCGAGGTAGGTGGATCACCTGAAGTCAGGTGTTCAAGACCAGCCTGGCCAACATGGTGAAACCCTGTCTCTACTAAAAATGGAAAAAAAAAAAACCCAGAAAACCTAGCCTGGCGTGGTGGCACGTGCCAGTAATCCCAGCTACTCGGGAGGCTGAGGCAGGAGAATCACTTGAACACAGGAGGCAGAGGTTGCAGTGAGCCAAGATGGCATCATTGCACTCCAGCCTGGGCGACAAGAGCAAAACTCCATCTAAGAAAATTAAAAAAGAAAAGAAAAGAAAAGAACAGAGAAGAGAAAAGAAAAGAGAAACGAAAGGAATTTAGAAAAAAATGCATACTATATCCTTATTTTTTAGTACAATAACCCATTCAGAATGATGAAATACAGTATAAAAAGTTTTGAAAATGACTACAATGAATAAAATTTAAATATTTAAGCCTAAACACTTTGACCATGGAAACTTTTATCATTAATGTCCCCAAGAATGCACTACTATTGAGAACATTTTGTAAACTAATGTGTAGCATGTCATAGGGTCAAAAAGAAAGCAACTAAGCACATTATCCTATTTTTTTTTTTTTTTTTGAGACAGAATCTCACTCTGTCTCCCAGGCTGGAGTGCAGTGGTACAATCACAGCTCACTGCAACCTCCACCTCCCAGGCTGAAGGGATTCTTATGCCTCAGCCTCCCAAGTAGCTGGGATTATAGGCATGTGCCACCATGCCCAGATAATTTTTGTATTTTTAGTACAGACAGGGTTTTGCCATGTTGGCCAGGTTAGTCTTGCACTCCTGGTCTCAAGAGATCCACCTGCTTTGGGCTACCCAAAGTGCCAGGATTATAGGCATAAGCCACCAAGCCCATCTAATCCTACTATCATTTATACATTTCTAAATGAAACAAGAAAGAATGATAGAAATAAGTACTGAAAATTAAGAAAAAAATTATTGCTATTTGGAGATGATGTAATTGTCTCTCTGGAAAACCAGGGAGGTCAGCTAGAAAAACTAACACAACTATTACAATTAATGAGTTCAGTAATACAGCCAGTCATAGAACAATATACGATAATATATAGCACTCCTGTAAGCCAGAAACAATCAGTAGTAGCATGAAAAATTTTAAATCATTACAGCAACAAAAATATATGTAAATATCTAAGCATACGCAGCACAAAAATAAACTGTGTACATAAAAAGAAAAACTATAGACCTTTACTGAAAAAAACATAGAACAAGAGTTGAAAAAATTAGAATGTATAGCAGATTCCTCTTTTGGGAGAATCAAAACATAAAAACATCAGCTCAGCTCAAATTATCTAATTGATTTTAAGTGATCTCAATACAAATTTCTAAGGGATTTTAAAAAATGTGTCTAAAAGTATTTCAACATTTATCTTGAATAATAAATAAGACCAAATGTGTTTTATTAATTAAATAAAAGAGGTACCCTGCTAGATATTAAAATCTATTATAACTGTAATAATTAAAGCATTGTGATCTGGTATTTGGTTAAACAAAAAACAAAAGCCAGAAATGCAACAGTAAACACTAAAACAAACCCAATTATAATTAAGAATTTAGTACAATCTCCAACATTTTTTAAGGCCAGAAAAAAAAAGAATTCAGCAGTAAACAACAAAAAGAATATATTCAATATAGTTTTGGGGCAATTGACTAATCATTTAGAAAACAAGAAATGTAAATCTTTTCTCCTCATACCTTTAAAATAAATTTTAGACACATACAAGATTTCAATTTAAAAATTAAAATATTTTTATATAAATTTCAAGTAAAAATGATTTTAAAGCAGGATACCATAAGTAGAAATAATAAAGGAAATGATAAGTGGAAGTAGATTTAAAATTCAATATATACTTTATCAGATGCCTATTAAACACCTACTGTGTATCAGGCATTGTACAAGACCCTGGTCTCACCACGTTTGTACTCTAGTATACTTACTCTAGTAGACTATATTTTTAGCTGCTTTACATCTTGATAGAGCCATGTGACTGAGTTTGGGCAATAAAATATGGAAGGAAGAGGTGTAAGCTATTGCCAGGTCTGACCCCACTTAAAAACACCACCACCACAATCTTCCTCTCTCTTCCCTGTTTGCAGCAACCTTGGTGGCCACATACTGGTGGTGTCATCACATGGTGGAAGAAGTCTTAACCTAGAGAAGCACCACATGGAGAAGGACCAGCTGAGAGAGCCTCCTAACCATGAAAATAGCCATGGAACTTTGAATGAGCAAAGAAGACACCTTTATTGCATTAAGCCTTTGAGATTTGAGGCCGTTTGTTATAGCACTTTGCTTTTCCTGACTAGTACAAAAATCATTACTGAAAATGGGATTGGTTTAGGAGGGAGTAGCAGTAGCAGTGAGGAAACATAACAGGCTGGAGGCTGGATATCATGTTATTCAGCAGCAAAACATTTAGAAAACCTGACATTTGAAGTGACTTAATAGGTAGACCATGTGTCTACGGGCCCTAGAGGAGAGAGAAAAGATTAGAAAACAAAACACTCGCTGTGGATGCTGGTTGTTATTTGCTTAATTTGGCAAGATATTATGAGAAAGAGCTGCACTGAGGAAAGAAGTGACTGGCTTATATGCAAAAATAAAAGAGAACGGAAAGATTTCAGATATTTGTAGCAATGAGGAGTGAAAAAGCGAAGTGCTTCTAGAACCCAAATAGGACTAGTCAGAATTTTTAGTGACTTTGAGTCACAAAAGCCGATACAATTTCACAGAGGAATCAAGTCACTCCAGGCTATGATTATAGTAAGGATGCATCCTTCTTGGTATGGTTTGGCTGTTTCCCCACCCAAATCTTACCTTAAATTCCTACGTGTTGTTGGAGGGACCCAGTGAGAGGTAATTGAATTATGAGGGCGGGTCTTTCTTGCACTGTTCTCATGATAGTGAATGAGTTGCACGAGATCTGATGGTTTCATAAGGGGGAAACCCATTTCGCTTGGCTCTCCTTCTCTCTTTGCCTGCTGCCATTAGTGTAAGATGTCACTTGCTCCTCCTTGCCTTCCACCATGATTGAGAGGCTTCCCCAGCCAAGTGGAACTGTAAGTCCAATTAAACCTCTTTCTTTTGTAAATTGCCCAGTCTCAGTTATGTCTTTATCAGCAACGTGAAAATGACTTGTACACTTCTCAAAGGTTGTTCTAGATACATTCAGGTAGATGACTGTGGTTTAAATAGTGTGGTCTAAAGTGGAGAAGCAAAGAAACGGATAAAGAAATGAGGGAAGGGAGTTGGTTGCTTAGCACATAGTACTGAATGAAACCAAAGAAATCAGAAGTCTTCCAAGTTTTAAAGGGAATTACGAATTGCTAAAGAAACTAAAATTAAGCAAACAACCTACTCAAGATATATAACTTTAGCTTCAAGTTGCAGGAGTAAGAAGAGAGCAGAGGCCAGGTGCAGTGGCTCACGCCTGTAATCCCCGCACTTTGGGAGGCTGAGGTGCATGGATCACCTGAGGGCAGGAGATCAAGACCAGCCTGGCCAACACAGTGAAACCCCATCTATACTAAAAATACAAAAATTAGCTGGGCATGGTGGTAGGTGTCTGTAATCCCAGGTACTCGGGAGGCTGAGGCAGGAGAATCGCTGGAACCCGGGAGGTGGAGGTTGCAGTGAGGCAAGATCGCACCACTGCACTCCAGCCTGGGTGACAAGAATGAAACTCTTTTTCAGAAAAAAAAAAAAGAGAGAGGGAGAGAGCACAAAAAGCTGTGTAGCTCCCAAAGAGGACCATTGTCTCCATACCCACTTCTCACATGGTCAAGGAGGATAAGAGAAAAGGAAGTCTATCAGAGAGTGGACCAAGGACCACAGGGTGCAAGGCTAGAGTAGCCTTTTCCAACCAGGCTCCCTTCCAGGGGAGAATTAAGTCCAAAACATACCTTGTAAGTAACCAAATTAACTTTTCTCCCTATCCTTCTAGGATGGTTCTAGCTATATACCAACCTTGGGAGAACTGGAAATAGTCACTGGGGTCATTTTCTGCTTTATTTTCTCATGGAACCTCCATTAATAAAAGATTCCAGAGTTTCTACTAGAAAACCAAATCTGTGTCTAATTAGAAAATTTCTCCACTTCCAAGACTGGGGACTTCAGGATTTCAACCTTGACATACACCAGGAATGGCTATGTGGAAAGTCAACACTTTTGAATTATACTGATGAGTTTGAAAATTAAGTCAACATTTTTTAGGATAATTTAAAAGGTCTTTCAAAATATGCATTTCTTTTAACCCTGCAATTCCACTTTTAGGATTTCATCTCAACAAAATAAGTTTACGTATTTGCAAAGAAAGTCGCTGAAATGTTAGTCATGGGGCAAGTTTCTTATGTATAGATTTGGTTATGCAAGAAATATCAATATACTTTATAAACTTAAATCAAAGTAAATATAACAGTCTCCCCACACAATCCTACCAAGAAGGTTAGAAATCAGTCTTGGCCCTTTTTGAAACCTCCTCTCTCTTCCTGGGCTCTCTGGTGGGCACTGATGGCTTCCTTGTCCAAGCTGGCATGGTCTCTTGGAGGCAATGCACGTTGCCTTCTCTGCCTTGCTTGGAGACAGGAATATTTGCCAACACTAAGAGCCTACTGCCCAAGGTCAGCCCTCTGCAGCTTTTCCCAATGAGGTCCTGTCACCCCCACCACTGGGGGTCCTGTCAGGCCCAGACTCACATCCTACCACTCTCTCTGCTTCCTTTGATGACTCCAAAAGTCCTCTTTCAGACAAAGCCCCTTTGCACTTGCTCTTTGCATAATCCCCTCAATAAACTAAGACTTACTCAAACAAAAGCCAGGAAGAATGTCTTCATGCCCCTGCAGCAAAGACAGTGTTAAAAGGAGGGAAAGTCAAAATGGGGGAGAATGGAACTCAAAGACCTGTTTTCCTTTCATATCCTTCCACAGAGACAAAAACAAAATACAAAATCGTCTTTGTAAATTGTTCTGCACTTTCTTGAGAGCAAAGCTATCAGCAATAAACTATTTGCAATGTGAGGGTATTAAATTCATTACAGATTATCCAATGCAAGGCATACTATGCAGGTGTAGAGCATACAACTCTACACACACACACACACACACACACAAGCATTTGCCAAGTGAGGAGGAGGGGTAACACCCACCCTTTGCCCCTTATTGGAGCCTCCTTTCTCTTCTTGGAGTCTCTGGTCCAAGGAATCCAAGAAACTTACATTAAGCCCAATCTGATGAGCACTCATGTCTTCCTTTTCCAAGCCGGCATGGTCTCAGAAGCAATAACCTTGCCGTTTTTGCCTTGCTTGGGGACAGGAATATTTGGCAACACTAAGAACCTACTGCCCAAGGTCAGCCCTCAGCAGCTATTCCCAGTGAGGTCAGGAATTAAACATAATATAGACTATTCAATAACAGGAAAGCAACAGAAAAAAAGGTAGGAAAGGTGGGAAACAGATGACAAGAAATATTTAAATATGTTGGCACTTTTATAAACCCAATGTTTATAGAATAGAAGGGAAAATATAGTGTGCATATATACACATCTATAAGCCTATGCATACACATACACAATATGCAAGGCACACTGCATAGCACATACCGCATGGTGGAATTACATATTTTTTTCTTTTTGCTTTCATCTATGTAATGAAATTTTATAATGACATATTTTATTTTCATGATCAAGTTTGTATACAGAACCCAGAACCCATTTCCCCCCACTGCCACCCGCTCCCTGCCTCTGTCCTGCTTAGCTTAGGGCTCTGGCAGCTGCTAACTCAGACTTTGGAAAAGCAGAGCCCAAGTCATGTGAATTATAATTGAAAACATTCTTCAAGGGTTTTAAAAGCACTGTTGGTTGTTCATATCGTGCTGACGATGGGCCTGAGTCTGGGCTTCACAGGGACCTAAGGGAAGGCAGGGAGGGAGCGAGGTTCCTATTGGATCTAGAGGACCAGGGAAGGAAAGGAAGGAAAAAGACTGGGAAGCAGAGAGGAAGGGGACGTGGGCAGCAGGAGGAAGAAGGAAGGGGCAGGCACTTCCTGACTGCCTTTTTTAAAGAGGCAGCAAAATATTAGGTTAATGCAAAAACAATTGCTGTTGCATCAACCTAATATATGGAAAAGGCACAGGCTTGGATCCTTGCCTGTTGAATGTAAATAATGCCTGATTCATGATGTGGTGGTGAGTATTTTACAAGAGTGTAATTTTGGATGTCTAGTATTTACCCTGCCCTAAAATTCATCTTACTGTGCATGAACCTGTGGTTACCAAAGTGGCATCAATGAATCCTTATGGCCAAACCAAATTAAAGGTTTCTGAAGTATGGTCTAAGAAAATGAATGCTGGGAAGGAGCCCTGGGGCCAAGATGGGCTTGCTGCTGACAAGCCCTGGGGCTTCGGGTAAGACTCAGCCTCCTGGCACCACTGTTCTTTCCTGAAATGAGAAGCCAAGGCCAGGCTGGACCAGGGATTGTCAGGGTCAGCTGTAGGAACCCATGTTCCAAAACCTCCAGAGACCCCCACGGGACCTCGTGTGTGTGTGTGCGTGTGTGTGTGTGTGTGCGTGTGTGTGTCTACAGCTGAAACGTGATTTGCAAACTATGGCACTTGATGACTTTTGCATTCCCTTTCTCAACTATCATTTGGTGGTTTTTTAAACTGATATAGAAGCAAGGAGTGATTCAGTACCAATGCTGGAAGAACACCTAAGGCAAGACAGCAGTGCAGCACAGGTTCCTGTCCCAGGTCAGCCCTCAGCTGCTCCACTAATTATCTGTCTCCTTAGACAGATAATTTGGGGTGTTAAACATGGATTCATAAGAAGGAAGAGAGAAATAAACAAAGAGAAGGGGAGATTGAGAAGGACTGAGAAGACAGCAGAAGGGAGGGAGAAGGGAGAGCCCCTGTGATCTTTGGCATTGACAGAACACGGGGTGGTGGTATTACGACTTCCACGGGCCCCGGGTGCTTTTGACTTCATGGGCTTCTTCCTCCATAAAGCAATATTAAATATTCTATTTTACAAGTGCACTGATATAAAGAAAAATATACTCCATCTCTGATTATATTCATTTTCTTTCTGCTAATTTTAGAAGAAATTAAGGCATTTCCACAGACTCCTAAAGTACAGAGAGCCCTGGGCATTGGGCCTACTGTGCTTGGTGGAGAAGTCGGCCCTGAGTACCCCCTGTCTTGGCCCCTTATCCACATTCAGCTCATTCTGGGATGGACTTGTCCCTATCCTGACCCCAAGCCTGAAGAAAATGTCTTAAAAGAGGGATCTAGTTTTAAAGTGCCCAGAAGACAGAAAGTTAAACACAATGTTCTATAGGAATTTCTATGGATCTCTGGGAGAAAATGATCCTAAAAATGATAAACACATTTGAATTAACAAACTCCCTCCTCTTCCCCTCTAAATCCCTTCATAACTGTGAAGAAAAAAGTAGACAAATGAGTAAATAACAGTTTGGAAGAAATTAACAGATCATTATGGTATGATTTTACTTGGTTTCTGCAAAGTATAGTTGGCATTCTTTCTAGTGTAACAGGCAATTAAGTCCACAGTGGAGACAAGAGGCAGAGGCCTATTATAAAAATAAACCTGCGACCGGAGCACCAAAAGGGAAGAGGCAAGACTACATATCATCACAGTTGGGGCTTTTTTAAAAAAAACTTGAGCTCAGTCCAAGTGTCTAACACACAAAGTAAGACAGAGGCCTCAGAAGGCCCCCACTTGAGCAACAGTAGTTGACTATGGGAGATCAAAGTGAAAAGGAGAAATGCAACAGGAGAGAGAGACAAAGAAAGAGAGAGGGGGCAAAGGGGCTGTTGGGTTCCCTGCCATGAGGAATGTCAGGGTGAAATAGGGAACTCAGGCACCATATTTGCACAGTACCACCAAAGGAGAGAGTATGAACAATCCTTTGAAGAAAGTTGGCACTGGGTGGGTGGACAGCTTCCATGCTTGTGTTTGGGAGGCAGAACACTGCCAAAGAGGTGGTCAAGGGCATTGGCTTGGCAGGGCCCTTGGACAGGCAGGTGTTCAACATTATCACGAGGTTGCTGGGTGACCTCGGTTCACCTCTGCTCACTGAGCCTCTGTTTCTTCATCTGTAAAATGGGGATAATTCCATTAGCTGCCTCTCAGGAAAATTAAATGAGAGCACACATAGGCACTACCTGGTTTAGAATAGGAATTCACTAACAGGTTGCCATCATTATCATCATTCATAATATTATTATCATCAGTATTTACAGACATAGCCAGCTCTGGCGGGAGTACTATGGAGACGTGGTATGGCAGAGACTTAAGTTTTGGTGCTGAGGGTCCTCACTTACAAAGGTGTATTTACAATTTGGGGGACTGGAGAATAGGACTAGGGAGGAGCATTAAGATTTATTAATTGTGCTCTTGCTCACTCTCTCTCTCTCTCTCTCACACACACACACACACACACTTAAACTACTTCACACAAGTTCCTCATTGCTTGCTGCAGTGAGGTCAGGAGATGAAGCCTCACGTATTAATAACATATTTCTGGGTATCACCAGCAAGTGCCAGCTCTCTCTGTCCTCTAAACCTATCAAACTATAGCAGGACCCAACGCTTTCTGCACTGACACCTTGACACCCTCTGAACCCCACACCCTTCCTTCATTCCCTAAAGCCTTCTAGCCACCTCTGAGCTCTCCAAGTGAGAGAGTCTATGACACCAAAGAGTAAAGAAAGAAAACAAAGACCTGGCTCCACTGAGGGGAGAGGCACAGGGCTGGGTAGGAGAAGGGATGCTAGAAACAATTCCCAGGACCCCTGCTGACTTAGTCCAGGGCTGACCCAACCCAGGGGCATCCCCAAAAGGAAGCCCTGAAAAATAAAGTGCTGCTGGTCTCTCTCCTTCCTGACCTCCTTCTGTCCCAATTTCTTTCTTTTTTGTTTTTTTTTGGTTTTTGTTTGTTTGTTTTTTAGACGGAGTTTTGCTCTTTTCCGGAGTGAAGTGATGGATCTTGGCTCACTGAAACCTTCGCCCCTTGGGTTCAAGTGAGTCTTCTGCCTCAGTCTCCCAAGTAGCTGGGATTATAGGTGCCCACCACCATGCCCGGCTAATTTTTGTACTTTTAGTAGAGACAAGGTTTCGCCACATTGGCCAGGCTGATCTTGAACTCCACCCACCTCTACCTCCCAAAGTGGCAGGATTACAGGCGTGAGCCACAGCGCCCGGCCTCTGTCCCAACTTTCACTGGGTCTCTGCCATCACATCAGACTTGTCTCCTAACTGCCGAGCTATGAGGGCTCATGGAAGTTTCTATGTTTAACTTTTTCTGAAAAAAAAAAAAGCAAATTCTTGTTTCCTTTTTCTAAAGTTAGCCAACTTTTTACTTTTCCCTTCATCACCTGTCCAGCTGTAGCCCTGAATCCTGCATTTCCACGTGCTATTCACTGTGAGGCTCATGCCAGAGTTGACTACAGGCTTACTATCTACTAGGCAACGTGCTATGCATTTTATATGCATTATCTTTATTATCTCATTTACAAATGTGGAAAGCAAAGCTCAGAGAGGTTGTTACTTATGCCAAACCACACAGAAGGAATTAAGCAGAACTCAAAACTGTCTGACTCCAGTGTTCATGCTTGGAACACTAACTACCCTCTACTAGTTCATTAGAGGCAACTGGGTAAATGTGGAACTAGGTGTACCCCTGATAAAGCCTATGATTAAGTAGTTAAAATGAGGATGGATTCTGGTAAGCCAAATTTATACACAAGGTTTACCACACTACAGCCTCTGAGAACTGAACAAATAATAGGCTAGAACTGACACCTGGTGAAGGTGGAAGACAGTTGGCAGGTTTAACTCTGAGTTTAGCTTGATGAAGCAGGAACAGGATAAAGTCTTGAGTCTGAAAGTAAACAAATTCTCAGCTATGTAAAGTCTATGGCATTGAATAAAGGTCAGTGGTTTGAATAAAACCCAAGATATGGATAAAACTTTGAGAATAATCAGAATAATCCAGTAAACAGGTCTGGGGAAAGCACCTGAAGTGAGAAGTAGCCCAGGTGTACAGTAAGTCTGGGGTCCACATGAAGCCCAGAATGTGCCTGAAGCCCAGAGACTGGTGAGAGTAAATAAAACCTAAACGCTAATGAAGTCCAGGGCTCGGGTGCTGGCTGAACTGTAGGCTCCACTAGGAATCTGCTCTTCTCTGTAAGGCACTGCTGAAGAGCATTCCCAAAGGACCATGGTCCCCACCAATCAGGAGCCTCCACTGTCCCTCTTTCCTTTCCTGTGGGTGGCACTGCCTTAGGCTAAATCCTCTTCTTTCCTAGAGTCAGGAACAAACACTCAATTCCTTTGACACTTTCCCAGAATGGGACAAGACAACTGAGTCCACACACTTGAGGCCACCCATCCTTCCACTTTCTCCCAAGATTCCAAGCAGTCCCAAAGAAGTTTTTCTTTTGTCTTCTTCTGGGGCATGACTGGAAGGAGTCCCTGCCTCATTGTCACTGACTTTCAGCCTTTATATAGGAGAATGAAGCTGAGCCCAGGTCTCCCAGCTCCATGAGCTTGCAGTTTTCTCCAGGGTCTTGACTCAAACCTCTAATGATGCAGCCTTCTGGAGGGAGCACCGCCCTTTGTCCAGCATCTGAAAGTGATCAGGCAGGGCTTCCCCTAGGTATCTCAAAACAGATAAGCACCTCTCCCGGCCAGACTGGCTTAATACAGTCCCTGAGTGGCTTCAGTCTTCTGGGCCTCACTGGAAGTCAAAACCTGGGCTCTGGGCCCTGGCTCTGCCCCACAGGCTAGAATCTCACCCTCTGTCCTGTTTTCCATCTCTACCACCATAGAGTTCCAGGCGATGAGCATGGCCCAAGCTGCTTCATAGACGGCCAGGGGCCCAGGGAGTTCCCAGGATCTAAGTGAGTTCTGCTACTAACAGTTTTCTGTATTGGTTTTTACTGCCTGCAATTTCATTCAAAGAAATATCTCAACTGTGTTAAAGTGTTTGCGAACCACTGGGCCATATGGTCACTCAAGTCCCTTCCAGCTGTGGTCTCCCATCATTCTATGACAAGTCCCTTCAATCAGTCATTCCCAGCACCAGGTGTGGGGGGCCCTGCTGGAGCAGGCCAACTCGTATGATTTCTTTCTGGCCCCCAGCCAGGAACTGGCAGGGCCTCTGCTCCATGGCACTCCAGGGACTAGCTCCAAGGGAGGCTCCGGTTAGCTCTCTGACTGATGGACAACAGCTGGCCAGATGCTGGCAGCAATTTCACGGACCTAAAGGCTCACTCTCTCCCCTCCTCCATCCAGTAAGATCCTAGTCCTGTCATCGGGCCATGAAGCCTCGGCCAGCTTCCTAGTGGCCTTTGGAGCCTCAGGAAGGTTAAAGAAGACAGACTCAGCCAGACACTGGGATGGCCAGAAATAGCCACTGTACCCCTTGGAGGGAGAGGTGAACCTGGGCCAGCAGGCAGCCTCAGGCAGCAGGCACAGCTTCAGGAAACCCCTGGCCTATGACCACTTCACTCTGCATTGTTCAGCCACTTTCAGGCTAGAAGCCTGGCTGAGGACAGGAACCCCTGCCAGTGGCTTCTATCCTTGTGTGGAGGCCAGGCCAACACTGAGAATCCCATTCAGGCTGCTCACCTGCTCGGCCTCAATCAGACCCGCATTTAGAATTTGAATCTTGGTTCTCTGACTTACTAGGTAGAAGACCGTGAAAAGTTGTTTCGCCTCTCTGAGCTTTGGTTCCCGCATCTGTAAAATGGAGGTGATAACATCTGTTTAGTTGGGCTGCTTGAGGAGCAAAACCTAATGCCTGCATATAGTACTGTTTTTTTATTATTACAATTGTTTGATGAGATGTGTGCATTTTAGCCCATTTAGGCTGCTATAACAAACTCCCATAGACCGGGTAGCTTATTTCTGGGAAGTTCAAGATCAAGATACTAGAAGATCTGGTGTCCAGTGAGAGCTCACTCTCTGCTTCATAGAGGTCATCTTTTTGCTGCGTCCTCACATGCATGAAGGGGCAAACAAGCTCCCCTGGGCCTCTTTTAAAAGAGCCCTAATCCCATTCATGAAGATGGAGCCTTCCCAAAAGCCCCACCTCTTAACACCAGGAGTAGTTTTCAGCACATGAATTTTGGGGGATACTAACAGACCCCAGCAGTGTGCATCTGATGCTGTTCAAACTGAAAAATCTCTTCCTACATGCATTCTTGGGAAGAATCTATAATTTAAACATTTATCACAGAGTTCAGATGACCTCCCTGCCAAGTCTGTCTCCAATCCCACCTCTTCTACTTACAAGTTGAATGACTTTCATCGAGTCTCTAAAATGAAGGGGCTCGACTAAGTCAGTAGTTCTTAAACATCAGCATGTGTCAGCTTTAAAACATCCATTTCTGGAGATAGAGCCATTGGCAAATGATTAAGTCGTGAGGGTGGAACCCTCATAAAGGGAGCCAAAGGGAACTCATTCATACCATCTACCACCTAAGAACACAGCAAGAAGTGCCATCTATGAGCCAGAAAGTGGGTCCTCACCAGACACCAAATCTCACAGTACTTTGATCTTGGACTTCCCAGCTTCCAGAACTGTGAGAAATAAATTTTTGTTGTATCTAAGTTGCCCGGTTTATGGTATTTTATTACAGTAGTCTAGACAGATGAAGTTTAGCATTTTGTGAGCTGGAGACTTAGGATGGGTGGGGGTATGTTTCCAAGGCCTAGAGAGAAAGTCCCTGGTACATATTCCAGTCTGGGTCTTTAGAACTGAGAACCAGGAACCCTGAGAGCTGAAGAAGGTTAATGTCCTAGCTCGGTAGTCAGGCAGGGAATAAATTCAACTTTTCCCTGCCTTTTTGTCCTATTCAGGCCCAAAACCAATTGAATGATACCTATTCACATGGAGGTGTCCCATCTGCTTTATTCAGTCCACCAATCCAAATGCTAATCTCTTCTGGAAACACCCTCAAGACACACCCAGGACTGGATTAAGAAAATGTGGCACATATACACCATGGAATACTATGCAGCCATAAAAAAGGATGAGTTTGCGTCCTTACATGGATGCAGCTGGAAACCATCATTCTTAGCAAACTATCACAAGAAGAGAAAACCAAACACCGCATGTTCTCACTCATAGGTGGGAACTGAACAATGAGATCACTTGGACTCGGGAAGGGGAACATCACACACTGGGCTTATCATGGGGAGGGGGCAGGGGGGAGGGATTGCATTGGGGAGTTATACCTGATATAAATGATGAATTGATGGGTGCTGACGAGTTGATGGGTGCAGCACACCAACATTGCACAAGTATACATATGTAACAAACCTGCACGTTATGCACATGTACCCTAGAACTTAAAGTATAATAAAAAAAAAAAAAAATTAAAAAAAATTAAAAAAAAAAAAAAAGACACACCCAGGAATAATGTGCAATAAACTATCTGGGCATCCCATGGACCAGTCAAGTTGTCAGGTAAGATTAACCACCACTGTGACCTTGAAAAAGTGACTTATCCTCTCACCAGTTTTCTCACTTATAAAATGAGGTAATCACAGTACCAAACCTTATGTAATTTGACGTGGAGACTGGGGTTCACGTCCTCAATCCCTCACAACAGAACATCCATTTTATGCCCAGCCACAAGATGTGGATCATCACTAGCCAAAACCAGTTACATTCCTCTTTTGTCAGAAACTGTTGCCAGGGAGGAGGGAGGTGTGTTATGGTATAAATTGGTTTTCATCCACTGTTCCTGACTTTTAAATCCCATCACCCTAGATATAGTTTTTTGTTATAATGTTGAATGTGTTCAGTCCCAGAAAATAGAATCTCCTGCCCTCCTTTCACCTTCCCCAAAGCAAAACTCGCATCTTCTGCCATCTTTCTGATTGTGGGTCTTAAGATCTTCCCCAGGGAGGTCCCCACTCCAAACCCTGGATTAAGGAACGCTGACATCGTGAAGCTTCCATAAAACCCAAGAGGACTGGATTCCTGGAGCTTCTGAATCCCAGAGTTTCCAGGAGAATGGTGCAAACAGAGAGGGCATGGAAGCTCGATGACTTTTCCCCATAGCTCACCCTATGCATCCCTTCATCTGTATTCTTTGCAATATTCCTTATAATAAACCACTAGACATGTTTCCTTGAGTTCTGTGAGCCACTCCAGCAAATCAGTGGTACACAAATGATATGGTTTGGCTGTGTTCCCACCCAAATCTCATCTCGAACTGAAGTTCAAATAATCTCCATGTGTCTTGGGAGGGACCTGGTGGGAGGTAGTTGAATCATGGGAGCAGTTTTCTCCATGCTGTTCTTATGATAGTGAGTTCTCAGGAGATCTGATGGTTTTATAAGCATCTGGCATTTCTCCTGTTGGTACTCATTCTCTCTCCTGCTGCCTTGTGTAGAAGTGCCTTCCACAGTGATTGTAAGTTTCCTGAGGCCTCTCCAGCCATGTGGAACTATGAGTTAATTAAACCTCTTTTCTTTATAAATTACCCAGTCTTGAGTATGTCCTTATAGCAATGTGAGAACAGACTAATACCAAGGTTGTGGAGCACTGCCATAAAGACACCCAAAAATGTGGAAGTGACTTTGGAACTGTGTAACAGACAGAGGTTGGAACAGTTTGGAGGGCTCAGAAGAAGGCAGAATGATATGAGAAAGTTTGGAACTTCCCAGAAACTTGTTGAACAGTTTTGACCAAAATGCTGATAGTGATATGAACAATGAAGTCCAGGCTGAGGTAGTCTCAGATGGAGATAAGGAACTTCTTGGGAAATAGAGCAAAGGTGACTCTTGCTATGCTTTAGCAAAGAGACTGGCGGCATTTTGCCCCTACCCTAAAGATCTGTAGAACTTTAAACTGGAGAGAGATGATTTAGGATTTCTGGCAGAAAAAATTTCTAAGCAGCAAAGTGTTCAGAGGAAGCAGAACATAAAAGTTTGGTGAGTTTGCCTGGGCACGGTGGCTCATGTCTGTAATTCCAGGAGTTTGGGAGGCCAAAGTGGGTGGATTACCTGAGGTGAGGAGTTCAAGACGAGCCTGGCCAACATGGTGAAACCCCATCTCTACAAAAACACAAAAGTTAGTCGGGCATGATGGTGCATGCCTGTGACCCCAGCTACTCAGAAGGCTGAGGCAGGAAAATTGCTTGAACCCAAGAGGCAAAGGTTGCAGTGGGCTGAGATCATGCCATTGCACTCCAGCCTGGTTGACAGAGTGAGACTCCATATAAAAAAAAAAAAAAAAAAAACAAGTTTGGAAAGTTTGCAGCCTAATGATGCAATAGAAAAGAAATACGCATTTTCTGGGGAGAAATTCAAGCCTGCTGCAGAAACTTGCATAAGTAACAAGGTGCCAAATGTTAATCACCAAGACAGCAGGGTAAATGTCTCCAGGACATGTCAGAGACCTTCACAGCAGCCCCTCCCATCAGAGGCCCAGAGGCCTAGAAGGGAAAAATGGTTTCTGGGTCCTGCTTCCCAGCTGCTTTAGTCCCAACCATGGCTAAAAGAAGTCAACCTATAGCTCAAGCTGTTGCTTCAGAGGGTACAAGCCCCAAGCCTTGGCAGCTTACATGTGGTGCTGGGCCAGCAGCTGCAAAGAAGTCAAGAATTGAGGTTTGGGAACCTCTGCCTAGATTTCAGAAGATGTAAGGAAATGCCTGGGTGTCCAGGCAGACGTTTTCTGCAGGGATAGAGCCCTCATGGAGAACTTCGGCTAGGGCAGTGCAGAAGGGAAATGTGAGGTCAGAGCCCCTACACAGAGTCCCCAGTAGGGCACTGCCTAGCAGAGCTGTGAGAAGAGGGCCACCATCCTCCAGACCCCATATGGTAGATCCACAGACACTTGGCACTATGCACCTAAAAAGGCTGCAGGCACTCATTGCCAGCCCATGAAAGCAGCCAGGATGGGGGCTGTACCTTGCAAAGCCACAGGGGTAGAGCTGCCCAAGGCCATGGGAGCCCACCTCTTGCATCAGCATGGCCTGGATGTAAGACATGGAATCAAAGGAAATCATTTTGGAACTTTAAGGTTTAATGACTGCTCTATTGGGTTTCAGACTTGCATGAGGCCTGTACCCCCTTTGTTTTGGTCAATTTCTCTCCCTTTGGAATGGATGTATTTACCCAAAGCCTATAGCCCTGTTGTATCTAGGAAATAACTAACTTGCTTTCAATTTTACAGGCTCATAGGCAGAAGGGACTTGCCTTATCTCAGATGAGACTTTGGACTTGGACTTTTGGGTTAATGCTGGATTGAATTAAGACTGGGGACTGTGGGGAGGCATGATTGCTTTTGAAATATGAGGACATGAGGTTTAGGAGGATCCACGGGTAGAATATGATTAGGCTCTGTGTACCCACACAAATCTCATCTTGAATTGTAATCCCCATAAGCCCCACGTGTCAAGGGTGGAACAGGTGGAGGTAACTGAATTTTGGGGACTGTTGCACCGATGCTGTTCTCGTGATAGTGAGTGTGTTCTCATGAGATCTGATGGTTTTATAAGAGGCTTCCCCCTTCACTTGGCACTCACTCTGTCCTGCCACCCTCTGAAGAAGGTAACTGCTTCTCCTTTGCCTTCCACCATGATTGTAAATTTCCTGAGACCTCCCCAGCCATGCTGAACTGTGAGTCAATTAAACCTCTTTCTTTTATATATCACCCAGTCTCGGGCAGTTCTTTATAGCAGCATGAGAATGGACTAATACACAAAGAGAGGGTCATGGGAACCCCAAGTTGAAGTTGATGGGTCAGAAGTTCTAGAGGCCTGGATTTGTGACTGGTGTCAGATGGGCAGGGGACAGTCTTGGGGACTGAGCCCTCAAGCTCTGGGATCTGATGCTATCTCCACATAGATGGTGTTGGAATTAAATTGGAGGATACCCAGCTGATGCCTGCTATTTGATGTGTGAGGAGAAAAACCCTGCGCCTTTGGACACAGAAATCATCTTCTGTGTTGATGATTGTTGTGGTGGTATGAGAGCAGAAGAGAAACGTGGTTTGAGAGAGTTTTTCCTTACACAAGTGGGAAGGGCATGTGACATGATCCTATAAAGGGAAGTCTGCCAGGGCTTCCAGGAAAGATGTTCATCCCTAATCAATGGTGAGAATTTTTCAAAAGGAAAGTGCTTTTCTCTTGGCCCTTCCCCCACTTCTCTCCTGCTCAGGTTACTGTCTTGTGGAGATACAACACTGGAGCTTCTGCAGTCACTTTGCAACCATGAGGCCACCAACCATGGACCAAGGATAGTAGAATGGAAAGATCAAAAGGATTAGGGTCCTTTAAGGAGCCTTTGAGCCACTGAGTCACCCCTGACTCCATCAACTTCCAGAGTCTTGATAATAAGATGCCACATTGGTGGGTACTTACTATACTTATTTTATAACCAGATGGGCTGTTATAACAGAAGATACATGTGAAGTGCATTTTAGCACAATGCCTGGGGCGTAATACATACTCAGTGAATGTTAGCTCTGGGCAATTATAAAAACCCCAATCTTTTCCTGTAGGTAGCACCTTCTTTGATTATCAGTGAAATCTCTGAGTCAAAGAAGCACCATTTGAGAATTACTGTGTATTCACCAAGTGCCCACTCTCTACTATTTCTGCCCATGAGGACATCATATGAAGTGCATGCACAGTCCTTGTCTGTAAGGATGTTACAAGCTAATGAGGGAGAACAAACTTACAATTAGAAAAAAAAAGATTCCTAAAAATTATAATGTGGAGCAAGCACTAAGGGAAGTGGTGTAGATATTTTTAATTTTCAATTTATAATTAAAAGAAATATGAGTAAGTGATTTAAAAACCTTAACACTACAGAAGGGCATAAAATGGAAAATATGAACCTTTCTCTGCTACTCCTTTTTGCCAAAGGTCACAACTGTTTACACTTTTTTATATATCTTAGGAAAAACATTATGCATGTACCAAGATTTAAAACACATACACACACATAGCACACACAGTCTATATAACAGTTTTATTGAGATATAGTTCACATATACAATTCACTGATTTAAGATGTACAATTAAAAATACATTCACAGAATTGTGCAACCTATGTCACAATCAATTTTAAAACATTTTCATCACGCTAAAAAGAAACTCCATGAGCAATCACTCTTCGTTTCCCTCTCTCTCCTCCTCAACCCCTGGAAATCACTAATCTGCTTTCTGTCTCTATGGATTTGCCTATAGTTGGTATCCTGTAACGTGTAGCCTTTTGTGTCTGGCTTATTTCACTTAATATGTTTTTGGGGTTCATGCATGTATGTATGTATCAATATTTCATTCCTTTTTATTTCCAAATAATATTCCAGAGTGTAGATATACCACATTTTATTTATCCATTCATCAGTTGATGATCATTTGAGTTGTTTCCACTCTGGACTATTATGAATAATGTTGCTATGAACATTCAAATGCAGCTTTAAAAAAAAAAAAAAGACAGAAAGGGATTCATCCTGTTTTCCTTCACGGTTCATTTTCCACCGAAACATCCATTTCAGAGATGTTTACACATTAGCACATACAAATTGCAGGGTAGAAAAATAAATGCATTGTGAATTTTATAGATGCAATGAGCAGAAGGAATTTGTGTGGGGAGAAGCCACCTTTTATTTTCAACTAGGCAAATGTACAGCAAAAAGGAAAGCGAAGAAGAGATGACTTGCAAGCAACCAGAAAAGGTATAAATATGGTTAAGTGCTATTATCACCTACTTGGGCAAATACAGCAGCATCTCTTGACATTCTTGGCCTCATTTCTTACAACAAGCCCTGTCAGCACTGGGAAATCTGCTCAGCTCCCATGCTATAGCCAGACATGCCCACACACCACCGTCAGAGCAAGCAGTCCTCCCTACCCCCACCTCACATCTCTCTCTCTTCCCAGCCCAGCCCTGCATCCCTCCTCCTAGTCTCAACAGATGGTATGTAAGCCCCTCATGTGCCCAAATCTTGAATTTCATCTCCCATTTTCATAATGAATGAGTCCCAGTAGGTACCCTGGAGTGATTGCCTTTTAACCACAGGTGCAACTTGCGTTGTTGAGAACCATAAAAGGAGGGGGAGATTGTGTGTGTGTGTGTTTTTTTGTTTTTTTTTTTTTGAGAGGGACTCTCGCTCTGTCGCCCAGGCCGGAGTGCAGTGGCGCCATCTCGGCTCACTGCAAGCTCTGCCTCACGGGTTCACACCGTTCTCCTGCCTCAACCTCCCGAGTAGCTGGGACCACACACAGGCGCCTGCCACCACTCCCGGCTAATTTTGTTTTTGTGTTTTTAGTAGAGACGGGGTTTCACTGTGTTAGCCAGGATGGTCCTGACCTCCTGACCTTAGGTGATCCTTCCGCCTTGGCCTCCCAAAGTGCTGGGATTACAGGCATGAGCCACCGCGCCCGGCCAGGAGGGGGAGATTTTATGGGAAAGTAAGGGTGATGTTCCTCATTTTTTCCCTTTGTGACTGCTATTAAGGTAACTGGGACCATAGCCTAGTATCTTGAACTGCCCGCCCACCCTCAGGCAAAACCGGTGCACAATAATGCAGGATCTTCTTATTTCCACACTTTTACACCCCGTCATTGTTTTCTCCCCCTAATTCAGAATTGGTTGCTATATTTGTAATTATTCATTACTGAAATATTCCACCTGGCGACAAAATCAGACTGGCAGCAAAGTGAGGCTGATTATACAAAAACCCATCTGTCCTCATTAATCTTGGTAATGATGTGCAGAAGCCCAGCCAGGTATCCTGGAAGTCAGTGCTGAGGTCCTCTGTGCAGGCGATACAGGCAGTGACATGGCTGTGCACTGTTTCTCTCTTTGATCTACAGGAGCCACTTCAGAGGTGATGACAGCCCGAGGTCTAAACACAGCTGTGGAGACAAATCATTAAATGGTGTCAGAGAGGACGGGGCAAGTTTTCCACAATATTCAAGTTCTGAACTATCTCCAAATGCACTGGGGACTTAGTTAATTACTCCTTTTCCCCTGTTCTGCCACTGCCACCCGTTATCC
Organism: Colobus angolensis palliatus; assembly: GCF_000951035.1. NCBI lineage: Eukaryota > Metazoa > Chordata > Mammalia > Primates > Cercopithecidae > Colobus > Colobus angolensis. The sequence continues at coordinate 748,686 of NW_012114844.1, read as the reverse complement.
TATCCTAGACTTGAAAAAATAGTCTTTTTTAAAAATTTGGCTTTAGAACATCGTGGATATTTGTAATTAAGAAACACAGATTCACAGTCCGAAAACTTTATTGTCATCCTCACTGACCAGCTCAGATCTGAAATCTAAATCCTGACATTGTCCCAGAAACTGACAAGGTTGGGATCTGGCTGACAACGCACATCTGCCATATGCTCATTCACTGAGAGACCCCACTTCTCAATAGCAAAGAGGCTGCCCACACATCTCACCTACACCACTTGATCTGATGCCCTGCCCAGTACTAACCTACACTTGGTATAATCAGGTGCAAATCCAGGTGATTTCAAAGGGAGCAGCTATTTGTCTAAAATAAGGATTCATCTTCATCTGTGATTACCCAGATACCCGCTGGCTCCTTCACTTGAATGTCCCATCAACTCTACCTGCCTAAATGAATTCATTCTTTCTTCTTACAAATAAAGTTCTCTTCCCTCGTGGAACCCCTGAATCCACTGGATCAGCTTCCAAGCACTGGCAGTCATTCGGCTGCTTCTGTTTCTACATCAGTGGCTACTAAGTTCAGCCATTCACTACTGCCCATCAATTTAGTGCAGTTGCTTCTTAACAGGTGTCCCATTACCAATCTCCCCAACCTCCAATTAAACAAAAAAGAAATAAGATATTAATATTGGAAAGGAAGAGACCAAGTGGTGGTTGTTTTCATATGATATGACTGCTTAGCCTAAGTCTAAGACAAGGCCACAGAAAGCTGTTGCTATGGTTTGAATGTTTGTTTCTTCTGAAACTCATGTTGAAATGTAATTGCCAATGTAAAAGTTTTGGGAGGTAGGGCATTTAAGAGGTGATCAGGTCATGAAAGCTCCACTCTTGTGGGTGGGTTTCATGTCTTAATGAAAGAGCTTTCCAGAATGGCCTGTTTTTGCCCTTCTGCCTTTTGCCACGGGATGATGCAGCAAAAATGCTCTCACATGATGCTAGCCCCTTAATGGTGGACTTCCCAGTCTTCAGAACTGTGAGCCAACACTTTTCTGTATGTATATTTCTCAGTCTACAGTATTCTGTTGATAAAGACAGCTATTAAACTCCTAAGCAAGTTCAGTAATACATCAGACATATGACAGTCAAAACAATTTTTATCTGTCCAATATACAAGCAATAATTAAATAGAAGCTATAACAAAAAAGATTGCCTCCTCAAAAGCAATAGAAATGTAAATATACCTAGAAATAACATTAAACCAGAAGAATGCAAGATACATGAAAACTACAAATCTTTACTGAAGAAACAAATGATTACTACATTTCCTTGGATAGAAAGAACTTATTATAAAGATGACAATTTATCTCCAAAATTAATCCATAAATTGAATTCAATCCCAATAAAAACCACCACAGAATTAGACAGCTATTTGACAATTCTGAGTCTATAGAAATCTAAAATTCTTAGTGAAGAAAAAATACACTAATAATGAAGAACATTTTAAAAATAAGAACAATTTGGCAGAACTAACACTATTAGAATTCAAAACACATTGCAAAATTATAGTCATGTGTGTCGTTTCTTGTCAGAATAAAAAAAATGAGATCAGTGGAGCAAAATTATTAATCCAGAAATGCAGCTATATAGGAACTTAGTTTATGATATTTCATGGAGGAAGAGGGGGTGTGATGTTTAATATTGAGTGCCAACTTGATTGCACTGAAGGATGCAAAGTATTGTTCCTGGATGTGTCTGTGAGGATGTTGCCAAAGGAGACTAACATTTGAGTCAGTGGACTGGGAAAGGCAAATCCACCTTCAGTCTGGGTGGGCACAATCTAATCAGCTGCCAGCATGGCCAGAATAAAAGCAGGCAGAAGAATGTGGAAGGACTAGACTGGCTGAGTCTTCTGGCATCCATCTTTCTCCCATGTTGGATGCTTCCCGTCCTGGAACACTGGACTCCAAGTTCTTCAGCTTTGGTACTCAGATTGGCTTCCTTGCTCCTCAGCTTGCAGACAGACTACTGTGGGACCTCACCCTGTGATTATGTGAGTCAATACTCCTTAATAAACTCCCTTTTATATATATATATATATATATATACACACATATATCCTGTTCGTTCTGTCCTGCTAGAGAACCCTGACTAACACAAGGGGTTAGAGATGGGGAACAAAATAGTCAGTAAATGCCATTTGGAAAAGCATAAGGATTCTACCTTACCTGACGCCATACATAATACTAAGATAGCATAAAAGTCAAATATAAAAACCAAAGCTATAAGAGAAAATATAAGGGAATATTTGTACAGTCTTGGGATGAGGAAGGCCTTCTTGAGAAGAAAAATAAAATCCAGAATCCATAAAGTATAAGACTAATTAGCTATATTAAAAGTTAAAACTAGTTATAAAAAAGACTCTGCTAATAAAGTTCAAAGATATTTTACACACGGGGCGGGGGGAAGAATGCAACAAAAGGAATGGGGAAATGGTATGAAATAAGAAGTGGGGTAAACCATTGGAAGACTGCAAAGGCCATGCTTCGGAATTTCAATCTTTTTTGTGTGTGTGTGTGTGAGACGAATCTCACTCTGTCGCAAGGTTGGAGTGCAGTGGCTTGATCTCGGCTCACTTGTTCATCACTTCTGAATTTTCTCTGATGAACTTGTATTACTTTATTGCAAGACTAAAAAATCAGTAGAGATGAATATTTTTTAAATATATCTTACAAAGAAAGAAAAATCAAAGCACAGATGATTTTTTTATTTTCCTTTAGCTTATAATAACACATAATATTTTAAAGATTAATGGCATTTGGGAGGAACCACAAGAGTGGAGGAGGCCTTGCCTAGCCATCCATGTCCCAAGGCATGTTAAGACTCCATGGAGGAGGGGAGAGAGATGGGAGGAAGAGCCCCAGAAAGAACGAGGAAGAGAAACCACACTAACATCTAAACCAGCGACAAGCTACAGGTGACTTCTTAGCTCAGAGTAAGTGACAGTCCTTTTTTTTTTTTGAGACTGAGTCTCGCTCTGCCACCCAGGCCGGAGTGCAGTGGCTCTAACTTGACTCACCGCAGCCTCTGTGTCCTGGGTTCAAGTGAAGCTCATATGTCAGCCTCCTGAGTAGCTGGGATTACAGGCCTGCATCACCACATCTGGCTAATTTTTTGTATTTTTAGTAGAGATGGAGTTTCACCATGTTGGCCAGGCTGGTCTCTAACTCCTGGTCTCAAGTGATCTACCTGCCTCAGCCTCCCAAAGTGCTGGGATTACAGGTTTGAGCCATGGAACCTGGCCAAGGGTAATTTCTTAACAAAAATGTATTCAGAAAATTTCAAAGATGCCATTTTCTGTTTATCAGATTACCCAATGCAGTTCCAATTTAGAGTCTTTAATATTAAAACTTATCAAAGAAATTGAAATTAAACAAACTTCTTCCTTTCCACTGCCAGTTCTCTCTTCTTTTTCTTTCTCTTTTTTTTTTTTTTTTCTCTTTCTTCTTTTTCTCGCTCTACCCCCCAGGCTGGAGGGCAGTGGCATGATTTCAGCTCACTGCAACCTTCACCTCCCTGGTTCAAGTGATTCTCCTGCCTCAGCTTCCCAAGTAGCTGGGATTACAGGCATGCACGAGCACATCCCGCTAATTTTTTGTATTTTTAGTAGAGACAGGGTTTCACCATGTTGGCCAGTCTGGTTTTGAACTCCTGACCTCAATTGATCCACCAGTCACGGCCTCCCAAACTACTAGGATTACAAGCATGAGCCACTGCACCTGGCCTCTTTCTTCTTTTTATCTTACCTTTACACAGCAATATAGATGCTCAAAAAATATTTCTTTTGGTTGACTCCCTGATTCCCTGGCCCTATGAGATTTGGGCAGGAACATCTTGACACTTCATTAGGTGTAGCCAGGGTTAGTTTGCCTGGTGAAGGCTGCCCCAGGCCCAGTTCTGCTAAGCTCCAAGTCCTGTTGGAAGAGGGTTTATACCTTTCTGGACCTTCCCTGTGGCTTACAAATCCTTCTCAGTGCCACTGTGAGCTGTATTTTAGAGTGTAAACAAGCGGGTTATCTGACAGCTGCTTCCTGTCTGTGGGTCTGTTGCCTCATTTCCATCTCCTTCAGCCTAAAATTAAATGACATCATTAGGAAACTGTTCATCCCAAGAAAAGCCATCCACCCGCAATACAACATGGTCCCAAGTCTCAAACTACCATTCTTGGAATCAGCATCAAATTTATATAGAAGAAGGCAAGCAGGAAGGATTGCCTTGGGGAAGAAACCACATAAGTAATTCGGTGTACCATCCTTCCCCAAAAGGGAAATTGGGTCCTCTAATACACTGAAGTCTCCCCAGCACCACAGAGAGCCCAAGTCATGTTCAAAGTTGGGGTGGGAGACCTCTAATGTTCATAACAGCACAAAATACAAACCTGAAGCTGTGTTAGCATCTCTGCTTTAATCAGAAATTGCCAGGAAGCAGCTAATTGTAAGACCATTAGAAACATCCTTCTCTGACCATACATATACATATAGGTATGTTTGTGAATATGTGTTTATGGCTATAGACATAGATATAAACATAGATCAACAAACTAAAGAAACTAAGGAAGCTAGGCTCATTTGCTTTTTTTCCTCTAATCAAGATGCATTTTTTTGGAGTCTGCATTCAATTCCAATTAAGGGATGCTTTTATACCTTTTATAGAGGAACAACTATATTTAACACCACCATTCACTCTAAATAGTAATTGGATTTTACAAGGTATGAAGCTTTTAAAGCTACCTTGAGTCTCAAAACCTTCTCTCTGTTGCTAATGAGCCTAGTTGGCTGAGTTCAAAGTAGAAGTGCACTGGCAGAGGCTACCCAGGCACCAAAGAATCCCATTGCACATCTGCTCATGTAGAGCAGAATAATGCATGAAAGTTTGGCTAATTTTCCCAATTAACAAATAAGTAATTCCTTTAAAATATATATATATGTGATTTAAGATAATTGGCACACTGGCTTTTAAAATAATTCACAATTACGTTTTAAACATAATGACTAAAAAGAAAAAGGAAAAAACGTTTTCAGAAATATGTAATATTCTGTTGGAAAAATGTATTAGCTTTTTTTTTTTTTTTTTTTTTTTTTTCAGACGGAGTCTCACTTTGTTACCAGGCTGGAATGCAGTGGTGTGATCTCGGCTCACTGCAACCTCCGCCTCCTGGGTTCAAGTGATTCTCCTGCCTCAGCCTCCCAAGTAGTGGGGACTACAGGTGCATGCCACTTTGCCCAGCTAATTTTCGTATTTTTAGTAGAGACTGGGTTTCACCATGTTGGCCCGGATGGTCTCGAACTCCTGACTTCATGATCCACCCACCTTGGCCTCCCAAAGTGCTGGGATTACAGACATGAATCACTGTGCCCAACCAAAAACAGGACTTTTATAATATCTATTAAGATTACTCATAATATCTTCCATCTCAGTCTGCTTTTGTGGCCAAAAATCAAAATTTCTCCATTATCACAAAGCAATTTTCTGTGCTAAAATTCCAGTAAGCCGAAATGAAGCATTACTTGTGTTAACAAGATGATTTTTTTTAAAAAATTGACCCTTCAAACATTCTTTCTGAAATGGGTGAGTCTTTATTACCATCTAGCTTTCTGCTAGCACTCACACCACTTCCCTCCACATGCTAGTCAAGAGTTTATGGACAAAAATGTATCAGAAGAGATCTGCTGAATTCTGAGAAGATGATGATGTAGTATGCACCAGAGACCTGCCACCTACACAACAATTGCGCTGGCAGAATTGTCTGATGTTACTATTTTGTGGCACTGGAGTCTATTGAAGGCTTGCAACTTTCAGGGGAAGGCCTGGATGGTAAATTCTGGTTAGTTTCAGTCAATTTCAGCTCTTAGCTCAGCAGTGGCTACCCATCCCCCCACCATCAGTTCCGTGGTTCACATTTTCCTGAAGCAGCTGGCATGCAGCTTTCAGGTGCCAGGATTGGCAATGAGAAGTCTGTCCTCCAAAAATTGGGTATATGTGTTCTGATTGCTGATTGCTGCTTCTGATCACGAAGGTGCAGAGCACATCCCTCCCCATTGTTGCAAGACCCTTCCCATTGTTGCACATCCCTCCTCATTGTTGCATTCCCTTCCTATTGTTGCACATTTCTCCCCATTGTTGCAAGTCCCTCCCTATTTTTGCATGTGCCTCCCCATTGTTGCAGGTCCCTCCCCATTGTTGCAAGTCCCTCCCCATTGTTGCAGGTCCCTCTCCACTGTTACAGGTTCCTCCCCATTTTTGCACTCCCTCCCCATTGTTTCAAGTCCCTCCTCATTGTTGCACATCCCTCTCCCTCTTGCTGAAGTGACTTCCAGGGGATTGAAAAGGTTGGTGCTTTTTTTCTTCCCTTTGTTTTCATCTTTTTCTCCTTTGAGGAATTAGATATTACAGACTAGGACATTCAAAATCAATTGCATAAACAAGAGAAGTTAGAAAATTACTGCACATGCCCAGGCAAAGGCCTCAGCTCAGAAAAGACCTGAGAGGGTGTTATGTTTACACCTGAGGCTGATTCTTGGCACAGGGACAGCTTAAAACATTTTTAAGCAAAACAAAAGTAAAAAACAGCAAACCCTTGGGGAGGCAGAGAATCTGACTTCCAGAGTTACCACATTATTACATTCAAATTTTTCAACAACAACAAAAGTCACAAGGCATACAGAGAAACAGGAAAGTATGGCCTGCTAAAAGGAGAAAAACAAACCAACAGAAACTATGCCAAAGAAGAAACAGGTAACAGACCTGCTAAAGACATTTAAACAACTGTCTTTAAGATGCTCAAAGAACTAAAAAAAAAAAAAAAGTAGAAAGTCCAAACATGATGTACAAACAAAACGAAACTATTAATAAAGAGATAGGGAATCCAAAAACAAATTATAGAACTATAAAGTACCATAACTGAAAAAAAATTCATTAGAGGGAGTCAAAGACAGATCTGAGAAGGAAGAAGTAAAAATCAGTGAACTTGAAGATAGGATAACTGAAATTACGGAGTCTGAGAAAAAGAAAGGAAAAAGAATGAAGAAATGTGAACAGAGCCTAAAGGACCTGTAGGATGCCATAAAGCAGACCAACAAATGCATCATAGGTGTTCCAGGGAAAAAGAAAGAGGAAATGAGGCAGAGAAGTTGTTCTCTCTATTGGAATAATGGCTGAAAACCTCCCAGATTTAATGAAAGACATGCATATAAATATCCAAGAATCTCAACAAACTCCAAATAAGATGAACTCAAAAGGCTGACACAAAGACAAATCATAATTAAACTGTCGAAAGACAGAGAGAAGAAATGATCACATATGAGGAGTCCTCAATAAGATTAACATCAGAGCTTTCATCAGAAACTTTAGAGACCAGAAGGTAGTGGGCTGATATATTAAAAGCACACACACAAAGAAACGCTGAGGGAGTTCATTACCACTAGGCCTGCCCTGCAAGAAATGTTCAAGGAAGTCCTACTGATTGAAACAAAAGGATGCTAGTCAGTAACTTGAAGCGTATGAAGAAATAAAGATCTCAGCAAAGGTAAATAACATGGGCAGTTAGAAAAGCCAGTATTTTATAACAACAGTTTATAGCTCTACTTTTGATTTAATGGACTAAAATGATTTAAGGGACTAAGACATTTTTTATAAAATAATTATTAGTCTAAAAGCTAGTATTATTGTAACTTTGGTTTATAACTCCACATTTGTTTTCTACATAATTTAAGATATTAATGCATAAAAGCAATTATTAATTTACATTTTTGGACACATAATATATAAAGATGTAGTTGTGTGACATTAATAAATGGAATAGATGGGGTTGGAACTACAAAGGAGCAGATTTTTTTGTCTGTTATTGAAGTTGTTATAAATTCCAATTAGAGTGTTTTAATTTTGGGATATTAAATGTAATCCATGATAACTACAATGAACATAATTATAGAATATACACAAAAGGAAATTACAAGGAAATTAAAACATTTTACTACAAAAAGTCAACCAAGCACAAAAGAAGACAGTAAAGCAAGAAATGAGGGACAGAAAAGGGTATCATGTATGTAGAAAACAAATAGCAAAATGACAGAAGTCCCTCCATATCAGTAATTACTTTAAATGTAAATGTATTAAATTCTCCAGTCAAAAGACAGAGATTGCCAAAATAGATTTTTAAAACATAATCCAATTATATACTATTTACAAAAGACCCACTTTAAATAAAAAACACAATAGTTTGAAAATGAAAGGATAGAAAATGATATTCCTCAAGCCAGTAATTCAGCAAGATCCAGCAGAAAGAGGGCTACTTTTAGAATTGGCTATTTTATTTTTCTTTCTATGGCAAGACTTACTGGCTTGAGGGGTGGGAGAAATAAAAAGAACTTAAAATGGGTAAAGTAAGAAATGTTTAAAAGTCCCTGTTTTGTCCTGAAATTTTAGTCTATTCTGGATAAATAGGATTTTCTGACACAGATATGAGAAGTTGTAGCTCTGATGTCTAGCTGTAGTCTCCTTGATCTGCTGATTGCATTATTTTAATTTGCTTCTCTAGGAAAGTAGTTTTGCTAAAAGCTGTACAGACATTTTCTTTTGTACCTAGCATACTTTATATAGTATAGCTTTAGGCCATGTAGCATTTTAAGACTCAATTTTAAAAAATTATTAATCTGTTGCTGACTCTGTTAATTCCTATTTCAATATGTGTTTCCTTGAAGAATTCAGGATACAACGTCTTATGTATGACAGCTTTCCTTCACACACTATTTTTGTGGGTGTGTATATATCTGATTTGGGGAGAATTTTAAAAAACGTAGCTTTTTAATTTGTTTGAAACAGACTTTCTGCCTGTTACATTTTGTGCTTTTAACTAGTTAAAGAAGCCAATGGCATTTTAGTTTTATATTGTGTTTTCCACTAGTATATCCCTGTTGATTTGTTTGTGCCTTTTATTAACTGCCATTTTCTAAAATTTTTTTCAATAAAAGGAAGGAAGATGTGAAAAAAAAAAAAAAAAAGAAAATGATATTCCATGAAAATAATGACCAAAAGAGACCAGAGGTGGATATACTAATGTCTGACAAAATAGACTTTAAATTTTTAAAAATTACAATAGACAAAGAAGGACACTATACATTAAAAAAAGGTTCACCACACCAAGACAACATAGTAACTATAAATAATTGCATACCTAACAGACCATCAAGACATATGAAGCAAAAATTGACAGGAGTGGTTGGGTGCAGTGGCTCATGCTAGCACTTTGCGGGGGCCAAGGCAGGTGGATCACTTCAGGTCAGGAGTTTGAGACGAGCCTGGGCAACATGGTGAAACCGTGTCTCTACTAAAAATACAAAAATGAGCAAGGCATGGTAGTGCACACCTGTGGTCCCAGCTACTCAGGAGGCTGAGACCCTGTCTCTACTAAAAATAGAAAAATTAGCCAGGCATGGTGGTGGACGCCTGTGGTCCTAGCTATTCAGGAGTCCCAGAGGCAAGAATCACTTGAACCAGCAGGTGGAGGTTGCAGTGAGCCAAGATCATGTCACTGCATTCCAGCGTGGGTGACAGAGCAAGACTCTGTCTAAATAAATAAATATAACAGGATTAAAAGGAGAAATAGACAATCTTACAATAATAATTGGACACTTCAACACCCCACTCTCAGAAATGGATAGAACAACCTGACAGAAGATAAATAGAGGACTTGGCACAATGAACCAACTGGATTTAACTGACATATACAGAAAATTCCATCCAACAAAAACAGTATATATACGTACTTCTCAAGTGGAGATGGACATTCTCCAAATTAGACCATATATTAGGCCACAAACTGAGTCTCCATAAAGCTAAAAATATATGTATTATACAAAATATTTTATTATTAGATCACAAGATAAAGTTAGAAATCAATAACAAAAGGAAACCTGGAAAATTCATAAATCTGTGGAAATTAATGAACATACTTTTAAGCAATCGATTGATCCGAAAAGAAATCACAAGAGAAACTAGAAGCAAAAAAATATATATAGGCCAGATGTGGTGGCTCAGGCTTATATCCTAGCACTTTGGGAGGCCAAGGCAGGAGTATAGCTTAAGCCCAAGAGTTTGAGACCAGCCTAGGCAACATAGAAAGACACTGTCTCAAAAAACGTAAAATAAAAAAAAAATAAAAATAAAAAAATATATATATAATATATATATAATTTCCATACGATTTGGCAATTCCACTTCTGGGTATGTATCCAAAAGAACTGAAAGCAGAGTCTTTAAGAGTTATTTCTACACCCATTTTGATAGCAGCATTATTTACAATAGAGAAAACATGGAAGAAGCCCAACAAATGAACAGATAAGCAAAATATGGTATATACATACAGTGGAATATTTTTCAGTCTTAGGAAAAAAATTCTGACATGCTACAATATGAATGAACTTTGAGAACATCATGCTAAGTAAAATAAACCACTAACAAAAAGACAAATACTGTAGGATTCCACTTACATGAGGCACCCAAAACAGTCAAATTCATAGAGACAGAAAGTAGAATGGTGGTTGCCAGGGGCAGAGAGGAGCAGGGAATGGGGTACTGTTTTTGAATGAGTATGTAGTTTAAGTTTTTCAAAATGCAGAGTCTAAGACATGGATGGTGGTGTTGGTTGCACAACAATGTGAATCTGCTTAATTACACTGAATTGCTTACTTTATAATGGTTAAGATGGTCATTTTTTATGTTGTATGTGTTTACCACAATTTTTAAAAATTTCTTTGGCTGTAAGCATTGTAGCTAGAGGACATTTCTCTGATTCTTCCAAGGTCTGTTATCTGTGGAATGTGTTGTTCAAGAGTTGTGGAGCTGTGCTACCTAGGTTTGATCCCAGCTCTGCAACTCACTAGCTGGGTGATCTTGGGTAATTTATTCAAACGCTCAGTGCCCTCGGTTTTCCTATTTACAAATGAAGATAATAATAGTCCCTATCTAGTAAGAGTACTTGTAAGAGAAAATGTTAAACTGTCTATACAGACCTAATCAGAATTTCCAACCCATACTAGGTCCTCAATCATTACTATTACCATCATTGTGGAAAAACAAGCATTTTAGAAGAAAACAGTCAGGCCCCAAAACTCATAATTCTACATTCATCTGCTGTTTTCCACTGTTTTCCTAGTCTTTTTAGTGGTCTCCCTTCTTCCAGTCTTGACTCCTTCCAATCTGGTATCCACCTTTAGGCTAAGGAAGACTTTCATAATGGCAAATCTGATCATGCACCTCCTCTGTCTAAGATCGTTCAAGTGCTACTGCCATGATCTGGCCCCTGTCAGGTTCTTGAACCCTACCTCTTGCTATTCTCCAAGGCTTCACCCACACCGCATTTGCACTGAACTGCTTGCGGTCCCCTGAGACTGCTTTTTTGCTTCTCACACCTCAGTGCTTTGTCCATACAGCTCCCCTCACACCCCAGGAAAGTCCTTCCATGCTTGGTCTACCTGGCAAACACCACTCATCTTTAAAAGCACAGTTTTATGGTCACTTTTCCATGAAATGTTTTCTGGCTGCCTTGGCAATTGATCACAGGAGTTGTAATACTTGAGTGCATTACTTGTCTCACTCTGCCAGGAGCTGATGCTTATTCCACTTCATGTGCCCAGTACCCAGCATGGGCCTGGCATATACTACATAAATAACATGGAATGAATGGACCTACTGTGCACTAACAAAGACAAGCAGACCTAAGCCATGGTGTCTGCTCTCAAGGAACCTAATATTGAATTAAGGTTAGAGAATAATCCCAGTCAATAGTTCAGAAGAGATGCAGGGATGCAGTTAAATGTCTCATGAGGGTGCAAATACAGTCTCACCTTCAAAATGATGGCATCAATTGGGGAGATTTTATAAACATTAAAACAGCAGCCAGTATCTATTTATTATAGCCAGCACATTTATTATATATTAGGAACATGCTAATTACGTTAAAATTATTATGTCAATTAAATCTTTTTTTTTTTTTTTTGAGACAGACTCTCGTTCTGTCACCTAGGCCAGAGTGCAGTGGTGCGATCTTGGCTCACTGCAATCTCTACCTCCTGGGTTCAAGCAATTCTCCCTGCTTCAGCCTCCTGAGTAGCTGGGATTACAGGCACCTGCCACTACACTCGGCTGATTTTTGTATTTTTTAGTAGACTTGGGGATTTGCCACATTGTGTCAGGCTGGTCTTGAACTCCTGACCTCAGGTCCGCCCCCCTTGGCCTCCAAGTGCTGGAATTAAATCTTAATATATTAAAACATCAGTTTGAGCAGATAGAAATCAGACACTGACATTTTACATAATTGAATTTACATCAGGCAGTCTTTGGTTACTATATCCATTTTCTTTTCATGTGTGTATGTGTTGATTTATATTCATTAACCCTGTTATAGAAAGAATGCAAACAGAAAGAAAAGACTTAATGTAATATTATATAATCTTGGATTCTACAGAGGGGCAATGGTTTTGAAAGCCACACTTTAAAAAAAGTAAATAAAACCAGAGGAAGGGTGACCTTACCTCCAAATACTTCTTGTTCACATATCAGAGGCAATGCTGGCCAACTTGGAGGTGATAGTTGTACTGTAAACTGTGGACAGGGGGAACCCAGCTATGACATCAGGGAAGTTTCTGCCACAAGAAAAGGGGAAAGCCCATCTTTTCTGGCCCTCTGGAATGTGGGGAAAAGAGAGATGCAACAAGAGGTGAATCAAAGATGCCAGAGCACTCATCAACTTCACTCACGGTGAAACCTAGAGGTAGAGGAGCAAAGCCTTTAGTTGGGTATAGAAAAATTCAAGAATACTGTGTCCAGGTTTGCTTCCCTGGACACAGCTTGAGGAAAGCTGCAGATCTAGAGAAACCCCACATTCAGCCTGAAAACACACCTAAACTGTCATAGAAATAAGAAGGCAGCTCTGAGCGAAAGAGGTAGCAGATCTTTGATTTTTCCAACCGTGAAGGGGATCTGGAAGTTCCATGTGTCCCAGAGGAGACCCCAGAGGGATTGGAAGGGCATACAGGTACATAGCTTCAGAGGTGGGCCAAAGAGGCTGCAGAACATGGGCCTCAGGATCAAAGGAAAATGACCCAGACCACAGTTTTCAGCATTAGGTGCTCATGCAAGATCCCAAAGTACCACATGACTTAGTCACACCTAAGCAGACACTGTGCAGGGATCCAGGAACAGGGTAAGACCAGTCACCCAGCAGGGAAAATAGTAAGGACACAGAAGACACCATAAGATCCTATACTTGCACAGACTGAGATGGACCTCACTTCTCCAGGGCCATCAGGTCTTAAAATCTCTCACTGTAGGCACAAATCATCTGGGGACAAGCAAGGAGAGAGAAAGAAAGTCTGAATGACTGAACATTTAATCAAAAGAGATTTATCTGGATGGGTGCGGTGGCTCACGCCTATAATCCCAGCACTTTGGGAGGCCGAGGAGGGCGGATCATTTGAGGTGAGGAGTTCAAGACCAGCCTAACCAACATGGTGAAACCCTGTCTCTACTAAAAATATAAAAAATTAGCAGAGCATGGTGGCACATGCCTGTATGCCTGTACACCTAGATACTTGGGAGGCCGAGGCAGGAGAATCTCTTGAACCTGGGAGGCAAAGGTTGTAGTGAGCCGAGATCATGCCCCTGCACTCCAGCCTGGGTGACATAGCGAGACACTAGGAACCACAAAGGCAAAGGGCCTACATGCACAGATCTTGCATTCTGGTAGATAAGACACACACACATCATTTAAAACACACACACACACACACACACACACACAAGAAAGTATGTCTTATATCAGAGGGTGATGAGTACTAAGGAGGAGATTGAGAAGTGCAGAAGGTTGCTATTTTATATAGAATAGATAGGAAAGCCTCAATGATAAGGTGGCATATGAGCAGAGATCTGAGAACGTGAGCAGAGAGCCACAAGGATGCCTGGGAGAAGAAAGTTCTGGGTAGAGGAAACAGCAGGTGCACAGGTCTTGTACTAAGAATATGTTCTGGGTGTTCAGAGAAAATCAAGGAGGCCAATATATCTAGAACAGAGCAAGGGGAAGAGTGGTCAAAGAAAAGCAAGGGGCCAGATCATGTAGGTCATATGGGCTTCCATAAGAACTTCAGCTTTTGTTCTGAGAAAACGGAGAAATGAATGATAGATTTTGAACAGAAGAACAGCGTGATCTGACTTACATCACAAAAGGATCACCTCTTGGCTAAGAAATAGTAATAAAGGCTGGGTGCGGTGGCTCATGCCTATAATCCCAGCACTTTGGGAGGCTGAGGCTGGCGGATCACGAGGTCAGGAGATAGAGACCATCCTGTCTAACACGGTGAAACCCCATCTCTACTAAAAATGCAAAAAATTAGCCAGGTGTGGTGGCGGGCGCCTGTAGTCCCAGCTACTCCAGAGGCTGAGGCAGGAGAATGGCCTGAACCCAGGCAGTGGAGCTTGCAGTGAGCCAAGATGGCACCACTGCACTCCTCCCTGGGCAACAGAGCAAGACTCTGTCTCAGAAAAGAAAAAAGAAAGAAAGAAATAGTAATAGAAGGAAAGAAATGAAAAGAGCTCAAAGAAAGACAGACAATAAACTCATAATAAGGTGATATGATTACACATACACATACATCAATAATCACAAACAATACAAATGGACCAAACTCTCTAGTTAGAAGACAAATACTGTCAATAAGGGTAAAAAACATCAGTTGCATGTTGTTTATAAAACACATGTTAAACATACAAATATAGAAAAATTTGAAAATAAAAGAAGAAACTGCTAACCAAAAGAAAGCTGTCAAAATAAACTTTAAAACGGAAAGCATCACTAAAGATAAAGGAAATCCTAAGTGATTAAAGGTTCAATTCATCAGTAAGATATAAGCATTCTGGTGGCCTCAGTGCTTTGTAGATTAATGAAAATCTGTCTGGAGGAGAGCACATCCATGCTAAGCCTTAGGGAACTTCACAAATGATACTTCAAGGGAAATGGTGAACACACAGTCAAAGATAACCAAAGATAAAGACCGAGATTATTGATGAAAACATTCAACTATCCACTCTTCATAGAAAACAACTAAAACTAGGAAAATAGAAAGATTGAAACTAAAAAGATACCACTTACAAAGTAGCTAAAAATAAAAAGAACACAGAACATGAATAGAATCGAATATAGGAAGAAATCTCACATAAGGCGGGTAAGGCTTGAGGGGCAAATTGTAATACTTATTGGGAGCACTTTGAAAAGGTAAATGACTGGAGAAATGTACAGTATTCTTGGATAGGAAGATTCAATATTGCACATATTGGTTTTCTCCCAAACTATCTATAGATTCAGTGTAATTCAAACTTAAAATCCAAGAAGACATTTCATAACTGGACAGTTGATTCTTAAATTTATATGGAAAAGTTAAGGGCCAAAAAAGAGGCAAAACACTACTGACAAAAGACCAAGACAGAAGGCATATCTAAAGACATATTATTAAACTAAGTAGCTATAGCAATGAGGAATCAATCAGAAAAGATAAATAGATAAATAGAAGGACTGCAGCATCTAGAAACAAATCCATACCTATGTGAAATTTTCTATAGGACCAATGCCAATCAGGAGAAAAAAGAAGTGCATTTTCTTTTAATTTTTTTTGTCAGATTTGATTATTTTATTTATTTATTTATTTAAGACCACATCTCACTCTGTTGCCTGGGCTGGAGTGCAATGGCATGATTTTGGCTCACTGCAGCCTTGATTTCCTGGGCTCAGGAGATCCTCCCACCTCAGCCGCCTGGGTGGCTGGGACCATCAGTCATGTGCTAGCATGCCCAGCTAATTTTTTTGTATTTTTTTAATTTAACTTTTTTTTTTAATACTTTAAGTTCTAGGGTACATGTGCACAACATGCAGGTTTGTTA
>NW_012114844.1:728649-731311 GCF_000951035.1 Colobus angolensis palliatus | reverse complement strand
TCCCTCACATTGGCTTGTAAATAAAGTTGTTTTTGCCTTGCCTACTTGCCTTTTCTCTGGCATTTGCTCTGGGAGTCGCATTAAAGCAAATCAGCTGGTGCCGAAACCCGGGAGGAGACCCCTCCTCAGGGCCCCCCCAAGGTCCGAGGAGCCTCCTCCTTCCACGCCCCAGACAGACCAGGACCTGGACATTGCTTTCCCCACCTCCAAGTCTCCTAGGGGTGAGTACCTTCTGCCTCCCTCTCATATCCCTTGGCCAGAAGTCCTGCGCAGGCCCAAGGCTTTTTTTCCGGTCACCAGGTGACCCAGGGAAGTTCCCAAAGGCAGAGACGTCTGCCCAAAGGAACTCCATTCCGTTCCATGGGAGACCCGTCCAGGACGGAGACGTCTGCCTGGAGGTAATCTCCATTCCAGCTCCAGGAGCCTCTCACCGGTCTCTGGTGACTCCAAAGGACGCTTTGTAGCCAGGTAGAGTTCGGTTTCCATTTCCGCCTATTGGCGAGAGGAAGGTAATGGGAAACCCCCAATCCAAAATTGAGACTCACCTTTAGTGTGTCTTCTAAAAAACCTCAAAACTTTGCAATTAGAACAAGATCTCAGGCGAAAGCGACTGGTGTTCCTCTCCACTGTGGTGTGGCCACAATATAATTTAGACAATCAGTCTCAATGGCCGCCTGCGGGCACTCTAGACTGTAACATTTTAACTGACCTCAGTAGTTTTTGTCAATGCTTAGGCAAGTGGTCCGAAATTAATTATATACAAGGATTTTGGGCCTTGCGTTCTCGTCCGGACCTGTGTAGCCGGTGTTCCTTGGCTCAAGTCATGTTGGCTAAGGGCACAGGCGTAACAAAGTCTGAAAAAGAGGAGTCATCTTTCCTGGCTGAGTTGCCCGAAGACCTTACTTCCCCTCTCTCCCTTCCACTCCCACCATATACTCCACCTCCCCTTCCCGCTTCGGCCCCACCTCCTCTTTCGGCTCCACCTCCCCCTCCTGCTCTCGTGGTTGTCCCGCCTCCCTCCTCAGCCTCTCCCACCATTGTTGAGGCTACACTTCCCTCCGACCCCTCGGCACTTCCGCCCAGCCATCTTAGTTCACCTATCTCTGCCCATACCCACTCTAAAGATTGCCTAACTGCCCCCGCTCCTACTCCTACCCTATCCAACCCCACCCCCCACCCCCACAGTCTTGGCACCCTTGCATGAGGTGGCTGGAGCAGAGGGCGTAGTTAGAGTTCATGTTCCCTTCTCACTAGCAGATCTTTCAAAGATTGAAAAACGCTTAGGAGATTTTTCTGCCAACCCTACAATTTATACCAAAGAATTTAGATACCTTTGCCAGGCCTACGATTTAACCTGGCATGATCTCCAGGTTATTCTTACCTCTACTCTAAACCCTGAGGAGCAAGAGCGCGTCCTAGTGGCCGCCAGGCAGCATGCCAACCAATTACACTTAACAGACCCTGCCTTCCCACTAGGGGAACAAGCAGTCCCCTCTATAGACCCAGACTGGAACTATCAAGTAGGCCAGCCAGGCCCCCGAAGATGAGATATGATGACTCAATGTCTTCTGGCTGGTATGCAGGCGGCCTCAAATAAGGTAGTAAATTTTAATAAACTAAAAGAAATTATTCAAGGTCCAGATGAGAACCCAGCCACATTTTTAAACAGGCTAACTGAGGCTTTAATTCAATACACTCGGTTAGACACAGCTTCCCCAGCCGGGGCCACTATTCCAGCATCATATTTTATTTCACAATCTGCCTCGGATATCTGGGAAAAACTCCAAAAGGCAGAGGATGGACCTCAAACTCCTATTCAAGACCTAGTCAGGTCGGCCTTCAAGGTCTATAATTCAAGGGAGGAAACGGCTGAGGCCCAACGACAGGCCCGCCTAAAGCAGAAGGTACAGCTCCAGACTCAAGCCTTAGTTGCTGCTTTGCAGCCTAGCCATAACCCAAAACTGGAGAGCAAAACCCCCGGAGGCTCAAAGACAATAAAAGGGGCTTGCTATAAATGCGGTAACCCAGGGCATTGGGCTAATAGATGTCCCCAGAGTCCCCAACCGCCTGAGCCAGTGCGGCCATGCTACAAGTGCGGAGTAGCTGGACACTGGGCTAAAAAGTGTCCTAACCCTCATCTGCCAACAACTCCTTGTCCAGCATGCCATGAAGAAGGGCACTGGAAGTCTGACTGCCCCACCCTGAGAATGGGCATGGCGCCTCAACGTGATGTCCCTTCTCAGGACCCTGGGAGCTCCTTCCAGCTCTTACATCTGGATGACTACTGAAGGTGCCGGGACTTGGGGACCCCCATCATCCTCGCCGAGCCATGGGTAACTCTCCTGGTAGTGGGTAAGACAATTTTTTAATTGACAGTGGGGCTACCTACTCTGTTTTGCCGTCTTTTGAAGGGCCTAGCCTTCCCTCCAATATTTCTGTTGTAGGAGTCAATGGCTCCCCATCCAACCCTCGAAAAACCCCACCCCTTAATTGCTGCCTGGCCAACAACTATTTTGCACACTTGTTCCTCATTATCCCCTCATGCCCCACTCCCCTACTGGGCCGACATGTTTTAAGTCAACTGAAAGCCTGTATCTCCATCCCTACTAGCGCCCCCCACCCTACCCGCCATCTGCTTCTAGTATTGACTAACTCAAATGAC
>NW_012114844.1:725182-728064 GCF_000951035.1 Colobus angolensis palliatus | reverse complement strand
CATCCGGTAGTTCCCAACCCCTATACCCTTCTTTCTCTCATTCCACCTAATACAACACACTTTACTGTACTGGATCTAAAAGATGCATTTTTCACTATTCCCCTGCACCCAGATTGTCAGTTTCTTTTTGCTTTCACATGGGAAGACCCAGACACCCATACCTCCACCCAACTGACATGGACAGTGCTTCCCCAAGGGTTCTGAGACAGCCCCAATTTCTTTGGGCAGGCCCTAGCAAAAGACTTAGCCTCCTGTCCTCTTACCAATGGTAAAATTCTCCAATATGTAGATGACCTTTTACTCTGTAGTCCCACGGGACAGGACTCTCTTTTAGACACTGCGATCCTCCTTAATCATCTAGGATCCAAAGGTTACCGAATATCCAAACACAAAGCTCAACTCGCACAACAATGTGTCATATATTTAGGTATTGAGATCACTCCTATGACCATGCTCACTTACTACAGACCGCTTAACTCTAATACAAAATCTTTCTCCCCCTCAAGATGCTAAGGAAATTCAATCCTTCCTAGGCCTAGTAGGATTTTTCAGACACTGGATTCCTAATTTCAGAATCTTGGCTAAGCCTCTATATGCAGCTGTCAAGGAGACTCCCCAAGGACCTTTGTCTAACCCAAAGTTAATCTATAAACATTTCACTCACCTGAAAAACTGCCTTCTCTCACATCCTACTCTCTCACTCCCAGACTTCCAACACCCCTTCCAGCTTTCCATAGATGAAAGACAAAAAGTTGCAGTGGGTCTTTTAGCCCAATCTATCGGCGCCACCTACCGCCCCATGGCATATCTATCTAAACAATTAGACCCCACCGTACAAGAGTGGCAGCCCTGTCTACAGGCCCTAGCAACAGCAGCCTGTCTAACCCAAGAAGCAAAGAAACTCATTAGGGGTGGTAACCTAACAGTCTTCTCTACTCACCGCCTTCAAGATCTTATTGCCCACAGAAGTATTAGCCATCTAACCCCGTCCAGACTCCAACTCTTTCACCTCCTATTCATAGAGGACTCCACCATTGCCCTAGGAGTCTGTCCCTCTCTGAATCCAGCAACCCTACTTCCTGACCCTCTCAAGCAACCTAGTACTGAACACTCCTGTCCAGAACTTCTAGAGGCCCAACCACCTAGTCACTTACATTTACATGACCAGCCATTGGAAGGCTCACAGTTAACCCTATTTGTAGATGGCAGTTCTTTTATAAATTATCTAGGAAATAGGCAGGATACATGGTAGTTACATCTTCTGCTGTCCTAGAAGCTAAGCCTTTACCACAAGGAACAACATCACAGTAGGCAGAACTTATCGCACTAACTAGGGCTCTCCTCCTATCCAGAGGAGAAATGGTAAACATATACACAGACTCCAAGTATGCCTTCTTGATTGCACACACCCACTCTGTCATCTGGAAAGAAAGAGGGTTCCTAACCACCAGTGGTACCCCTATAGTCAACAAAAAACAGATACTCAAACTGCTAGAGGCTTTATCAGTGCCTTTTAGAGCAGCCATCATACACTGTAAAGGTCATCAGACTCCATCTAACTTGGTGGCGGCTGGCAATAACTTTGCCGACACCACTGCCAAGTTGGCAGCTGGATTCTCCACTCCCACGCTTCCCTCTATTTGTTTTCTCTCTCCTCAATATACCCCTGCTTATACCCAAGAGGAAAAGACCAAACTATTACAAGATTCAACAGCCAAACTAGCCACAGACAATTGGATTTACCTCAATAATACATTAGTTATTCCTGAAACTCAACTCCACACCATTCTAAAAGACATACGTAATTCCCTACACATAGGACCCAAAGCTTTATATAACCTCCTAAGCCCCCTCATTCACTGCCCCACACTCATGAAACACCTAATTATAATCAACTGACAGTGTTCCACATGCTTCAAGTCAAACCCTCAAGGCGCATTGCGCAACCCCCATCCGAGCCATCAACTCAGAGGGCAGCAACCAGGCGAAGATTGGCAAATTGACTTTACCCACATGCCAAGGCATAAAAAATTCAAATATCTCTTAACCTTCGTTGATACTTTTTCAGGATGGATAGAAGCCTATCCTACTACAGGAGAAACCACCAATATAGTTGCCTCCATACTCACTGAACCCATTATTCCTAGGTTTGGCCTCCTGCTCACTCTTCAGTCTGACAACAGCCCAGCATTCATCTCCAAGGTAGTCCAACAGGTGGCAGCCCTCCTACACATTACCTGGAAACTCCACATCCCTTATAGACCTCAGTCTTCTGGTAAAGTAGAGAAGGCCAACGGGCTCATTAAGCAGCAACTCACCAAACTCTCCCTCGAGACTCGACAATCGTGGGTAACTCTCCTTCCCCTGGCCCTAACCCGGCTGCGAGCAGCCCCACGGAGTCCAACAGGCCTCAGTCCATTTGAATTGGTTTACGGCCGGCCCCTCACCCTCCAGCAGTTACCCACCCTTTCTTCCCCTGCTGGCAACTTATCTCCCATACCTCACCCTCTTGAGACAACTCCTGAGACAACATGCAGAACTAGCACACCCCTCTCCAACAGACACCTATAGCCCACATCTCTCTCTCAGCCCAGGAGACCAAGTATACTTAAAAGATATCCAAGCCAAAGATCTTCAGCCTAGGTGGAAAGGCCCCTATACAGTCCTCCTATCCACATACACAGTAGCCAAACTTCTAGGACACACGCACTGGGTCCATATATCACAATTAAAAAAGGCTCCCACAGAAGACAATCAGTGGACATCTACTAGACTTACCCCTAACCGTCTCAAATTCACCAAACTCTCCCAACCACCACACATTCCCTGACCCCTTGCGCTTATCCCGATTTCTCGCCATACTCTATATAAACATAACAGAA
>NW_012114844.1:719408-723393 GCF_000951035.1 Colobus angolensis palliatus | reverse complement strand
GAACTTCCTCGGCCCCTCCTCGTATGCGGGACCCAGGAATCTCGCCTGAGAATGCCGGAGCGAACTTCCTCATCCCCTCCTTGTGCGTGGGACCCAGGAACCTCGTCCAAGAACGCCGGAGCGAACTTCCTCGGCCCCTCCTCGTGCGCGGGACCCAGGAACCTCCTCCTAGAACGCCGGAGCGACTTCGTCGGCCTCCACCGCTGGAGACTGGTGAACCTCGCCCCTCCCTCACATTGGCTTGTAAAGTTGTTTTTGCCTTGCCTACTTGCCTTTTCTCTGGCATTTGCTCTGGGGGTCGCATTAAAGCAAATCAGTTTGAACAAGTCTTAGACTGCCATGCAGCCTAAGAAGGTTTATTCAGGGAGTCCTTGAGCCAAGTTGGTCCACAGCAGGCTTTTTACTTTATGTTTTTTATTTTTTTATTTTTAGAACTAAACTCTCTGTCACCCAGGCCAGAGTCCAGTGGTATGATCATAGCTCATAGTAACCTCAATCTCCTGGTTCAAGCTATCCTTCCACTTCAGCCTCCTGAGTAGCTGGGACTACAGGTATGCACCACCATTTTTTTTTTGTTTTGTTTTGTAGAGACAGAGTCTCACTATGTTATCTATCCAGGCTGGTGTCAAACTCCCAGACATATATGATCTTTGACCCCTGCCTCCTAAAGCACTGGGATTACAGGCATAAGCCACTGCAGTCAACCAAGTCCACTTCATCAGCCTCACCACAATGTGTCATTGCCAGTGAACTGCATGTGGGAGACAGGCACTAACACCCATGGATTTCAGAGTTTAGTAGCTAAGCTTTTGGTCAGTTGATCCCTTGCAGAAGGAAGTCTCTGAGGCTTATTCCCACGGTCATTGTAGCCACATAGAGTATACAACCCACTCATATAAAGTTCTAAAACAGTCAAAACCAAACACTGTTTTGTTTGTTGACTTGCATGTAGATACCGAAACACAAAGATAAGCAAAGGAATGATGAACATAAACTCAGGATGGCGGTCTACTCTGTGGGGGAGGGTGGGGAAGTAATTGAGGAATTTCACACCATGGCTCATCATTAAGGCACTGGAAATATGTACTTAAGCTGGGTAGAGGGCACATAGGTATATATTGTTTTATTATTCACTAAGTTATACATAGAAATTGTATGATGTATTGTCTGATAATTTTTATTGTAAAATATCTTTTGCATATCTAAGGAGTAGGGTGTGTAAATATTCAATCATGGCTACAAGTATAATGGCTATGTGCTTGGATGTTATAAACTTTCAAGATTAAGTATGTAAAGCAACATAGTTGAAGCTCAACAAATCATAGCTCTTTTCCTCCTTTCCCTCCTGACAAATGCTTCAGTACTCTTCTGTATTTCTTCAGTTCTTTTAGGAAATGGTTCTTCTGGTTTTACTGAGGAAATTAGTCAATGCAACCTAATGGTCACCTTCCAGGGAGATCTCAAAGAGCAGCCTCTCCATCTTCCTCCTTCCTTTCATCATCGTAGATGTGGCCAGAACAGCATGATTCTGCCACCTTCCTGATCACTACTCACAGGTGTAACAGAATTCATTAAGGATAGATAAGCCTCCATTAGTAAAATGCTCCAGGGATGTATGAATCTGACCTGTTCCAATATTAACTTCTTCTAAAATTCAGAAGAATAGTCTGTATTCTCATGGTGTTTTATATTCCCAACCAGCTCAACCCATTGTGATTCTAAGTGACTCTGCATTGGACTAGTTGTTAAGACTCTTGCCCTGAGACAGAAATAAAGAGAAACTTGATACTGCTGAGGCAGAATTTCCCATTCCTAGTTCATTATTATTCATCAGTAATTGAATTTAAATTTTAAAAGATTCCATTTTTGCTACTATTGAGATTTTTTTGATCTATGGATATACATTATAGTGAAATATTTATTTTTGTTTGTTTCTTTTTGTTTTTTTAGTCGGAGTCTCACTCTGTTTCCCAGGCTGGAGTACAGTGGCCTGATCTCGGCTCACTGCAGCCTCTGCCTCCCCAGTTCAAACGATTCTCCTGCTTCAGCCTCCCAAGTAGCTGGGATTACAGGCACGAGTCACCATGCCCAGCTAATTTTTGTATTTTTTAGTAGAGACAGGTTTCACCATGTTGGCCAGGCTGGTCTTGATCTCCTGGCCTCAAGTGATCCTCCACCTTGGCCTCCCAAAGTGCTGGGATTGTAGGCATAAGCCACCACACCCGGCCTTCTAGTAAAATATTTCTGACATCAAATTATTATTGCATTCCTTGAATGCTGTTAATTTGGTCATGAATATATCTTAATTTACCAGAATGCTGTTCTCAATTTGCTAGTGGAATTTTTCACAATTTTTGTTTATTTTCATAATTCAAGTTGGATTATAATTTTTGTGTAAAGAAAGAGTAGCTGTGTCAATTCTGTTACCGAGGTTATTGTATTATAAATGAATAAGGAAACTTTCCATGTGTCTTCTTGCTGTTTCTTGTACATCTGAAAGAACCTAACCAATAAAACCACCCATTTATGCCCTTATATCCTTTCCTAAATGTAACTTTTGACATCTCTAGAAATCAGTCCTTACTTATTCTACCTTTCAAGATTTTCCATATCTAATATAAATTTCTGTAGCTACTGTTTCCTCAAAATTAGTTAATATTTTGAGATGTTCAAACTTATTTTAATTATACAGAAAGATTTCTTTTTTTTTTTTTTTTTTTGAAAAAAGGTTTTGCTTTTTCCCCTAGGCTGGAGTGCAGTGGCGCAATCTCAGCTCACTGCAACCACTGCCTCCCAGATTCAGTGATTCTCGTGCCTCAGCCTCCCGAGTAGCTGGGATTATAGGTGCCCAACACCACACCCTGCTAATTTTTTGTATTTTTATTAGAGACAGGATTTCACCATATTGGCCAGGCTGTCTCGAACTCCTGACCTCAAGTGATCCACCCACCTCGGCCTCCCAAAGTGCTGGAATTACAGCCATGAGCCACACCGTGCCTGGCCCAGAAAGGTTTCTATTTTTTAATTTATCTCCTCATCAAAAATATGTTAGAGAAAAAAGTGACTCCATGAAAACTTCCATAGTTTATTTTCTTTTAATCTTTCATATTTGGCTTAATATTATTCCTTCTTTTTGTTGTGACAAAATTTTATTTGCCTTTATTCTTCAAACTTTGAATCTTTGGTCAGTTTCATTCATTTCTCAATTCTTATCATTTACTTTCATTTTTAAATTTGAAATCTATTTATTTCATCACTGCTTTATAGTACCCGTAAGTCTGATATGGAGACCTCTCATTTTCACTGTTTTCCTAGATAGATGGATAGATAGATAGATAGATAGATAGATAGATAGATAGATAGATAGATGATAGATAGATAGATAGATAGATAGATAGATAGATAGATAGATAGATAGATGTCTTTGTTTTGGGATTTTTGTTTTTGTTTTTGTTTTGTAGAGACAGGGCCTCATTTTGTTGCCGAGGCTGGCCCTGAACTCCTAGGCTCAAGCAATCCTCTCATCTTGGGTTCCCAAAATGCTGGGATTATAGGCATGAGCCACAGAGCCCAACCTGTAATATCTCCAAGACATTTTAAACCACAAGTTTAAGTTGACAGCTTTTTCTTTTAAAGGGGATTTTGCTCTTTTCCCATGTGATTAAGGTTTAGGATAACAGAAAATGCACATATAATTTCTCCCATTGGAAATGTATTAAGGTTTTCTTTGTGATCTAATTACATCTCATAGTTGTTCAATGAACTCTTACAAGGAGCATTCAACTATTTGTAAGACACAAATTTCAGGACAGGCACAGTGGCTCATGCCTGTAATCCCAGCACTTTGGGAGGCTGAGGAGGGTGGATCATGAGGTCAGGAATTCAAGACCAGCCTGGCCAAGATGGTGAAACACCATCTGTACTAAAAAAAATTTTTTAAATTAGCCAGAAGCTGAGGCAGGAGAATCGCTTGAACCCAGGAGGC
>NW_012114844.1:718810-719358 GCF_000951035.1 Colobus angolensis palliatus | reverse complement strand
GCAGTGGTGCGATCTCTGCTCACTGCAAGCTCCACCTCCCAGGTTCACGCCATTCTCCCGCCCCAGCCTCCCAAGTAGCTGGGACTACAGGCACCCAACACCACCGCCCGCTAATTTTGTTTAAGTATTTTTAGCAGAGACAGGGTTTCACTGTGTTAGCCAGGATGGTGTTGATCTCCTGATCTCATGATCCACCCCCTTTGACCTCGAAAACTGCTGGGATTACAGGCATGAGCCACCTCACCCTGTGCAGATTCACTATGTTCTTAATTTTGGCTGCTTAATCTTTCAGAAATGTCGAAAACAATGCTAAAGTCTCTTCTGGGCCTTAAATTTTTTTTTTCTTGTGTACCTTATATAAAAATCTTTTATTGTATATGTCAATAAACATGTTATGGATTGCATGAATATTTCTGACCATTATGTCTGTAATGTGTCTTGTATTTTTCATTGGAATAAAATGACCCTTCCATAACTTTTAATGCTTTTATACTTTTAATTCTTAATGATATAATATAGGAGTCTTTTCATCATGATTTTTTTTTTTT
>NW_012114844.1:717156-717483 GCF_000951035.1 Colobus angolensis palliatus | reverse complement strand
ATTTGGGGTGGAGAGTTCTATAGATGTCTATTAGGTCTGCTTGCTGCAGAGATGAGTTCAATTCCTGGATATCCTTGTTAACTTTCTGTCTTGTTAATCTGTCTAACATTGACAGTGGGGTGTTGAAGTCTCCCCTTATTATTGTATGGGAGTCTAAGTCTCTTTGTAAGTCTCTAAGGACTTGCTTTATGAATCTGGGTGCTCCTGTATTGAGTGCATAAATATTTAGGACAGTTAGCTCTTCCTGTTGAATTGATCCCTTTACCATTATGTAATGGCCTTCTTTGTCCCTTTTGATCTTTGATGGTTTAAAGTCTGTTTTATCAG
>NW_012114844.1:705704-715151 GCF_000951035.1 Colobus angolensis palliatus | reverse complement strand
CAGTATTGGGGTGGGAGTTACCCGATTTTCCAGGTGTTGTGTGTCTCAGTTCGCCTGGCTAGGAAAAGGGATTCCCTTCCCCCTTGCACTTCCCAGGTGAGGTGATGCCTCACCCTGCTTCAGCTCCCGCTGGTCGGGCTGCAGCAGCTGACCAGCACTGATTGTCCGGCACTCCCTAGTGAGATGACCCCAGTACCTCAGTTGAAAATGCAGAAATCACCGGTCTTCTGTGTTGCTCGCACTGGGAGTTGGAGACTGGAGCTGTTCCTATTCAGCCATCTTGCTCCCAGGAAAACTCGTCATGATTTTTGCTTTTCTGTTTGTTACCTGCACATGTTAATTAACCCAACATTTTGGTTTCAATCTTACTGGGTTTTGTATTCGTCTTTCCTTTCTTAATAAATGTATCCTTTACAAATAACACATAATAAGGTTTCGTTTGCTGGGGGATTTTTCCCTATACTAAGGCTAATTTTATTTTATTTGAATATCTTGACCTATTTATGTTTACTGTCACGAACATGTAAAATATATAAAATGTTCAGTATTATTTATGTTCATCTTGTTTCATGCTTTTGGTTTTGGGAGAAATTTTGTTGCTGTTTTTCATGTTTTCTTATAGTTTCATATCATGTTCTATTTATTGTGTCTTCTGTAGTGATATGAAAATTGTCAATTTTAAAAATGTATACTGGTGATTACCCTTGAGTTTTACATTAAGACTTGAAACAGGCCAGGTGTAGTGGCTCATGCCTGTAGTCCCAGCACTTTGAGAGGCCAAGGCGAGCAGATCACTTGAGGTCAGGAGTTTGAGACAAGCCTGGCCAACATGGTGAAACCCCATCTCTACTAAAAATACAAAAATTAGCCAGGTGTGGTGGCAGTCCCCTGTAATCCCAGCTACTTGGGAGGCTGAGGCAGGAAAATTGCTTGCACCTGGAAGGCAGAGGTTGCAAAGTCTTGAAAAGTCTTATAGTTAAGTATTATTTCCTAGCTGATACTTTTCTACTACAGCAACCCTATTTTTTACTTATTTTGGCTCATTTCTTGACCATCCTCAATGTCTTGTGGATAATATTCCAGAGAAAGGGTTCATGGGTATTTTACATTCTGGGCCTTTTAGTGTCCCCTAACTCCCCCTACCCACCAAAGAAAAAAGGTCTCATTAGTGCTTCACTTATGAATAATTTTGCTAATACACAATTTAAGGACTCAGAGATTTTTCTTTCAAAACAGTAAGTTCAAGAAGACTAGAGTCAGCCTGGATAGAAATACATAAACTGCTGTAGTGTTTTCTCTCCCTGATTGGATAACTATAGAGCGATCTATGGATATGGATATGACACATCTTTATGAAAGTACCACAACACCAGATGGCCTTGGTGTTTCCTCGTCTTTTATTTTATTAATTGTATTTGGTACTTCTTGGGCTTCAGACAGGTTTTCCTCTAGGTCTTCATCGTTATTCCTTCTCTTTCCTTTGATCTCTTCTCCAGGATTTCTATTACTTTCAACAGAAAGTAACAGAAATTTCTATATACTTTCAATACCACACTGTGCTTCAACACTACGCAGTGCTTCAACACTACACTGTGCTCCATGTCATCTTCTCTTACCATTATCTTTTTTTTCTTTTTTTGAGACAGAGTGTCACTCTGTCACCCAGGCCGGAGTACAATGGTGTGATCTCGGTTCACTGCAACCTCTGCCTCCTGGGTTCAAGCAATTCTCCTGCCTCAGCCTCCTGAGTAGCTGGGATTACATGCAGCCACCACCACGTCCAGCTAATTTTTGTATTTTTAGTAGAGATGGGGCTTCACCATGTTGGCCAGGCGGGTCTCAAACTCCTGACCTCAGGTGATCCACCTGCCTCAGCCTCCCAAAGTGCTGAGATTACAGGCATGAGCCACCACACCCAGTCAACGATCATCGTTTTGTTTTGTTTCTTTTTTTGCACTTTTCTTCCAAACATTGGGAGCCTTTCTTAATTTGATTTAAGATGAGGAGTTTTCTAACAGGTTTAGCCATAGAAACAATTTCCAACAAAATATGATGCCCAAATTATAAAGAATTATTAAAATGAGCTGCTGTGGTTGTGGTTGAAGTGGGGCTAAGGAGCCCTTGGCCCACTCCCTAAAACCCCTTCACCACCTACTCCAGCCTCTGAGACCCTACCAGGTGGCTCTAAGGTGCTCAGTTTGAAAAGCACTGCATTCTGATTAAATTTTCTGCAGGGTTAAGTTGCTTCTTTACTACTTCTAATGTTGATTTTGCTGCTATGATTTCATTGTTAATACAAAATACTGTTTTGTGTATTAGACTCATTCCTCATTCCTAAAGTTGTGTATCTAATTCCTGTATACACCTGTAACTTTAAAAAGCTTAGACTCTACATATAATTGGCAACAGAACCAAATACTTTCAGAGAAGTAAGATTTATTAACATTGGAGAAATTTTAATAGCACATTTGGCATTCATTGATGGTATGTCTCCTTGAAAAGCCAGAGTAGTAAAAAAGGAATCTATTTAACAATTTTCTATTCATGAAGAGAGGCTAAATGTACATTTTTAAAATAAATTTTGAACTACTAAAAACATCTGTCCAAAGGGGGAGGGTTATAGGATGTAGAATTAGCCCTGGTAACTACATAAATTAAAAAGGAATGTGATATGCTATGTATTTGTTGTTAAGTTTTTGCTTCCAGATCTGTTATCAATCATTTAAAAAGTCATTAAATTTTAGTTTCCTTAAAAGCTTTCCTTATCACAATAATCTCCCTTTTCATCAAAGTCTATTGTGTTTTCATCTCATCCTTGCCTTCCTGAAGTTTATTGAGCTCAAATTAGATGTTTTCTAAAATTTTCTGTTCTTTCCTATAAACTTTTTCCATGGGACACTATTTCTCTGCCTTTCCGGTTTTATGTTTTCTCTCTTCCATGTTCAATCCTTTGATCAAGGAGAGATCTGTTTTGATATTTGCTCATAAAAGCACGTGTGGTTTTGCTTTGTTCCCCATGCCTGTCTCTCTGCCTCCTGTTATAAACCAAATGTCTCTGCCCATTCCGAGACAACTTTCCCATGATTGCAACTTACTTAACCTACAGAAGGATCTCCGGGTCATCTCTCTGGTCTGAAGCAGTGTGTATTTCCTTGTCAAAAATAGTGAATAAAAAACTTAGTCTCCTATTTGTACTAACCCCTGTTTTTTCAGTTGCCAAATTCTCATCTCTTCATTAGCATTATTGGGAATTGTAGCCCAGGAGTAGGTGAAGAGAGAGATGGAAAGAGGGAGAAAGAAAGAGAGAAAGAGAGAGACTCTATAATGGGGAAAGAATTTCCTATGACCTCTTTTTCCCTACATGGCCTTACTTTGTTCCTTGAGGCTTCCTCTAAGTTCTACAGAGTAGAAATTTCTCCTGGCTTCCACTAAGTTATTAAGTAATATTTCTGGCTTCCAACTCTATTGGAAATTTGAATACCTTTCTATATTTTCATAATTATGTCAGTGGGAAGGTGGGAGGGAGTAAATGAGAAGTCTCTAGTATCCTGCCATCATAACCCACAAACTAGTGTGGTAATTCAAATACATCAGGCCACTGATCAAACCTGTGATCTTCCCTGAAATTATTGGGAATGATTGGTAGTATTGAGACTGAAACTTGTGAACATGTGCAAAAGGTAAACGTTCAACCCTAGGCAACCCTTGAATGTGAAGAAGGCAGTGGAGGACTTACGTGTATGCATATGTGTGTGCCCATGCATATGATGTGGACTTGTCCATGTCCATTTATATACATGACGAGGAGGTAGTAAAAAAGAAGGCAAGGGGTGAATAAGTAAGAAATTTAATAATATTTAAAATAAGAGTTTGTATATTAACTTCTAGAGTGTTCTTTGGGGAAACACTTGAAGGTCATTAATTTTCCTTTCCTCTGGACTCCAATCTATGCAGTTCTATTGCATAGAACTGCGAGGTGCTTTGGTGGTGAGCCACTCAGCATCCACTCACCTCTCTCCCATCCTAACAGCACCCAATTTTTGTTCAAATCCTCCAGCTGCCTCACAGAGCCCTTGTGCTTTGAGGAACAGTGACCTAACACTAGTGCCCCAGGTGGATCCCTATTGGTCTAATCCAATCAGGGTCATCCCATTTCCCTACCACAAGGGTTAATCAGGTAATTGGCCTAAGCCAGTTAGTGCCTGGCTATCCCCAGCCTCAAGGACTGATCTTCATAACTTTGGCGTAGGCCAATGTTTCTTTTAAAACACACACACACACACAAACACATACACACACACACACACACACACACATAAAAGGAAAAGATCGGCAAATTGAACTTCATTAACTGAAGACTGTCTATTTATCAAGACATCATTAAAAGAGTGAAAGGCAAGCTACTGAGTGGGAGAATAGGATTTTCATCCAGCACGTATAAAGAACCCCTATATATTAATCGTTAAAAAGAGAGACAATATGTCCTACCCTAGGCAACTGTCTTGAACAGGAACTTCACAAAAGAGCATATCCAAATGGCCAATATCCATGAAAAGTTTCTCTACATGATTAGTCATCGGAGAAATACATGTTAAGAATACGATGAGATACCTCTATACATCTGCTAGATCATGTTTAACCACTTCAGAAAACTATGCCAGCATGTACTAAAGCTACAGGTATGCCTACCCTATGACCCATCAGTTCTATTCCTATACACATATCCAAAGAAATCGCATACGTATGTACACCAAAATACATTATAAGAATATTCCTAGGATCATTATTTTAATAGCCAAAATTGGGAACAATCCAAATGTCCATCAATAGTGGAAAGGGCATCTGAGGTGTTGGTAATATTTTATTTATTAATCTGGGTAGTGTTTATGCAAGTACTTGCCCACGTTGATCTAAAAAGTGGAAGGATTTCAAACTCAAGTAAGTCTCACTTCAAAGTCCTGTCAATTACAGTATTTTAATAAATGTGAGTATGTGGTGGTGATGAGGTCAACTTTAAAATTTGTGTGAAATGAAACATGTTCCAAGTACGTCTCCTTTTACCATCCTTTTGGTGACCAAAATTATACAAGCATGACTAAGAAACTACTGCCACCTAGTGGCACCCTTCCCTAATTGCAGGATAAAATATTGTGAGCCTGACTCAACTTCAAGCGTGTACAGTCAACTTAAAATAGCATGATGACAGCAAAAATTTCTGTTAGATTTCCCCACACCCACCCAGTATTTGTTTCCCAGGAAATTACTTATGGAAAACAATCACTTCTTACTCAGATAGCTTCATCCTAGTAATGCAAACATTTTATCTTTATCATATTCTTATTTTTATATATAAAAATAGTTAAAATGATTACCTGCCAATCATTGAACAGTTACTACATGTCAGACATTGCATTAATATCTTTGCATGGATTATGTCATTTAGTTGTCATAACAATTCTCTAAGGAGTCTACTACTATACCCATTTTAGAGATGAATAGACATAGATATGTTGAGATTTCCCAAGGTCAGCATAGTTAAGTGATCAAGTTGGAATGTTAATCCGGATCTGCAGGATTTCAACCCTCTTGCTCTCCTATCTTCCAAGCATCCAAATTGGATATTTTTTTCTTCACAGTAGGGAATCCAGAAATGTGAGTTCCAGGGCTGGAGGTAACAAGAACTCACTGTGGACCATGAGCAATTCAATTTACTTGTCAGAGACTCAGTTTTCTTATCTGTAAATTAAAACTCTTGCCCAGGTGATCTCTGAGTCTCTTTCCCACAGCATCACCTAATAGCTCCTGATGACAGAAGAAAGGCATTAATCTAAGCCACTGGCAATATGTTTTTGTGGTTTGGTGCAACCATTTTTAGACCATCACAGAATAAGAGCTCATTTCATGGAGCCAGTCACAAATTTCCCACAATCTTTGGGGGAAATCCAAGCCTGAGTGATTCTGGTGCTTAATGAGATGATGTAATGCAGGAAAATATATAGCTGGAAGAAAATTTTATTGGTGTGAGTAAATGTGCATTTTCAAGTGAATTACAAGAACTTAAGAAGTAAATGTATATGCCCCAGGGGATAAATCACCTAAGACTTTAAAACAGAGCATGTAGTGTTCATTTGTAGGCAGGAACCTTTGCAGATGTTACAGAAAAAGAAAAATTATGCAGAACCTTTAACCCTAGAAAGAAAAACAAATGACCTCAGAAAAATATCTTAAATTAAGTAAATTGAGGATACCCCATGACAGGTGCAATTGTCAGATAAAGGGGCTTTATAATGCAACATGAGCTAATATATTCATTCAGCAGAGATGTACTTACGTAAATCTGCTAATGTGAAATCTACAGGATTAGCAACTTTAAAGAATAATGCATGAAACTAGTCTGGCATTCAAATAATGAAGCATGCACTCTCTAATTTAACATGCCTATTTTTCAAAAAAAAAAAAAGAGGCATGTTGGCTGATGCAAGCACAGAAGTAGCATTCTGAGTCATGTAAATTTCTTGAAGTTTTTCTAAACTGCCACATACCTATAATACATTTGGCATATGCATCCTAGCAAATTCCAATCTTGTGATGTCCATTTCAGAGTTCACAATTTTGACAGACTGTTATAGTGACTGGGAAGTTTGGGGTTTTTTCCCCTTTATTATTTCAATAGCTAACTTTAAGTAGATACAATAAATAAGGTAAAACATTGCACAATGAGAAAGATGCCCCAGAGAGATGCCTTTATGTCCTGTTTTACCTGTTTTATCTCTGCAAAGGCACTCCTGGTATTTTTCAACCACAAAACAAGAATTTATCAGTGTATAAGCTAAGCATCAATTCAGACCACTCCATCTTAGGAAATACCACTCATGGATGCTTTCAAAATCAATACAGCATTGCAAGGAATTAAGGGCTGCACCATAAACTTGACAGGACTAAGGCAAATAACACATCTCCGCTGCACAGTTACCCTGCTAAAACAATCTGGCTCACAGCATGCAAGTGGCCATTGTGTACACATTTACAGACTAGAACACTGAAGCACAGTAGGACAGCTAAATTGTGCCTGCCTCCAACAGACTCAACTGTTGGTGCCTCCAAATGTGACCTGAGGGCTCCTCTGCAGAATGCTTCTCTGATTATTTCAGTCTTGCTGCTGCTGTTCACACTCAGCCCAACAGCAAATACCATCTCCAGGTGTCATCTAGCTCCGCATACTGCTACGGCCCTCAATGCTTGCTCTGATAGAGCGCTTATTCTCCCTTGCTCAACAGGGATCATAAATCTATGGGAATGCTGCAGTAAGGATAGACCTTCAAGATATCTAGCCTTCTCTCTTCACGTCAGTTCAAGCCAACAAAAATGTATGCAGCTAGCATAGTGCCTGACACAGAATAGAGTCTCAAAAATTATGTATTGGATCTATGGACTTGCAAATTGTTTACATTTACAAGATGAGCAAGACCTATCTTCTGCTTTCAGTTAAGGGGATGGGACATGTTAAAAGTAACTATAATTGAAGAATAAGAAACCACAGCCATTCAGGGAGGCCCATGGAAGTGGGCAGCATTTGAGGTAGACCCTTCAGGATGGATGGCAAAGTATAACAGAGAGATAAGAAAATGCTTCCTCTTTCTTTAGAATCTTTCTCTTTTAGTTTCCTTGCATTCGTCTGAGAATTTCAGTCTCTTTGCTTAAGTTTTATCTCCACTCTTCAAATAGGCTCATAAACACTCTCCACTGAGTACTTGTGGGTTGGATAGATGAGTGGACAGATGCTTGAAAAGTGCTCCTTGCTTAAGGTTTGCAATAGTTCCCTATTGTCTACCATATTGTGCTTAAGCTGATCTTCATTGACCTAATTAACTAAACCCTAGTCACAGTTGGTTTCTTCACTGTGGTCTAGAAAATTTTCTAAACATCTTGTAGAAATCTTTGCTGTACCCCATCTTTTGATTTGCCTACTGAATTCTTCTGCTGTAAAATGGCCTATTTACTTTTTCCATCTCTTCCTCCTGCAAAGCTAAGTTCAAGTTTTGCTTCTTCCAGAAAGTTGTTTTGGCCATAGTAATCCACAGAGATTCTTCCTTTCTCTGAATTTCTGCAGGACTTGCAATGGGCACCACACAATCTATTCCTAAAACATAATGCCCAAAATCTCCTCTGATTATTTCAAATGATGTCAGATTGTTCTGTAAGTTATCTCTCTTCGTGCACAAGAAACATTTTGCATTTATGATGAATCCTTTCCTAGACTTTGCATAGATCTTGACTTACAAACTGCTGAGCAAGGCACAGTGAGGAGGGAGGGAGAGAATGGATGGATTCTGAGCTAGTTTGAAGCCCAGATCCCTCATATACATGTCATTATTTTATTTGAGACAGTACTTCCTCATCTGAAAAAAAAAATGAGATCAAGATACTTCTATTGCAAACATGGTATGACAATCAAATGAGACAACCTATGTGAATGCACTTAATATGGCATTTAGCAAATTTGAGTCATTCAAAAAATGATTGAGTCCCTCTTCTATTAGAACTCTTAAGTGGGTTGCAAGTAAGGCAAAACAGCCTGCTTTCTCCAAGGGTTAATGTTACCAAATTCTGAAACTAATTGTCTGGTATTTACATAATTCTTTTTAAGACAACTGAAAAAGTCAAGGCTTAAATTTGAAATCTCTGTTTTGCAAGGTCAGCCCTCATTCTAGAAAAACAAAACAAAACCCCTGTAATCCAGGAGAGAACAGGATGGTGTTCTGTGCAGGCAATATAAATGTGCCACAACTCCACAGAGTCAAGGATTTATCAAAACAATGCAGTTCTCCTACGAGCCAAGTTCCTGACAGCTACATTGTAGCTCTATAATTATCTATAAAATGCCGGCAGATCATAATGGTGTTTCATTCTTTTCCGTGACAATGGCAGCCTTTCCCTGCCATTGGGGCCCTTCTTTTGCAGGAGACATGAGCAGCCACTCAAGACAATGTACTTAACTTTGGGGTCCTCAATCAGAAGAGAACCCACACAAATAGTGGCATCTTTCACTGGCCCTGTTTACAAACCCCTGTGGCAGAAATTTAAACTTGCTTAAGCAAAATAATAATAATAATAATAATAACAACAACATAATATAATGTAATGTAATATAATAAAGTAAGGCCAGGCGTGGTGGCTCACACCTGTAATCCTAGCTCTTTGGGAGGCTGAGGCAGGCGGATTGCCTGAGCTCAGGAGTTCGAGACCAGCCTGGGCAACATGGTGAAACTCCTTCTCTAGTAAAATAAAAAAGAAATTAGCTGGGCATGGTGGCACATGCCTGTAATCCCAGCTACTCGGGAGGCTGAGGTATGAGAATTGCTTGAACCCCGGGAGGTAGAGGTTGCAGTGAGCCAAGATCGCACCACTGCACTCCAGCCTGGGCAACAGAGCAAGATTCCGTCTCTA
>NW_012114844.1:704225-705114 GCF_000951035.1 Colobus angolensis palliatus | reverse complement strand
AAACTCCTGACCTCAAGTGATTCGCCTGCCTCGGCCTCCCAAAGTGCTGAGATTACAGGCCCAAGCCACCGCTCCCAGCCTCTTTATTCACTTTTATATTTTTCAAATTATCTGCAACTTATGTGATTTTTTAAATTTTGTATGTAATTGACACATAATACTTGTAAATATTTACAATATTTCTATGTATCATTCTCTCTGGTCTCTTTCCAGCGGCCCCTTTTCAGGGTTCTTTACTAGTTCCCTTTCCTCTACCCATCTCTTAAATGTTGTTATTCCCCCAGGTTCTGAGACAGGAGGTGCAACCGGACTCAGGGCCACTTGAACTCTTGAGTTGTTTCCAATTGTCTTCAGAATAAAGTGTGAAGTTTTCTTATGTGCCCCATCCCTGCCTCACCAGCCTCATCCTCCTCCCCTGCAGTCTCGTGATCTGGCCTCACCAACTCTGTGGAGTTGCTCAAATGTGGATACCCTCTCCCACCTCTGCACTTTGGCCTGGGTGTTTCCCTTTATAAAAAGTGCTTTCCCTTTGTTCACCTAGATGAATCCTACTCATTCTTCCAGTCTCAATTTAGCCATTGTGTTAGTTTCCTGGGCTGCTGTAACAAAATGTCTCTCCTCGGGTGTCTTAAACAAGAGAAATTTATTGCCTCTTGCTCAGCTCTGGAGGCTAGAAGTCTGCAATCCAGGTGTCAGCAGGATGTTTTCTTCTGAGGCGGGGGCGCGGAGAGGGGGGAGTGTTCCATGCCTCTCTCCCAGCTTCTGGTAGCCTCACGTGTTCCTTGGCTTGTAGATGGTGTTCCCTCTGTGTATTCACAGCATCTTCACTCTATGTACATCTCTCTCTGGGTCCAGATTCCCTGCTTTTTATTTATTTATTTATTTATTT
>NW_012114844.1:682620-703475 GCF_000951035.1 Colobus angolensis palliatus | reverse complement strand
CTCCTGAGTAGCTGGGACTACAGGCACCCACCACCGCACCCGTCTTATTTTTTGTATTTTTAATAGAGACGGGGTTTCACCGTGGTCTCGATCTCCTGACCTTGTGATCCGCCCGCCTCGGCCTCCCAAAGTGCTGGGATTACAGACGTGAGCCACCGCGCCCAGCCACAACTATTCTTTTGATGGCTTCCCAGGCCAAGAACCAAGGAATAGAAGTAAAAACCAAAGGTCACCTCGAAGTTAGGAGTCTGAAAGAGCTCTTAACCCCACATTACGCCATGATGAAGAAAAGCTGTGTCCCTGGGGTGAGAGTGAGCCACAGGTAAACTGGACTCCCAGCCCCCAAACCAGTACTGCAGTTCAGTTGCTTTGGAGCACAGCAGTAAAGGGAGGGAAGACAAGTAAAGGGGTAAAATCTATTTCTAAAGGTAGTGAACTAACATCAGCCCTTATGAGGCAGGAGACTAGGGTCTGGAAGCAGGGAGCCTAAGGCCGTTTCATGCTGAATTCCTAGAACTAAGTTGACAGGAAAACCCTAACTTTCCACACCTAGGTAACAAAAGGACCAGAGACTACACCCTTTGCAAACCCCTACCTTTTCTGCAAGGCAGATGGGAAATTGAAAGTACCTCTGATTGGTTGCCTTTTGCAACCCATAAGATGTCTGCACAGGAGTATAACTGTGTAACTTCACTTCAGCCTCTGATTGCAGGCCAAGCCTTTCTTTGCATAGAAGTGTAACTTAATCACTTTAGCCTCTGATTGGTTGCTTTCCACAACCAATCAGACGTTTGGTTGAGTGTGACCTTTGCAACTTCACCTTTGTAACTTCACTTAAAGTGCAGGCCACCACTTCATTTATATTAGTTGAACACCAAGTGGCCAATGGGAAACCTCTAGGGGGTATTTGGACCTGAAACATTCTGTAAATGGGGCCCTTGCAACACTGCTCAAGCCGCTCCCACACTGTGGAATGTACTTGCATTTTCAATAAATCTCTGCTTTTGTTGCTTCATTCTTTCCTTGCTTTATTTGTGCGTTTTGTCCATTTCTTTGTTCAAAACACCAAGAAACTGGACACCCTCCACCGGTAACACATAGAATCATTGTCCAAGTTCTCACCAGGGTAGTCTCAATGCCTCATTCTCTCTCTCTTCCTCTCTTATTGAGCCACTGAAGCTTAATCTGAAAGTACCTATGCATCCAAGGAAAATACAGGGACAAAAATGAAATGAACAGTGGGAAAAATATACAGCATCTTTAGAATAAAAACTAATTTAAATCAAAACCATGTAATATTAATACATGGAAGAAAGGAGAGTGAATACAAAACACGGTTTTTGGCTTGCTGCTTTTAAAATTCACATTCTAATAGCATATTGTTTTGGTTATTAAAATGATATATAATAAAAATTCTTCATTCCTCTGATATCTGATTAAATTACTTCACTTTCTTCTTTTTTTCTTTTTTTTTTTTTTTTAACTATTTGGGTTTTTGTTGGCAGGAGGTATTATGACATTCTTGGAGAAAATTTTACTGCTTGGAATCCAGTGATTCTGAAAACATTAAGAAGCACCAATGTTTTCATAATGTCACAGTCAAAACAATTCTCAGGCGATGAGAACTACCACCAAACAGGCAGCCTCTGCATTCATGGCCTCAGGAAGCTGGAAACCTTCTTCAGGAAGTTTGAAATCTCCTTCTTTACCTCCACTTTACAGAACAATGTCAGCCTCCCTGTTAGAAAGCAGGTGGTAAGTGAGATAACAGGATAGCTGTCAAATAAAGTGAGGCATTTAGGACCTTGAAGAGGCCTTAGAAATCAATTTTCTGTAAAAGCTTAAGCAATTCCTTTTGTAGGACACATGTGGTGGCTATTGAGCTGTTCCTGGCACAACAGAGGTCCAGGTAGATAAAGCCATG
The DNA here is from genome assembly GCF_000951035.1 of Colobus angolensis palliatus. NCBI lineage: Eukaryota > Metazoa > Chordata > Mammalia > Primates > Cercopithecidae > Colobus > Colobus angolensis. Next base: position 701,551 of record NW_012114844.1, on the reverse strand, counting down.
GTGGACAGCTCATAGAACAGCTTAGGAAGTAGAGGCATTGACCAGGCGCGGTGGCTCACACCTGTTATCCCAGCACTTTGGGAGGCCAAGGCGGGTGGATCACCTGAGGTCAGGAGTTCAAGACCAGCCTGACCAATGTAGCGAAACCCTGTCTCTACTAAAAAAATACAAAAATTAGCTGGGCACGGAGGCAGACACCTTTAATCCCCGCAGGAGATTAACTTGAGGCAGGAGAATCACTTGAACCTGGGGAGGCAGAGGTTGCAGTGAGCCGAGATTGCATCATTGCACTCCAGCCTGGGAGACAGAGCGAAACTCTGTCTCAAAAAAAAGAAAAAAAAAAAAAAAAGGAAGTAGTGGCATTGCCTGAAGACTGGTCCAAGCCATGGACAAGTTTCCAGGTAGTTCTCAAGCTCCGGAATCCCTTTATCATTGTTGCTGCAAGTTGAAGCAGAGCCCTGTGCACCTAGCAGGAGGGACAACGATCAAGAGATAAGCCTCCCCCAGGGAAGGCACAGCCAGGGCAAGTAGTTTGCATAGCAGTGACTGAAGAAGCAGAAGAGCATCCCAAGATTATTGAAAGTTCAGGTGTACACAGATCTAGAAGTCGCATATATGGAACAAAATAATGGTTATAAAAATATAGCTGGTAAAGGCTTGGTAAATGAAATGAAATTTGAGCTATCTCAGATGAAAAGACTGAAAACTAGTGTTAGCATGCAGGTACAAGGAAGTGCCCATTCTCAGACAGGCCATTGTGGCATGTGGCAGTGGGTAAAGTGTTAAAGAGAATGCATGAATGAATCGGAACTAGAATCATTCAAAATGATGGGAAACCAAAGGGCCCAAAAGAGAGCCATTTCCCTTAGCCACACCTAGTTAAACTTGACCACAGTTCCCTAGTGAAGTTCTTAGCTGGTAACATCAGACCCACCAGTGCAGGAAATGAAACTTACTGAAGATAGGTTGGGTGCGGTGACTCACGCCTGTAATCCCAACACTTTGAGAGGCCGAGGCAGGCGGATCACCTGAGGTCAGGAGTCTGAGATCAGCCTGGCCAACATGGTGAAACCCCATCTCTACTAAAAATACAAAAAAATTAGCCAGGTGTGATGGCGTACACCTGTAATCCCAGCTACTTGAGAGGTTGAAGCAGAAAAATCCCTTGAACCTGGGAGGCAGAGGTTGCAGTGAGCTGAGATAGCACCACTGCACTCCAGCCTGAGTGACAGAGTGGACTCTGTCTCAAAAAAAAAAAAAAGGAGAAAGAAACTTATTGAAGATAATCATCCTCAGCTTACCTCTTAAGGAATGGTACAGAGTTCCCTTAGAATAAAATGGGTTCACACATGCTCTTCCTCTAGTTCTCCTTTGTTAAGGAGGTCCTAGGGTACTGTGAGAACAGTACCTCTTCTGGACTAGAAGAAGCCAAATAATAGGCAGAGCCACTGCTGGCCAGTGGGGCAGACCAGTTAAGCACATCCTTCCCCAAACTATGCTTATTCCTTCCTGGGTGTCTACGCTGGGCATTTTTGCCCCTCTGGCCTTCAAAGTCCTCATTTACGTAACACATGGGTTGGGCAACATTATTATTTTAGTCCCTTTTAGCATCTTGATTATACTAGTTTTGTATTGCTCCTACAACAAATTCTCACAAATGTGGTGACTTAAAGCAACACAAATTTGTTCTATTTCAGTTCTGTAGGTCAGAAATCTGAAATGGGTCTTGCTGTGCTCAAATTAACTTGTGGGCAGGGCTGTGTTCCTTCTGGAGGCTCTAGGAGAGAAAGGGTTTCTTTGCCTTTTCCAGCAGAAGCTGGAAAATGAGAGGAAAATAAGCTGCAAAATGAGAGGCTGCTCATGTTCCTTGGCTCTTCTTCCTTCTTCCAGCAGTGCCAGGGTGAGTCCTTCTCCCACTGTCATTGCTCTGCTTCTCTCTCTTGAGGTTCTTTCCAATTCTGTGGACCCTTGTAATTTCACTGGGTCCACCCAAATAATCCATGACAATTTCCCTATCGTAAAGTCCGCTGATTAGCAACCTTAATTCCATCTGCAACTTTAATTCCTCTTGCGATTTAACCTAACACATTAACAGATTCTGGAGATTAGTACACAGACATCTTTAGGGGGCCATCATTCTACCTGCCACATCAGTAACACCAGCCTCTTTTTCTATAATAATCAGCTTTCACTCCTATCACTAACCTTAACTTCCCTAGGGCCCAAAGGATGAGTATCATTTAAATAAAGAAGAAATAAATTAGTTTATGAACCACCTGCTATTGGGAAGGTGAAAAAGAAGACACTGACGTGTATTGGTCATCTAATATATATCGGCTACTGTGTTACATGCTTCATCTACAGAAACTGCTTGTTACACACAGAACCCTGCAAGACAATGATTGGGACCACCATTTTTAGGAGAAAACTAAGATTCAGGCAGTTTAATTAAAACCTCCAGGCCAGGTGTAGTGGGTCACTCCTGTAATCCCAGCACTTTGGGTGGCCAAGGTGGGTGGATCACTTGAGGTCAAGAGTTCAACACCAGCCTGGCCAACATGGTGAAACTCCATCTCTACTAAAAATACAAAAATATAAATAAATAAGTAAATAAATAATAAAATAGCCAGCAAGTGGTAGAGTCAGAATTAATATCATAAGCATCAGAACAGCTTCAGAGTTTACAGTCTTTTTAATACATTAATCCTTTGACAGTCCTTTGGTCTATGTGTTCATGATGACTTTCCAAAATGCAAATATAAGAACAATGTGTCTGAATATACTCAATTCAAAAAGGTTGTCCTTTATTTGGAGTTTTTTTCCTTCCTAGTTTTTTTGGTTTCAAAGCTATTTTTAGTTTAAGGAATGCTGGGGGTGGAAAAAGAAGATTGTTGGAGTCATACAGACCCCGACTTGAATCTCAGCACTGCTGCTTCCTGCCTGTGTAACTGCAGAGCCTGGAGCCTCTGTTTGCTTATCTATAAAATGAGGATAATGAGGCCTATCTCATAAAGCTGTTTTGAAGATTGAGATAATGTGCAGTGCCTGACAGGGTGCCTAATCCACTGTTGACGTTCATTCTCTCACTCCACTGTCTTTGCAACGCCCACCAATCACTTGACTCCATCCATCACTTGCATGTAAATGAATCCTGCATCCACATTGTCAGGCCTTTCCTCTTCCTGGGCCTGGACTGCTAACCACCTCCACCCTCATGCCTTGCCAGTGTCTCAGGCTCAGTATATCCAAAGCTGAACCCTCCCACCCCAAAACCTTCTTTCCCTCCTCTTTCCTTTGTTTCTAATTGATGACACACCCATTGGCCCTGTCACCCAAGCCAGTAACTTGAGAGTCATTTTTGATTCCCTTTTCCTGTACAACTGATGGGCTATCATAGCCAACAGTCCCACCGTCACAATTCTCACCGCCACTCTCCCATGTTGGTTCTTAAATCCCACACAGGGACCACACTCACTCCCAATGCCTTCACCTCCAGTCTCTCTGCCCTGGATTGCTTTTTGAGAGGCAACATCACATCCCTGTCCAGAAGGCTTTAATCATTTCCAAAGGCCTCTAAGATCACATCCAGACTCCTTAGCCTAGTTCTCAAAACCCTCTGTAACTTCACACCACTGTTCCTGTTCTACCATCTTTCTCCTATCATCCCATGATACACTCTAAACTCCAGCTGAATTATCAAAGACCCACTTTCTGCCTTACTCTCCCCCAACAAGGCCCAGCCCCATGCTTTTGCATATACTCTTTTTTTCCACCAGATTTCCTGATGTCTTTTTTTTAATGGGGTACATGTGATATTTCAGTACACATAAACAACGTGTAACAATCAAACCATGGTAACTGAGATATCTATCACATCAAATATTTATAATTTCTTTGTGTTGGGAACATTCAAAAATCTTCTCTTCTATCTATTTTGAAGTACACAATAAATTGCTGTTAACTGCAGCCCACCCCACAGCGCATGGGAATTTATTCCTCATATCTAACTGTAATTTTATACCCATTAACCAACTTCTCCCTGTCTCCCCTCCTTCATACTCTTCTCAGTCTCTGGCAACTACTATTGTACTCTCTATTTCTATAAGTTTAGCTTTTTTAGTGCCCACATATGAAAAATTGCCTAATATCTTGATGAGACATTCCCAGGAGGATCCCCTCCCGAAGCCCTAACACTCTCCAAGCAAATGCCAGCTTGTTAGAGCTCAAATGAGCCAAGATTCTGCTCTTTTTAGTAGTCATGTAGTCATGTCTATAGGTCTTAAATATAAAGCTGGCTAAGTATGATACATCACTTCAAATTTAGTCCTCAATGCTTTGTTTGAAATCTAAGTAGGTAAGCGGACTTTCAGTTATATATTCAGAAAGAACAGGTGCATCACTTATGTCCTGGCAACCAGCTTCACCATACCTGGCCTGTGTCAATAAGAGTCAGGAGTGCACCCACTTACTCTGTAAATCAGGGGGCCCAGTGGTTCTCCCTCTGGGACAGCCTGAGGCCACAGCCTGAGGCACACCACTCCTCTGGCACCCACCAAGATCCAGTAGGGAAGGTATCACCTCTTCTCTGACTGGATGAGAAAGAGCTGGTTTCCTAGGGGACAGGGGCTGTGAGAACACCCCCAAAATCCTTTTTCTTCCCCATTAGACCCGGGGAGACAGGAGGCAGCATTAAGCTTTTCTTATACCCACACCTCCACCTTGTGAATCTGTATTCTCTCGAGGGACCCACTGGTGTGCAGGGAAAAGAGCAACTCCTAGCTCTACTCCTGAACCTGGAAAGTGAGTCCTTAATGGAATCACTAATCCTTCCCTTTCTCCCATTTCCAGATGCTCACGGGCTCCACCTCTATCACGTGCCAGTGCTAAAGCCACATGGTGTTGGAGGCCTCTCCAGTGCCATCTCTGAGCTGGCTCTCCTGCTGTGAATTTCCACTGCCCTCCATCGGGGTAGTTTCTAGTCCTGATGCTGCGTTAGAATGATCCATGGAGCTCTGCAAGCACTGAAATTCCCACACCTGCCAGGCCCAATCCAGGGGATTAGGCCAGGTGTCTGTACTCTTTATATCATCGGAGCACCCTCATTTGTAGTTTGGCATGAGGAGAATGGGCCCACAGCAGTGTCCTGAATTACAATATTAACGCCCACATGAGAGTAAAATTTAGTCACTCTCCCTTGGGAATGGCCCCTCCTCCAACACATACCACATGTCTAGGAATCCCCCGCGTGCCCATCATTTCCAAAGCTTACCCTTTCCCAGAGCTCCCCCACGGGATACACAAAGGCCCCTGGTGAGTGTGGTGACCAGTCAGCTCAGTGCCCTCCCAGCTTGAAGAAGCCCAACATCCTCTTCATGTGGCTCTCCCTATATCCCTGATGGGACGGGGCATCTTTCACGGTTTTTATAATGCCTTCCACATTTGCAAATAAAATGAATTCCGCTCCACCTTAAGAACGAAGTTGAAAGAAAGAAATCAATTTTTGAAGCCAAATTCGATGAACTAAATTCATAATTTTAAAAAAAAAACCTTTTAGATTATTTCACTATATTTCCCCCTCTAGTTACTTTTTATTACTATATTTCAAATTCCTACTTCTGACATCCCTTTTTCACTGAAGTTCAACCTGTTAATTTTTATTTATTTATTTATTTATTTTTGTGACAGAGTCCTGCTCTGTCGCCCAGGCTGGAGTGCAGTGGTATGATCTTGGCTCACTGCAAGTTCCGCCTCCCGGGTTCACGCCATTCTCCTGCCTCAGCCTCCTAAGTAGCTGGGACTACAGGCGCCCGCCACCATGTCCAGCTAATTTTTTGTATTTTTAGTAGAGACAGGGTTTCACTGTGTTAGCCAGGATGGTCTCGATCTCCTGACCTCATGATCTGCCCACCTCGGCCTTCCAAAGTGCTGGGATTACAGGCATGAGCCACCGTGCCCGGCCCATTTTTAAAATATATATATACTTCTATTAAATGCCAAGAATGATGGATCCAAACCAACACCAAAGATAAATGCAGATTATCTTGTTCTTGGAGGAAATCGGCTACACGCATTGTTTACTTCAAACCCCAGCACTTGATTCAGTTCAGGTGCCACTAATTTTGCTAATTTAAATTATCTTGCAAAAAATTAAAACAGTCTGAAATCCTTTGCTACTTGCTTTAAATATTATTCATATATTGTCCAAAAAATTCTTGATTTTCTGTGTGTGCCTTTTCTGAATAAATAGTTTCCCTTCTTTCTCCAAGGTGATTATATTTTGTCTTGAGACCAAAATATTTCCCAAGAAACATATGGCCAATGTCATGGAAAAGCCCTCCCCATATGTCGGCATTTGATTTACATGCCACACATCTGCCTTCGGGGGGGATGGATATGTAGATGAGAAATAGTCACGGTGGTGGTTCTCCGGTTCATCTTTCCCTTGAAGCATCCTAAACTCTGGGGAAGAGAGAAACAAGTATTTTAGAACTCTGGATAAGCATCAGCAGGACATTTCTGAGGACCCGTTTTGTAGTTCAGGTGCAGAATGGTCAGATTGGTATCGCCAAAACAGGGACAAGCTGCCCATAACATCATGGCACCATAAGAAGGCGGCCAGGTTGAATTGCAACGTCATCTAGGAGAAAAAGAACTAAAATCTTTCAAGCTCCCATGATGCTCTGGGCACAGTGTTCATCCTACTTATCCCAATAACATTAAGAGAGAAGCAGGAGACTTTGTTATCGCCAAGGATATATTGTGAAAAATATCTAAAAATAAATTTCAAACTTGCAGCTTACCAAAACATTGTTGTTACCAAAGGCTGTGAGAAATGAAGACCCTTACCACTGCCCTACACCCATCATCAGCATTATTTCCTAAAGTGTGGCCGAGGCCAAGGGATCTGATGGAGTTCATTGAAGAAATGATGAGCAAACAGGAGTTAAAAAAAAAAATAGGCAGGTAAAAGTAAGGGAAAGGCTGGAAGCTAGGGACGCACATTGGCTACCTATTGCTGAGTTTAAAATTACCCCCAAAACTTAGCGACTTAAAACAACAAACATGCATGGTTTATTGTCCCAGGTTCTGTGGGTCGGAATTCAGAAGTGGCTCTGGGACGGGCGCAGTGGCTCACGCCTGTAATTCCAGCAGTTTGGGAGGCCAATGTGAGTGAATCACTTGAGGTCAGAAGTTCGAGACTAGCCTGGCCAACATGGCGAAACCCCATCTCTACTAAAAACATACAAAAAACTTAGCCAGACCTGGTGGCTCACGCCTATAGTCCCAGCTACTCAGGAAGCTGAGGCAGGAGAATCTTTTGAACCAGGGTGGTGGAGGTTGCAGTCAGCCGAGATTGTACCACTGGACTCCAGCCTGGGTGAAAGAGCGAGACTCGGTCTCAAAAAAAAAAAAAAAAAAGGTGGCTCTGGCTCCCTTATGAGGTTACAGCCAAGATATCAGCAGGAGTTCAGGTATCTAAAGGCTTAACGGGGTTCTCAAATTCTCTGGCGCCTTGTTAGCAGGAGGCCTCAGTTACTCACTGGTTCTTGGACAGAGGCCTCTGCTACCTGTCACACAGGCCTTCTCATAGGGCTTCTTGAGTGTCCTTATGACATAAAAGCTGACTTCTCCCAGAGCAAGTGATTCAAAAGAAAAAGCACAAAAGAAGTCCTAATGCCTTTTATGACCTCATCTAAGAAATTGCATACCATTATTCGCACTTTATTCTATCCATTAGAAATCACTAGGTCCAGCCCACATTCATAAGGAGGGGAATTAGACTCCATCCCTTGAAGGAAAAGTATCAAAGAAATTGTACGTATTTCAAAACCACCACAGAAAGGGTGAGGGAGCAGGAATAGTTTGGTAGCAGGGAATTTTGTTGTGTGCAAAACTTGGCAATAAAAACACGACTTTTACATTCTAACACAGCTGCTTCTAAACAGCCAGGTCAAAATGTCCCAGCCCTTCAGACCCATTTATGATCACTTTCAACTCCAACAATCTATGACTTGGTGTTCATGCGGTCTTGCAACTCACTTTATGTTTGGGTGCTCAAAGCCAATAAGCAATTGTATCAACCTTATTAAGAAGGTCTTACAGGTCATGAGCCTGTAGGGAGGCCCAGACTAAGTTCACTGTCCTCAGATTGACCTCCCAGATTTCACTGACTGTTGCAGTTAAACAGAATGTGTTGTACAATTTGCACATTTGACCCATGTATTAAATTCATATAATTTTGTAGCGAGAGATGGCTTTGTCTCTGCAAAGGCTCTCTCACTCCATCTCAGATAAAAATAAGCAAAGCTGCTTTTGGAAGCTTTGTATACTTTTTCCCCCTCTGACAGCCTTCAAGTGGCAGCATATGATTTGGTCCCTGAGACATACAAAGTGTTTTAATTAAAGGTTGTCTAAAAATACAGAACGTTTCCACAACCACATCTGCCATCAACTCTTCTGACATCCTAGTGGCATTAAGTCCTAGAAAATTCTTACATGTTAAAAAGAACACAAGTATGCCTCTGCTGTCTCTTTGCTCCAACAAAACCAAACAGCATGTTTGTCGTTGGTGACCACGATAATTACAGGCACCGTGGGGCCTGCTACAATTTGTTCTTACAACTTAAGAAACAAGCATAGAGATTTTGTGGCATTTTGCTGAATGGCTTTATTTAAACATTCTGTGTGGAGGGGTAATGGCTTAAGTGTCCACTAGACCAATCCAGGGTACCAGTTTTCTATCCCAGTTGATCACCAACTCTCCCTGTGACTTTGGACAAGTCCATTAACTCCTGTGGGCCCCAGTTTTTGTTTTTAATTTATCATTGCCATTGAACAAGGGTAACATGCCAAGGACCATGCAAAGTGCTTTACATCAATGACAGCACCTAATCCTGTCTCATCCTCATGAGACAGGTCCCATTATGTCCATTTTATAAGTGTTCTTCATCTTAATTTTTGTATTTTTAGTAGAGACGGGGTGTCACCATGTTGGTCAGGCTGGGCTCGAACTCTTGACCTCAGGTGATCTGCCTGCCTCAGCCTCCCAGAGTGCTGGGATTACAAGCATGAGCCACCATGCCCGACCTAAAATTTTTTTAAAAAAGAAAGGCTTTCCTTTGAAAAGCAATGGAGAGTAGTGGTAAACAGCATATACATTGGAGAGACAGCACCTAGGTTCAAATGCTGGCTCTGCCATTTACTATTACAGCTGAGTGATCTTGACCTCTCTGTGCCTCAGTTTTTCGCATCAATAAAATTTGGGTCTCAAATTTAACAAGACTTATAGTCTTGTTAATATGAATTAAATAAGTTAAAGAGCTTAGAACAGTGCTTGGTACATAATGAGTTTGCCCCGAGAACAGTAAATCTGGTATGACCTTGAACCAGTCCTTCACTGCCCTAGAGGTAGACTAGGGAATTCGATCCTTGATTAGTCAAGGGAGAAGAAAAATACACTTTCAGGAATGACCTCTGTGCAGAGGCACCTCTAGAGACACCAACCTGAGCTAGAAAGAGAAGAGCCTTAAGGCTTTCCTGCATGCCAGGCTATCTGGGGGATAAGGCGGAGCCTGCAGCAGTGTCAGTCTTAATTTGGCAACAGGGCCATGAATGGCAGCAAGGCCCTGTCAGATGCACCTCAACAAGGGTCACCTGCACTGTGGGACAGATGTCATGACATTTCATGCAGAATTCCATCTGCTGGTGCCCATTAGGCCCCCTTCCTCATTCCCTGTAATCTCTACAACAACCCTTGTAATCAATCAACACCCAGAAGCCTGAATCCAACCTTGGCTACAGGCTTGCTTTGGCCCACAAATGGACAGCAGCAATGCATGAATAAAATCTTTGTTCTTTCCTTCCTTCTTTACCCCAGATATTCTTCCCTACAAATGAAATGTGGCCATAAATATTCCCAAGGCTGCTGTGGGTAGTATAGGAGTCCTGGTCTTTAAGATAATATGCTGAAAGTTTCCCTAAACAGGAACCCACTTTATATATCTTTGCAAAGGTAATAAAAGATAAACATTTCATTCACTGGAACCCGAGGAGTGGAGTAAAAAGTGTAAATTACTGAGAGAAGAGCACTTCAAATGGGAGAGAAAAACTACATTTCACAAAGGGCTTTTGGCAGCTGGAGGTCATGAATAGCACGTATATCTGCATTGAACTGTTCAGGGAAGTAAATGGGATGAGAGCAAGAGAAGAGATAGGATCTCAAGGAAAATCTCGGTCCTACTGAGTTTAACATTGTGTTATGGCAATAGCTGCAGTCCACATGAAGGATGCTTAGAGAAGGAGACATGGAAAAGAGACTTTCTAAGAAGTGTTGCCATGCACTAAGAATCTCTCCCTCCTTCCTCCAAACCACTGCTTGGAGACTTTTCAAGAAACTAAGTAAAAACTGGAGGTGTTTTAAATTATCTTTTTCTGAAGGATTTTTAATTCTTTTATTGATATTATACGAAGTTGGGGCCACAGGGGGCCCCAGTTATAGTTAGGTTATATATACAAAGCACACTAACTAAATAGAATCTCAATCCTGGGATTCCATAGTTCTAAGAACACAATATCCGGGCTAATATTATCTAAGCAGTAGTGTTTGTGCCAAGCCCCCATAAGAAAATGTGCCTTTTCATCTTGTGGGGCCCTGCAACCATGTAAGGGACAGCACAGAAGGCAGATCGCTCAGGGTAGAAGAATGGGATTTGCAAGACTCTCCTGAGACCTACACTCATCAGGAAGTTATGGAGTTCCAGCAAATCCCTGTGGATTCAGAACCAGTGAGCTCTCTCTGTTTACCTTTGTTATAAATCTCCTATACTCCTAGGCCAGGAAAGGAGGATTACTCATCAGAATTCTTTAGCCATAACACAGTGTCACTCATAAGACATAAGAGCACACCATAGTGTAAAAATAGTGTAAAAATAACTGGAAGGAGCTGAGCCAGGGACCATGTATTCTTCTATCACTAGAATCACCTCTCTTCTCCATCAAAGCAAAAATTTTCTCCACTTTCTCCTCTTCCCTTTACTCTCAAATCCTAGAGATGTTTGTGAGCTCATCATTCCAACACTGATGACTCATGTCAATAAACACCATGGATATTAACTTTTTTGATTTTTTAAATTTTTATGGACAGGTTCTCACTCTGTCACCCAGGCTGGAGTGCAGTGGCACAAACACAGCTCACCATAGCCTCACACTCCTGGGCTCAAGCGATCCTCCCACCCCAGCGTCCTGAGTAACTGGGACTGCAGGCACATGCCACCACACCCAGCTAATTGTTTTATTTTTTGTAGAAAAGCGGTTTTACCGTGTTACCCAGGCTGGTCTCAAACTCCTGGGCTCAAATGATCCTCCCATGTCAGCCTCCCAAAGTGCTGAGATTACAGGTGTGAACAACCTCCCCCGCCCTCACAGATATTATTGAGCCCTCATCAAGCTTCTCATCAACCTTCAGTGCCAGTGACACCCCTTCATCTTAAACAGTCATCCCTCCCCCTTGGCTTCCACGGTGCGGCACTGCCTTAAGTAGTTGTCCTAATCCTAATCCTCTCGCTGGGCCTTTCCTACCGCATTGCAGGCTTCCATTCCTCTACATACCCATTTTATTTTCCCTCAAGGACTCCATCCTAAGCTTTCATTTTATTACCCTGTGTCTCTTCCCTGGGCAGTCTCAATGTACCCGGCTTCATTACCATCCAAAATGTTAGAGCACTTAGAGCTCAAAAGTGCCCTAATTGTACATTTTAAATCTCCACTCGAGCATCTCCAACAGGATTCATATTCAGTGTGTCTAAAACTGAACATGTTATCAACCCTTTAAACTTGGTTCTCTGCCAATATTCCTTCCCTCAGTAAATACCAAAAATAATAATAATGATAGCAAATATACATTGTCTGTTTACTATATGCCAAGCACCTACATGTATTACACGTGACTTCTATAAGTCTCTTATTTTGTGCAGAAACTCTGAGTGGTCACACTTTATTCGCTTTATATTACAAATGAAGAAATTACAAGAGGTCAGGTGATTTTCCTGAGGCACTCTGTTAGTAAGCAGTGGATTCACAGTCTGCATAGTTGTTGATATGGTTTGGCTGTGTCCCCATCCAAATCTCATCTTGAATTGTAGCTCCCATAATTCCTATGTGTTGTGGGAGGGATCCAGTTGGTGGTGATTGAATCATGGAGGCAGGTCTTTCCTGTGCTGTTCTCGTGATCATGAATAAGTCTCATGAGATCTGATGGTTTTATAAAGGGGAGTTTCTGTGCACATGCTCTCTCTGGCCTGCCACCATGTAAGACGTCCCTTTGCTCTTCCTTCTTCTGCCATGATTGTGAGGCCTCTCCAGCCATGTGGAACTCTGAGTCCATTAAACCTTTTTCTTTATAAATTACCCAGTTTCAAGTATGTCTTTATTAGCAGCGTGAAGACAGACTAATACAGTTGTCAAGCCAGAAACCAGGGAGGCATCACTGACACTTGCCCTTGCTAACACCCTAATTCCTCACCAAGTTCTGTTAATTTTTGCTTCAAATAGATGTTGATTCTCTCTGTTCTCTCAATCTGTGTGGCTACCTCCCTATTTCAGCTCCCATTGCTTCTTGCTGAGATGCCTGCAATGGCCTATCCATCTTCCTGTATTCTCTCTTGTCTATGTCTTACGTATGGGAAAATGACTCTTTCAAAATGTGAATCTGATCACTTACTCCCTTAATGTTTTCCCCTTTGCTTTTTAAATAAAAACAAATTCCTAATGATAAGCCATGCAGATTCTGAGGGTCTGCCACCATCCCCCTCCAACTCTCCAGCATGACATGTACACACTGTCTTCCTTTCTTGTTCTCTAGACTGCAGCCACACTGTTCTTTCAGTTCCATGATTGAAATCTTCTTTGCTTCTTGCAATCCTTCTTCTTATTCTACTCCTGCTCTTCCCTCTGCCTAGAATGTTCTTTACCAGCTTGCTACCTAGTTAACACCTACTTGTTCATCAGACCTCAGACCAAATTCATTTTGTGAACAAAATTCCTTTGCCCCCAAATGGTGTGTGTGTTCTTTTCTTCATGGTGCTAATCTCATTTAACAATTTTACAAGCATTTGTTTCACTATTGGGTTGCTGTCTGTCTCTCTCACTGGTTGGAAGCGCCTTGAAGGCACCGACCATGTCTGTTTTGTTTACCACTGCATCCTCCTTTAACCAGCACAAGACCTGGAAAATAATTGGCACCCATTGATGTCTGCTGAATGGATAGATGGATGGATGGATAGATATGAAATGAAGAGGGACAGTGAGAAGCCCAGCCTACTGCCCATTTTTGTCCTCCACATTCATCTGAAAGATAATCTTTTTTCTTTTTTGCATGCTCAGCCATGTCTTTAGTATGCAGTGTGGGTGTTAAGCGCTGGAAGACAAGTGATTCCTATAAACCTAAAAAGAGGCTGGCTAACAGGCTCATGATAGCAATGAATAAAACTGGAGAAAAAAAAAAACAGAGTTCTAATCACCACAGGAGACAGTGTGAAGAGCACTAACATGATGTCTGCAAACGTGTTTCCAGGTACAACTTTGTCATACATTAGCTGCATGACCCTAGAGAAATTTATGTGCTTACTTAGTGTCTCCAAATGGTATTTTTTTAAAAAAGATAGAGATATAATGTTGTCTTTATCTTTAGAATTCTTGTTTGTTTATTAATGTTTTAGTTATTTCTATTACAGTATTTTAATTCATTACATAGAGCATTTCACATAGGTTATAAAAGGGAAGCTTAAAATTAGAAAATTGATATAAGAAATAAGCATGGCTTTTAAAGTTCATTTGGCAGCCAGGCACGGTGGCTCACGCCTGTAATCCCAGCACTTTGGGAGGCCGAGGTGAGTGAATCACTTGAGGTTAGAAGTTCGAGATTAGCTTGGCCAACATGGTGAAACTTCATCTCTACTAAAAATACAAAAAACAAAATTAGGTGGGTGTGGTGGTGGGCACCTGTAATCCCAGCTACTCGGGAGGCTGAGGCAGGAGAATGGTGAACCCAGGAGGTGGAGCTTGCAGTGAGCTGAGATCATGCCACTGCACTCCAACCTGGGCAACTGAGCAAGACTACGTCTAAAAAAGTAAAAAAATACAAAAATAAAAATAAATAAATAAACAAATAAAAGTTCCTTTGGCATTGTTTCCACACCAGGTACTAGTGTTTTGCTGCATTTTAAAATAGCGATTTAAATGTTCCACTCCTTTTATTTACTGTAGCCATATATTTGCCACTCTATAGACTTTAAACTAACATGGAAGAAGCCATGTTACTTAATTATCAAAATTATTAATTTGTCTTTATCATAAAATGTTCCCGAGTAGAATCCGTTTATATACTACTGTTCAGGGCTGCAGCATATCATCTATCTTCAATCATCACAACACATTTTCTTTTTTAAAAAAATCAATAAACTATAAGCACCACAAGTTGAGCTTCATCTTCTTGCTGAATTCTATTTGTACGCTTTCCAGAAATTACCTCTGAAAGGGAAGAAAAGCAAACTTCAGATCTGTGTTGAGTCTAATTAAGATAAGTACATTGGGTGACTTGGAATGAGACCCACACCACCAGGAAACTTCGGTTCATTTCCCAAGTGTAAATAAACACATCCACTTTGCTGTTAATAAAAGCAATGGCAGGGCAATAAAAAGCTTGGCTGACATGAATAAAGATGAAGTTGTGAATACTTAATGACAAAATGCCCCAGTTAAGAGACACAGACCTGGAATAAGTTAGTCCGAATACATGTGAATTTCCACCAGTGAGGGGCAGGACCTGTAAGTTTCACAGTAATGCTGAGCTTCAAATGTGTGAGTTCCATAAATTCACTTTCAAATAAGACTTTGGGGTTTATTTTAGATCTGGCATTTAAAATGCAGGAGAGAAGCAATGCTCATGGATGGTGTACTTGCTGTTTCTTTATCAGGTGGTGGGTGAACATGGGTTGAGAAGGAGGCCAAGTTGGAGATTTATAGAAATTCAATCCCCTTTTATATAAAGGTTAATTCCAAATGTACCATTTTAGAAACATGTTTAAAAGTGTTCATATCCAGAAAGCAAATGAGGCATTTTATCTAACAGGAAGGAAGAGAGATGCAGGTGGTAACCATATTTTGTTTAGGTCTCGTACAAATTTGCAGATTGGCAAACAGGTTTGTAAGCATCAGCTGGGAGATCTTGGGCAAGTCTCTTCCCCACTATGGGACTCAGTTTTCCGAGCAATACACTTTTTATTTTAGAATGGATGTCTTCCAAAGTCCCTTCAGCTGTAATATTGTAGGACACTATAATATTATTTTAATGATTTCATGGAAGCATGAGTTGAAATTATTTCTGCCTCTGAGTTTTCATTAATAAAATTTGCCTTCTGATTTGCACATGAGTATCTTGTAAGTTTGGTTACTGAAAATCATTCCAGACAACTTGATCTATGGCACCATTCAATCATTAATTCAGCAAACACTTATTGAGTGCCAGGAACCATGTGTCCAACAAGTGTCAAGAGCTCAACTAAAAACCAAGCTTAGAAATGAATGCTCTCATTTGAATGTGGTCACTAGGGAGGCCTTCTCTGTTCAGCAGATGATCGCTACAATCATCTTTATTTCAGTGTTTTCTTACTATATTGGTATTCCCAGTATTTATCTATACAACCAAAATAAAATTTACGTATGTCTAAGTCTTTGTTACAGCACCAAACTGGACAGACTTTTAACAAATTTACGGAGAATATTGGGAAGAGCCAACTGCATGATATAGAGTACATGAAACACCTGAAATTTACTTTCAGTGGCCTAAGAGCATACTGAGAGATAGGTGGCCCTCCTCAGAAACAGCTAAAACTAAGGTTCAACAGGATGTCCTGACACCTACCAATTAAGAAATAAATATATTAGGATGCTGTGAGATAGAAAACAAGTACTCATTTCAAGTATTAGCCCCAAATTCCAAGAACTGATTTGCAATAAAGTTTTTTTCTCAGTGAATAGCTCCATGTAGCATGATGAAGGGAAGTGATAGCAAGAATTTACTTATTTAAAGATGATTAACAATTCTCCCAAGTGGCTGGGTGCGGTGGCTCAGGCCTCTAATCCCAGCACTTTGGGAGGCTGACGTGGGCAGATCAGGAGATCAGGAGTTCAAGACCAGCCTGACCAATATGGTGAAAACCTGTCTCTAATAAAAAATTAAAAATTAGCTGGGCATGGTGGCACACACCTGTAGTCCCAGCTACTAGGGAGGCTGAGGCAGGAGAATCCCTTGAACCCAGGAGGTGGAGGAGGCTGCAATGAGCCAAGGCAGAGCTACTGCACTCCAGCCTGGGTGACAAAGTGAGATTCTGTTTAAAAAGCAAACAAACAAACACAAAAACAAACAAACAAAAAAACCAAAATGATTCTCCCAAGTAACACTGAAGGAAAGTTATTTATTTACCTCCGTAAATACTGTGTATTTATGTAAATATAAAACAAACATTTATTAGTAAGGGTACTATGTGGAAAGCAGAAGATTAGCAGTGCATTAAATATGATCTCAACCTCTAGCCTGTAAGTTAGAGAGAAAAGATAGCGACCTAAGTAAGTATTCTAGGTGTCCAATTTTTAAGGGCAGAGTGATGATAGTCCTGCTCCTTTTATGTCTTTGAAATCACCCAAAAACAACAAAGAGTAAATATAAATGTGAAATCGAGTTTGAACACACACAAACACACCCCCCCACACACACACACATACATTACATTTGCAGGAAACAATTCATTGTTGAGGAATAACAACCTCCATTACAAGCGGCCTTATTTCTGCCAAGCTCTGTTTGAGAGGTGAAGCCAGCTGGACTTCTGGGTCACGTGGGGACTTGGAGAACTTTTCTGTCTTACAAGAGGATTGTAAAATGCACCAATCAGTGCTCTGTACGCACCAATCAGCACTCTGTGGCTAGCTGGAGGTTTGTAAAATAGACCAATCAGCACTCTGTAAAGTGGACCAATCAGCACTCTGTAAAATGGACCACTCAGCAGGACATGGGCAGGGACTAATAAGGGAATAAAAGCTGGCCATCCCAGCCAGCAGCAGCAACGTGCGTTCTTTTGCTCTTCACAATAAATCTTGCTGCTGCTCACTCTTTGGGTCCGTGCCACCTTTAAGAACTGTAACACTGCAAAGGTCCACGGCTTCATTCTTGAAGTCAGCGAGACTACAAATGCACTGGAAGGAACCAACTTTGGACACATGTTGACTAGGTAGAAGTTTGAATCCTAAACAATTCACCCATGTGTACAAAACCCTAAGTAATGAGAAACCAGGGACTGGGTGCAGTGGCTCATGACTGTAATCCCAGCACTTTGGGAGGCCAAGGTGGGCAGATCATGAGGTCAGGAGATCGAGACCATCCTGGCTAATAGGATGAAACCCTATCTCTACTAAAAATACAAAAAATTAGCCAGGCATAGTGGCCAGTGCCTGTAGTTTCAGCTACTCAGGAGGCTAAGGCAGGAGAATGGCATGAACCCAGGAGGTAGAGCTTGCAGTGAGCCAAGATTGTGCCACTGTACTCCAGCCTGGGTGACAGAGCAAGACTGTGTCTCAAAAAAAAAAAACACAGTCCTGATCTCTCCCACTGAAACTTCCTAGAAACAGCTAGTCCAGGAGAAACTTTTCATATTTGAAGCTCAGTAGGAATATTTTGTAAGGAAAGATTATTACACAAAAGTGTCACAAGAAAAAAAAATGAGTAAAGAAACTAGAAGAATAAACGACAAATAACCCTCATGAGAAAACACAAAAGCAGATGAAAATTAAAATCGACATACTGCGGTGAATTTTTAAAACTGGAAACAACTACAACAAACAAGAGCACAAGGCAAAAACAAAGAGCTAGAAAAGCTATGAGATTATAAGGAAATTAGATACTAACTGGTAGAGCTCAGGAAAGAAGCGAAACGAATAAATCATTATTAAAAAGGGTTATATTGTGGTGGCTCACACCTGTAATCCCAGCACTTTGGGAGGCCGAGGCAGGCGGATCACAAAGTCAGGAGATCAATACCCTCCTGGCTAACATGGTGATACTCTGTGTCTATCTAAAGATACAAAAAATTAGCTGGGCGTGGTGGTGGGTAGTCCCACCTGTAGTCCCAGCTACTAAGGAGGCTGAGGCAGGAGAATGGTGTGAACTCAGGTGGCGGAGTTTGCAGTAAGCCAAGATTGTGCCACTGCACTGCAGCCTGGGCGACAGAGCAAGACTCCATTTCAAAAAAAAAGAAAGAAAAAAGGGTTGTATTGGAAGCAGTATAAGAGAGAAAAAGAATTCCTAAAGATATAGTACTGGACATAAACACAAGAATAAATATAATTTAGTCTAGGAAATAAAAACCAACAAAGAATTTTTAAAAGTTTTTTAAATTTTAACTGAAGAATAGACAAAGCACATAAAACATAATTATAATGGTCACATAGGAAGACAACTGAAGTAAAGAGCTAGATTAAAGGTATATTTTAAAATGCAGTTCTATAGAATTATCCAAAAATAGAAGAAGCTTTGAATTGAAAGGCCATATTGTTTCCCAATTGTGGGGGTGAGAAGGAAGGCAGAGAAAATGGATACAAAATGAACATCAGTACATATTATAGTAAAATTCCCTGATTTCATAGACAAATAATTACTTTACCAGCCTGAAAAAAAAAAAAAAATCAAGTTGTCTACTAGGGAGAAGAAAAAAAAAATCGGCCAGGCACAGTGGCGCACACCTGTAATCCCAGCACTCTGGGAGGCAGAGGCAGGCAGGTCCCCTGAGGTCAGGAGTTGGAGACCAGCCTGGACAGCATGGTAAAACCCCATCTCTACTAAAAATACAAAAATTAGGCCCTGGAGCGGTGGCTCACGCCT
>NW_012114844.1:680529-681807 GCF_000951035.1 Colobus angolensis palliatus | reverse complement strand
GTAGAGACAGGGTCTCACCGTGTTACCCAGGATGGTCTCAATCTCCTGACCTCGTGATTCGCCCCCCTTGGCCTCCCACAGTGCTGGGATTACAGGCGCGAGCCACCACGCCCGGCTGACTCAAGAGTTTTAAACTCAGTCAAACTGTCATTCACGTATAAAACCTATAGATAAATATATTTCCCATGAGACTTTTCCGAGGAAACTACAAGAAGAGAAAACTCACTTAATCAATGATAAATGAAGAAACTACACTGAAATAACAGACATTGAACATTTAATCCACTTAACTGGCTACAACAAAAGAAAACATAGGATAAAGGCTATGTAAACAAATGTAAATGGGAGCCCAGCACAGTGGCTCGCTCCTGTAATTACAGCTAGTCTGGAGGCCAAGGTAGGAAGATGACTTGAGACCAGAAGTTCAAGACCAGCCTGGGCAACATAGCCAGACCCCCTATCTCAAAAAGAAAAAAAAAAATTTAACTAGCCAGGTGTGGTTGTGCATACCTGTAGTCCTAGTTACTTGGGATGATGAGGTGGGGGGATTACTTAAGCCCAGGAGTTTCGGGCTGAAATCAGGTATAATCACATTACTGCATTCCAGCCTGGGTAACAGATTAAGAACCTCCTCTCTTAAAAAATAAAATAAAATAAAATAAAATAAATAAAATAAAATAAATGGTGTACACTCTGAAAACATAAAAAATGATTAAACAATAAGATTAAGAGACATTAAGAAAAGATGGGGAATTACATAATATAGTAATTTTCTCATTATTTATAAGCTAGAAAATCAAGAAATAGTGGTAATAAAGTTATAAGTATATATAAGGCTATAAAAGTGTTAAAAATATACATAAGTAATCCAAAAACTAAATGGAAAGCAGAGGAAATACACTGATTTCAATATTAAGGAAAAATGCAAACACAGAAGGAGAAGAGTGACAACAAAAATTTCACCCACAGAGACTACATGAAAAAAAAATGTTGGACAGGCGCAGTGGCTCACGCCTGTAACCCCAGCACTTTCGGAGGCTGAGGTGGGCAGTTCACGCGGTCAAGAGATCAAAACCATCCTGGCTCAAATGGTGAAACCCCGTCTCTACTAAAAATACAAAATTTAGTTGGGCATGGTGGCACGTACCTGTAGTCCCAGCTACTCGGTAGGCTGAGGCAGGAGAATCGCTTGAATCCAGGAGGTGGAGCTTGCAGTGAGCCGAGATCGCGCCATTGCACTCCAGCCTGGGCGACAGAGTCAGACTCTGTCTCAAAAAA
>NW_012114844.1:668408-679254 GCF_000951035.1 Colobus angolensis palliatus | reverse complement strand
AAAAAAAAAAGAAAAGAAAATGCACAACATAGCAGTTTTTGAAAAATAACTATCAAAATCCCAGCTGCTTTTTTTTGCCGAAATTGAAAAGCCAACCCTAAAATTCATTTGGAAATGTAAAAGACCCACAATCGCCAAAAACAGTCTTGGAAAAAAAATGAACAAAGTTAGAGGACTCATAGTTCCTGATGTCAATACTTACCACAGAGCCACAGTAATCAATACAGTATGGTACTGGCTTAAAGACAGAAATATAAAACAGTGAAATTAAACTGAGAGTTCAGATATAATCCCCTACTTCATGGCCAACTGATTTTTAACAAGGGTGCTAACACATTTCAATAAGAAAAGAATAGTCTTTTTGACAAATGGTGCCAGTACAACTGACTATCCATGTATAAATAAAGAAAGATGGATCCCTACTTTACAAAAAAATATTTACTGTAAGTGGATCAAAGATCTAAATGTAAGGGCCAAAACTATAAAGCTTTTAGAAGAAAACATAGGAGTAAATCTTTCTGATCTTGGATTAGGGAATTACTTATTAAATATAATATGAAAAGCATAAGTGACAAAAAAAAAAGCTAAATTTGACTTGAACAAAGTTAAAAAGTTTTGTGCTTCATAAGGCATCACCATGAAAGTGAAAAGGTAACCCACAGAATGGGAGAAAATATTTGCAAACATTTGTAAATATCTGCTAAAGGACTTCTATCAAGAATATATAAAGAACTCTTACAACTAAACAATAAAAGGACAATTAGCCCAATTTTTAAAATGAGGAAATGATCTCAGATTTGAATAGCTATTTCTTTCAAAGAAAATATACAAATGTCCCATAAGCACGTGAAAAAAAAAAGTGTTCTACATCATTAGTCTTTAGGAGACTGCAAGCCAAAACCATAATGAGATACCACTTCTCACCTACTAGAATGGCTAAAATCAGAAGATGGACAATAATATCTGTTGGTGAGGATGTAGAGAAATTAGAACCCTCCTACATTGCTGGTGGGCATTTTAAAATGGTGCAGCCACTTGCCAAACAGCTTGGTAAAACCTCAAAAACCTAAATATAGAATTATAATTAGATCCAGCAATTTCACTCTTAAGATATCTGTCTTAATTCTTTCAGGCTGCTATAATAAAATGTCTTAAACTGGGTAGCTTATAAATAACAAATTTATTTTCTCACACTGCTGGAGACTGGGGAGTTCAAGATCAAGGCTCTGGCAAATTTGGTGTCTAGTGAGGCCCCATTTTCTAATTCATAGATGTTTGTCTTTGTGCCAGACAAAAAATCTTGCACAGTAGAAAGGACAAGGCAACTTTATGGGACCTCTTTTATAAGAGTAGTAATCCCATTCATGAGGACTCTGTGCTCATGACCTAATCACCTTTCAAAATGCCCACCTCCAAATACCAACATTTGTGATTAGATTTCAACATACAAATTTTAGGGGAACAAAAACATTCAAACCACAGCAATATCCAAGAGAAATAAAAACATATGTCCTACCAAAAATTTGTACATAAATATTCAGAGCAACATTATTCATAATAGCCAAAAAGTAGAAACAACCAAAATCTTCATCACATGATGAACTGATAAACAAAATGTGTTATATTCCTACCATGAAATATTATTCAGCCATAGACAGAAATGAAGTACTGATACATGCTGCAACATGAATGAACCTTCAAAACGTTATGCTAGTGTTTTGAAGAAGCCAGAAACAAAAGGCCACAGATCATACGATCCCATTAATAAGAAATGCCCAAAACAGGCAAATGTATAAAAACAGAAAGTATTTTAATGGTTGCCAGAGACTGGGGGGAGGGATGAATAGGAGTGGTTGTTCATGGGTATGAGGCTTCTTTAGGAGATGATGAAAATATTCTGGAATTAGATAGTGATGATGGTCTGCACACTCTGTAAATATATTTTTTAAAACCCCGAATTGATCACATTAAAAGGGTGAACTTTATGGCATGTGAATAACTTCTAAACGAAGTTGTTACTTTTTAAAATGAGAGAGAAGAAGGTGTTTTGACGTGATCATCAAAATATGTATAATAAAGGAAAAAAACAAGGTGATATAGTATGTGTAATATAGTACCATGTGTGTAAAAACTAGATAAATAGGCAAAGATACAGATTATATATAGATAGGGAGAGAAAGAGATTTACTGACAGGTGTGGGAGGGCAACCAACATTTTATTCTATACCCTTTTATGCTTTCTGTTGTTTGAATTATGTTCAGGTGTTTTATCTATTAAAATAGTATGAATTCAATGGCTTACTGTAAGGAAGACCATGATTGCCAGTAAATGAGAGGCAGACAAAACGCTATCCACAGCAAGATGAACACCTACACAGCAGGTAGAACATGGGAGGATTCAAGGTGGAAAGAAAATTTAATACAAGTCTAGGCCTGGTGTGGCGGCTCACACCTGTAATCCCAGCACTTTGGGAGGCTGAGGCGGGCAGATGACCTGAGGTCAGGAGTCGAGACCAGCCTGGCCAACATGGTGAAATCTCGTCTCTACTAAAAATACAAAAAAAGTAGCCGGACGTGGTGTGGCGTAACTGTAGTCCCAGCTACTCGGAAGGCTGAGGCAGGAGAATCGTTTGAACCCGGGTGGCAGAGGTTGCAGTGAGCCATGATCGCGCCATTGCACTCCGGCCCAGGTGACGGAGCGAGACTCCATCTCAAAAAAAAAAAAAAAAAAGAAAAAAGCCCTCATTGGGGACAGTAAATGGCAAAATTGATGTTGCAGAAAATTGAATTAGTAATATGAAAAGCAACTAGAAAATCATTCTTAGATTTAAAAGAAAGTGATCATTAGACTAGAATAATAAAATGATTTATAGAAGATCATGAAACAGTGTTCTGACATATACATGATTGAGATTCCTAAAAAGCATACCATAACAAATAAGAAAAAATCATCTAAAACATAATAAAAGAAAATTTCCTTTAGATCAGTAATTCTCAAAATGTAGTCTTCAAACATTTGTGGGTCCCAGGATACTCTCAGAGAGTACACAAAGTCAAAATGATTTTCATAATAATGTGATGACATTATTTGCCTTTTTTCACTGTTTTAGTAGTTACAGTCATAGCACAAAAGCCATAGTGGATAAAGCTCTAGCACCTTAGCAAAAATCAAGGCAGTAGGACCAAATGTATTTGTAGCCATTATATTCTTCACCCCCATGCACTTATGTTTTTAAAAATGCCAGTTTAAGAATGTCCTCATTTAAACAGTAAAAGTATTAATTTTATCACATCTTAGCCTTTGCAAACAAGCATTTTATATTCTGAGTGATGAGTATAGTATGATATTCAGCCTCCAAGCCAATACAGGGAATCTCTCCTCCTATGATTCACACTCTTGTACAGGCTTCTCTCACACTGACCAGGGATGACCTATGTAACCAACAGAATATTGCAAAAATAATGGTGTGTGACTTCCAAGACTGTTATAAAAGATAAATTTTAACCTTTCTCTCTTAGTTTGCTTCCTCTGGAGAAGCCAGCTGCCATGTTATAAAGACTCTTAAGAAGCCCCATGCAGAGGTTTCCATGAGAGGAATGGAGGTCTACCACCAATAACCAGCATTAACTTGTCAGGTACATGAATGAGCCATATTGGAAATGGATCTTCTGGCCCCAGTCAACCCTTATGATGAAACTGTGTGAGATAATGAATGTTTATTTTTGTGTTAAGTTGCTAAATTTGGGGATAATTTGTTATACCCTAAAATCCTATGCCACATAGCATAGTACAATGGTTGCTCCATTAGTGTGCAAGAAAGGTTTATTTGTTTACATTACAGGCTTTTGATGAAACAGTATCCACTTTGGAAATTTGCAGTCATCATGGCAGAGGGGAAGGAGGGAAAGCATGATTTGGTTTCAGGCTTTCACCTGGAAGTGACACATGAGTCTCCTGTTTATAATAGGGTTATTTTTTAGGTGAATTGATTGCCGGTGGAATCAGCCACTTCCTTCATGAAATAGCATTTTTACTGACAAACTATGAGTATTCATATATAGGCATGTTGCAGACATTTTTCTCAAAAATGAATAAAGTGAATCTGTCAATTCAAGGGCAACTGACAACATTTGTTGCAAATGATAAATTTTAGGCTTTTAAAGGAAAACTAAAATTTTGGAAAATGTATATCTGCCACCATGAATCTGATAGTTTTCCAATATATAAGGTTTTTCTGATAAAATAATGGCAATATTAAACAATGTGACTTTCTAGCATAGTATAATGAAATGTGTCAACATTCAGAAGATCTATAAAGTTCAGTAAATCAATATTTTCCGAATGACCAATGCATCCATTCTAAATGCAAGATAGAGCAATGGATTTTAATGTAATGCAGGACAAACAGATCATTAATATAATTTTCACAGTTAACATTGTAACTCACCTTTAAGAAACTACTACTTGCCAAGTTTTGGCGAAATATCAAAGAAAAATATCCATAGTCATCCAAAAAGGCTTTTAAAATATCCCCCTCTTTTCTCTAATTACATAGGTGGGTGATGCTGGGTTTTCTTCATATGCTTCAGTCAAAACAATGTCATGCAGCAAAGTGGATGGAGAAGCAGACATAAGAATTTCACCATTTTTTATATAGTCTCTCTTAAAGAGATTTGCAAAAGTAAAAAACAATGCCACTCTTCTCATTTCATTTTATTTTGTTTGGGAATATATAGCCAGTTTTCATAACGGGCTAAGATATAATGGGTTTTTTTAGGTGAATTAATAAATAAGTATTTTTAAATTATTGGTTTTAATTTTTAATATGGCAAATACTGATAGATATATCACACACACACACACACACAAAAGCTTAGATAGGTAGATCCTTTAAACTTAAGACCATAAAGTTTGAAGACAACTGCCTTAACCAAAGAAAAAGACTACGTATGTATGCCTAAAGGAAAAGTTTACCATATCTGTTACTCAGAATGGGCTTGGTTATGCTGTGGTAACAAATGCCTGCAAAATCACGATGCCTTACAGCAAGAAATGTTTATTTATTGTTCAAACCACAGGCTCTTGAGGAAATGGTATCCACTTTGGAAATTTGCAGTCATAATGGCAGAGGGGAAGGAAGGAAAAGCATGATTTGGTTTCAGACTTTCACCTGGAAGTGACACATGTGTCCTGTTCATATGTCATTGAATAAGGTAAGTCACAAGGCCAAACTTAACTTTGCATGAAAGGGCACTAGATTAGATATGGTGAATTGTAATGGGGTCTATCATACCACATTCCAGGCAAAAGTCAATTTGAAGAACCCACATCATAGACACATCATAAAAAAAATTAATGACAGAAATAAAATAATACAAGTATACATGCAGAGGGAGAAAAGATTGCAAGAAAGAAAGAGAAGAAAAGAATAAAAGAAAAAAGGAAGAAAAGAACAAAAGGAGGGAGGGAAGGAAGGAAAGAAGGAGAAAGGAAGGGAAGGGGAGGGGAGGAGAGGGAGGGAAGGGAAAGGAAAGGGAGATGAAGATGGAGAGGGGGAGGAAGAGGAAGAAAGAGGGGGAAGGAGGTGGAAAGGTGGAGTAAGTTGGAGGGGTGGGGAAGGGGAAGGCAAGTGAAGGGAAGTGAAGGGAAGATCAAACCGTGCTCAGTCTTCTTTGCAACTTTAAATGCCAAATGACAATGGATAGCTACAGAGTTTTAAGGGTAAAATCATGTGACTCAAAAATTATCTTGGTCAGATTTCAAAGCAGTAGAAAGCCTTTTGAAACATTTAAGGATTTAGAAATATACCACCCTTGAATACAACCTCAAAAGTTTTTTTTTTTTTTTTTTTGAGACGGAGTCTCTCTCTGTCGCCCAGGCTGGAGTGCAGTGGCCGGATCTCAGCTCACTGCAAGCTCCGCCTCCTGGGTTTAGGCCATTCTCCTGCCTCAGCCTCCCGAGTAGCTGGGACTACAGGTGCCCGCCACCTCGCCCGGCTAGTTTTTTGTATTTTTTAGTAGAGACGGGGTTTCACCATGTTAGCCAGGATGGTCTCAATCTCCTGACCTCGTGATCCACCCGTCTCGGCCTCCCAAAGTGCTGGGATTACAGGCTTGAGCCACCGCGCCCGGCCACAACCTCAAAAGTATTTTCTAAATGACTGAAAAATTAACAACATTAAAAGCTGAGAAATGAAAAAGCTGTGTTATGAATAAAATGTCAGTGAGGCCTGAAACCAGATAAACTAAAATAATGCTAAATATTTACTTGTCATATATCTGATCATAAAATAGAAGGCAAATAACAAAAATTATTTTTGCAAAGGTGTATTACTCTGTTCTCATGCTGCTACTAAAGATGTACCCAAGACTGGGTAATTCATAAAGGAAAGAGGTTTAATTGACTCTCAGCTGAGGAAGCCTCAGGAAACTAACAATAGTGGCAGAAAGGGAACCAAGCATGTTCTTCTTCACATGGCAGCAGGAAGCAGAAGTGCTGAGCAAAAAGGGGAAAAACCCCTTATAAAACCATCAGATCTCATAGGAACTCACTATCACTGGAACAGCATGAGGGTAACCACCTCCATGATTCAATTGCCTTCCACCAGGTCCCTCCCATGACACATAGGGATTATGGGAACTAGAATTCAAGATGAGATTTGAGTGGGGAAACAGCCAAACCATATCAAAAGGAAATAGTATATACAAAGTAACAGCTTAATAATAGCAGTTGGCAGGGCACGGTGGCTCACACCTGTAATCCCAGCACTTTGGGAGGCTGAGGCAGGCAGATCACAAAGTCAGGAGTTCAAGACCAGCCTGGCCAATATGGTGAAACCCTGTACTAAAATATACAAAAGTTAGCTGGGTGTGGTGGTGCCCGCCTGTAGTCCCAGCTCCTCAGGAGGTTGAAGCAGGAGAATCACTTGAACCCAGAAGGCGGAGGTTGCAGTGAACTGAGATGGCGCTACTGCACTCCAGCCTGGGTGACAGAATGAGACTCCATCTCAAAAATAATAATAATGATAATAGTAATAATAAATAACAGCAATCAAGAAATTTCAGATATCTTTCAGATAAAGACTATGAAGTGGGACTTGAATGACATATAGTTTTAAAATTTCTATTTCTGAAATCAAATGATATTACTTTCCTCTTGAGTCTGATAATTGGGGAAATATAGGCTAAAAGCTTTAAAATTTTTCAGTGTAGTTAATAATCAAAATAAAGATTACATACATATCTTTGAAATAATATAAAAGTTTAAAACAACAAAACCTTTAATAATGATACAAGAAAAAAGCTTAACACAGAGAACAAAAAAAGTAAGGTTTCATCATTGTTTGTGGAGAACAAATTTTGTTCTGAATTTTAAGCCCTTTAAAATGCTATTTAAGATTTTTAATTTGGAAAAATCACCAAAGAAAAGAGATCAGACAGAGAATAAGAATTATCAAAATAAAAATAAAGGTTAAAAGAAATTGTTTAAGCAGAGATAAAAGACAACTTAAGGTAAATTAAAATATTATACTTCAATTAATGCAACAAATTCTTTCCTTTTAACATAAATGATTGAAAAAGCTGTCTGAATTTTTTAAGTGACATCATAAAACATTGAAAGCAACTACACATATTTATGGAATCTTGATGCAGAAAAGTCCTTTGAAAGCCTGACACCTAAGGGAAGGATCTGACCACAGAAATTCTAAGATTTCCTCATGTTAAGAAAAAAATTGGCCGGGCGCAGTGGCTCAAGCCTGTAATCCCAGCACTTTGGGAGGCCGAGGCGGGTGGATCACAAGGTCAGGAGATCGAGACCATCCTGGCTAACATGGTGAAACCCCGTCTCTACTAAAAAATACAAAAAACTAGCCGGGCGAGGTGGCGGGCACCTGTAGTCCCAGCCACTCGGGAGGCTGAGGCAGGAGAATGGCCTAAACCCAGGAGGCGGAGCTTGCAGTGAGCTGAGATCCGGCCACTGCACTCCAGCCTGGGCGACAGAGCGAGACTCCGTCTCAAAAAAAAAAAAAAGAAAGAAAGAAAAAAATTCACAAACAACATTAAAAGACAACATAAAATATTTGCAAAGTATATGAAAAAGAATTAAAATGAACACCCAAAAGAAAATTAAGCAAAGGATATAAACAGATACTTTGCACACATAAAATATTGCTAAATTTTACTAGTGATCAAAGCAAATTTAAAAAAATCAGTTATTATTTCCTTAATAGACTGGCAAAAATGAAAAGAAGTGATAATATTCATTACTGGTGAAGGTGTGAGCAAACAGGTGTGAGAAAACACAAACAGACTCATACACAGCTAGTGGGAGTATCAATTGTTACCACCTAACAGGCACTTTGATCTTTCAAATAGACCTTAAAATCCCAAAAAATATACTTAAATTTTAACCGAAGAATCCAATTTTTAGAACACTATTGTAAGAAAATAATAATCCAGGTGTACAGTGATACTTTTACTTGAAAGTTTATCACAGAGGAACTTACAATTTTGAAAAGTTGAAAACTGGAATATTCAAAAGATGAGATTTATAAATTACGCTATCATCTACACAATGAGCTATTATTTAAGTACTAAAATAAAGGTTAAGTCTTACATTGTTTACCTCAAACTATGCTCTCTTACAAGTGGAAAAAGTCGAGTAAGGAGATTGAAACAATATTAACAATGTCCCATAAAACAAAAACCAGAACCTAATGGCTTCATGAGTGAATTCCTTGAAATGTTTGAAAAAGAACGAATACCAGGCTGGGCACAGTGGCTCACGCCTGTAATCCCAGCACTTTGGGAGGCCGAGATGGGCAGATCACAAGGTCAGGAGATCAAGACCATGCTGGCTAACAAGGTGAAACCCCGTCTCTACCAAAAATACAAACACTTAGCCAGGTGTAGTGGCAGGCGCCTGTAGTCCCAGCTACTCAGGAGGCTGAGGCAGGAGAATGGTGTGAACCCAGGAGGTGGAGCTTGCAGTAAGCCAAGATCGAAGCCACCGCACTCCAGCCTGGGTGACAGAGCAAGACTGTCTCAAAAAAAAAAATTAATACCAATCCTTTTCAGATTGTTTCAAAACAGTGAAGAGGGGGAAGCATTTTCAAACTTATTTTACAAGGTCAGCACTACCCTCATACCAAAGCCAGATAAGGATGTTACAGGAAAAGAAAATTACAGTCCAATATCACTGGCGAGCACAGATGCAAAAATATTCAATAAAATACTAACAAACTGAATGCAACAACACATTAAAAGGACCATAAACCAAGATCAAGTGGGTGGGATTTATCCCTGGGATGCAAACATGGTTCAACATAAACAAATCAATATATATGATACACCACATTAACAGAATGAAGGGTAAAAATCATACTATAGTGTCAATAGATGCAGACAAAGCATTTGACAAAATTCGACATTCTTTCACGGTCAAATTAGAAGTAATGTACCTTAACATAATAAAGGCCATCTATGACATGCCCACTGCTAACATCATGCTCAGCAATTAAAAGCTAAAAGCTTTTCCTCTAAGATCAGGAAAAAGAAAAGGGTGGTCACTCTTGCCAGTTCTATTCAAGGTAGTACTGGAAGGCTCAGTCAGATAAAAGGCATCCAAACTGGACAAGAAGTTAAATTGTTTCTCTTTGAGGATGACATGATCTTATAATAGAAATCCCTAAAGACTCTGCAAGAAAAAAACAGAAACAAAAACAAAAACAACTGTTAGAACTAATAAATGAATTCAGTGAGGTTGCAGAATACAAAATCAACATTCAAAAATCAGTTGCATTTCTACACACTGACAACAAATTATCCAAAAAAGAAATTAAGAAAGCAATCCCACTTAGAATAGCATCAAAAAATAAATAAAATACATAGAATTAAATTTAATCAAAAACGTGAAAGACCTATATACTAAAAACTATAAAACACTGATGAAAAAAATTGAAGAAGACGTATATAAATGGAAAGCTATCCCATGTTCACATATCAGAAGAATTAATAATGTAAAAATGTCCCTACTATCCAAAGCAATCTCCAGATTCAACACAATCCCTATCAGTCCAATGGTATTTTTCAGAGAAATGAAAAAACAATTTTAAAATTCATATTGAAAAACCTAAGATCCCCAAATAGCTAAAGTGATATTGAACAGGAATAAAAAATCCAGAAGCATCATGCTTCCTGATTTCAACCTATATTTCAAAGCTGGGCATGGTGGTGTGCATTTGTAATTCCAGTGACTCAGGAGGCTGAGGTGGGAGGATCAATTGAGCCCAGGAGTTTAAGGCCAGCCTGGGGAACACAGAACCCCAACTCTTTTTTAACAGACTATATTACAAACCTGTAGTAATCAAAACAGTGTGATATTGGCATAAAAACAGATACATAGACCAATGAAACAAAATAGAAATCCCAGAAATAAATCCATACACATAAGGTCAATCAAGCTTCAACAAACGTGCCAAAAATACACAATGGGGAAAGGATAGTCTCTACAATAAATGGTAGTGCGAAAACTGGATATCTACAGGTAAAATGAAATTGGGCCCCTATCTTACACTGTACAGAAAAATCAACTGAAAATGGATTGAAGACAACCTAGGACCGAAGCCATAAAACTCACAGAAGAAAACATAAGAACTTGATTCCATCCCTCTCCTCCTCTGTCTATTCTACCTTCTGGGTAATTGCAAGCAGTTCCTTTACTTCAATACCCTCTAAATGTCAATGACCACCTCAGTGAGCCTCAATATGCTTCAGACTCATAGAGCCAAACATATCCTTGGTATCTCATATTTGATATGGTCCAAAATATTATTTCTTTTTTTTT
>NW_012114844.1:645647-661388 GCF_000951035.1 Colobus angolensis palliatus | reverse complement strand
TGGTTGGGCTGCAGCAGCTGACCAGCACCGATTGTCCAGCACTCCCTAGTGAGATGAACCCAGTAACTCAGTTGGAAATGCAGAAATCACCGGTCTTCTGTGTCACTCACGCTGGGAGTTGGAGACTGGAGCTGTTCCTATTCGGCCATCTTGCTCCGCCCCCCCAAAAAATATTATTTCTTTAACCTCTCAGTAAATGATAAATCCATCAAACCAGTAATTTTAACCAAAAGTCTAGGATTTGCCCTTTATTCCTCTATTTCCTATACATTTACAAAAAAAGTTATTTGAGGGCTCTACCTCC
Organism: Colobus angolensis palliatus; assembly: GCF_000951035.1. Classification (NCBI taxonomy): domain Eukaryota; kingdom Metazoa; phylum Chordata; class Mammalia; order Primates; family Cercopithecidae; genus Colobus; species Colobus angolensis. The sequence goes on along the minus strand of NW_012114844.1, from coordinate 661,084 downwards.
AAATTCCCTCTTCCTTAGTCTCCTTTCCTCCTTCTTCAGGGCTGTTGCCTGAGTCTCTATCCTACCAAGTGAGCCCTGCATGGCAACTACCCTCTCCCTCCACCACCATGATCTAACATCAGGACTTTTCACTTGCTTCTACTTCTGCTCAGAGCATTCTACACCTAATGCCTTAATTGCTGGCTTCTTTCTGTCATTTCTGTCTAGGATGTGTTACTGCCACTTTTGAGACATGTTTCCTGAACTCATTCTCCTCTGTAAGTATTTTCTATCCTATCACTGTTATATTTTCTTTATCTGAAATCAGTATATTTACTTACATTTTTATTTGCTTATTGTACATCTTTCTCCTATTGAATGTAAGATCCTTGACAACAGGAATCTTGTATTTCCTTTCACTATCATGGCACCTTGACACAGAGTAGGGAATGAATGAATGAATGATTTAATTAATGTCTCAAATTACATTTGTTAAGAAACTTACGTTAGAACGTTTTGGATTTACAGAAAAATCACAAAGATAATACAGAGAGTTCCCATATACTCCACACCCAGTTTCCCCCATTATTAATATCTTAATTCATATGGTACAGTTGTTAAAATTAATGAACCAATACTGATATAGTGGACCTTGTTTTTATTGTTGTTTTCTTTTGAGACGGAGTCTCACTCTGTCACCCAGGCTGGAGTGCAGTGGCGCGATCTCGGCTCACTGCAAGCTCTACCTCCCGGGTTCACACCATTCTCCTGCCTCAGCCTCCCAAGCAGCTGGGATTACCGGCACCTGCCACCACGCCTGGCTAATTTTTTGTATTTTTAGTAGAGATGGGGTTTCACTGTGTTAGCCAGGATAGTCTTGATCTCCTGACCTCGTGATCCACCCACCTTAGCCTCTCAAAGTGCTGGGATTACAGGTGTGAGCCACCGCATCTGGCTGATATAGTATTATTAACTAAAGTCCACAGTTTATTAATACGTGCTTAGTCTTGACCTAATATCTCATATATGGTTAGTCTGTGTCCCACCCAAATCTCATCTTGAATTGTAGATCCCATAATTCCCACGTGTTGTGGGAGGACCTGGGTGGGAGGTAATTGAATCATGAGGGCAGGTCTTTCCCATGCTGTTATCCTGATATGAGTAAGTTTCACAAGATCGGAGGGTTTTATAAAGGGTAGTTCCCCTGCACATGCTCTCTTGCCTGCTGCCATGCAAGATGTTACTTTGCTCCTTCTTTGCTTTCTGCCATGATTTGTGAGGCCTCCCCAGCCATGTGGAACTGTGAGTCAATTAAACTTCTTCCCTTTATAAATTACCCAGTCTCTGGCATATCTTTATTAGCAGCCTCTTTTTTGTTCTGGAATCCCATTCTGGATACCACACTTCATGTAGTTGTCATGCCTCCTCGCCCCTTTTAGCTGCGACTGGTTCTCAGACTTCCCTTGTATTTGATGACCTTGACATTCAGAAGAGTACTTGTCAGGTGTTTTGTAGAATATCCCTTAATCTGCATTTGTCTGATGTGATTCTCATGATTTGACAGTGATTGCGTGTTTTGGGAGGAAGATCATGGCAAAGTGCCATTCTCATCAAGGGGTGACCTACCACCATCATGACTTATCACTGTTGATGCTAACTTGACCTCTTGGCTGAGGTAGTGTTCATCAGGTTTCTCCACTAAAACATTACTTTTATTTCCTGTATTCACACCATAATCTTGGGAAAGAACTCACTGTGTGCAGACCACACTTAAAAAGGGAAATGTTACTCACTGCATACTTGAGGGTGAAGTATCTACAAAAATTATTTGAGATTCTTCCACATGGGAGATTTGTCTGTTCTCCTCCATTTATTTATTTAGTCAAATCATTATTTATATTAGTGCGGATTCATGGATATTTATTTTACACTGTGGGTTATAATCCAATACTACTTTATTTAGTTTGCTGCTCACACTGTTCCAGCTTTGGCCTTTGGGAGCTCTTTCCAGTTGGCTCCTGTGACTCTTTGACATACTCCATGTTTTTTTTCTTTTGTTTTGTTTTGTCTTTCTTTTTTTTTCAGCATTTCTTTACTTTTTAGACCTATAATGCTCCAGGCTTATCTTATATTTTTTCCTCCCCCAGACCAAAAATCAGTCATTTCTCTAAGGAGCTCTGGTTCTGTTGGTCAGAAAATGGTATTAGAAACCACGATATGGGAACTGGATATTAAATTGCCTTTTTAAAAATATGATTCAATGCTGACAGAATGTGTTAAAACTAGAATTTTTATCCATTACTGGTGAAGGAGTAAATGATACAATTTTTCTAGGAAAGCAATTTTTCAATGTGTACAGAGCCTTAAAAATTGCTATATAAATTTTGATATTACAGTCACACATCTGACACTCTAAAACGCAAAGATTTTTTCATATTACTTATAATAGCACAATATTAGAAAAACCAAACAATATGGAAAGGCTTAAATTTAAAAATAAGAATCTTGTGCAAAAAGTAAGTTTAAACCACCTTAAATTATTTGTTGTATAAGGCGGAAAAATAAATAGATACACAAATTTATGGATGCCATGGACACATCAGTTTTATGTGAATGAGAAACAGTAATATTATATACACATACATATATTTGCTTGCATATGTGTCATATAATTTGTTTGTTTTGAAATATATGTATTATAATTTGCTTATGTGGAAACATTTAAAAATGGAAGGAAAATTTCAAAAATGTTCATAGTTATGCTCTCTAGATGACAGGATTATATTATGTTTACTCCATTTCTTTATATTTTTCTGTTTTCAAGTATTCTTTTTAAATATGAGTACTTATAATCCTAAAAAAAACTAAACACAAAGTAATTTTATCATTTTATATAGCTATGTAACAGGAACATCTAAATAATTATTGCTGGGTATTCATAGTTTATAGATGACTGATTAACCCATTCGCTGAAGGGCACCATGATTTCTTGACAGTAAGCCCCTTGTCTGCAATACAGTAGGGTGGCCTTAACCAGGAGATGTTTCTCCCCAAATCACACAGCAAATTGGTAGCAGTAATCAAACTCTTTAGAGCACATGGCACTGAAACACACAGGAGGAAAGATTGGGCAGTTAGAACTCCTCTGGATTGATTAGCTTTGTCATTCTTTTCCTGGCCTTGCTAACGTCTTAGAAATGGATGCACCTTCCTGGGTCATAGAGAAGTCCAGGGAAAGGAGAAGACGAGTCTCAAAGTATTGCAGGGAGTGAAGCATGTTGAAATTACAAAGTCAAACAAACTTGCCTTTCAGATGATGGCAAGGCGGGTAATTAATTCACATGGGACTTTGAGTTCTGGATTTGTTTTTCTCTTATGTGAATCTGGGTTTGTTTTGGTGAAGTAAGTAATAATTTTGTGTCGTTTTCCCCAGCTACAGAGCTAGGTCACATGACCCAAAGTTTTACCAAAAGCAGCACTTTTATTCTGTAAAGTTGCCAAGGCAACACCAGCTGCTTATGACATCATGTGACTGAGGGGACACAGACTGATTTTAGAAGCCTAAAATTATCACTCAATCTGCTCACCAAAATTCTGAAACAGCCAAGACGGCCCCAAGCCCAAGGAAAAGCTTCAGAAACACTGTTCTGTGAAAATGATGATGGCAATGAATTATGCATTGTTCTCTAAAGTCTGGTACCACGGCCTCAAATCACATACTAAAAACACACTCAAGATCAACATAAGCTGGGCATGCAGGACACACCTGCTAATGTGCCTTCAATTAAAGTTTTCCCATCACCATGATGGATAAAAGTAATTTTTAGCTTTTGTTAAATGAACTTTAAGATTTAAAACCTGTTTTTATGTATGTCAAAATTACATCTCAAATTATTCTAATTCAAGATATACTGAAGATAAAAATTAGGAAGAATATTTTGTTTTTCTATTATAATATATAATTATACAATAACTAGAGACATATTCACATAATTGTTTCAATATTTTTATAATAATAAGCAACTGTCTGTGGACCATACTAAAAGTCTGAATTTTACAGGTTCTCGGAGAGAATTAACTACATAGACAGATTCAAGAGAACCATAACATAATTCAGAATTGATCATTTTTCAGGCATTTAGAAGCAGGGAAACTGGTCTCAACCTTACATTATCCCCTCCAAAAAAACCAAATAAATTAGAATGGAAAGTAAAAATTGGACTAACTGGATTATGATGCCCAGGGTTCACCCCTTTTTGCTCTCAAAAAACTCACTTTTAAATAAAGATGGTTGCATTGCAATTTATACTTATACTGGCAAAATAAGTGATATTGTTCCTAAAGGAAAATATCTAGAATATAAATACTTCCTGTAAAAAGAAAGACTTCCCAGCTCTTTGTAGTTCATTTCACAATCATGAATAGATGAGCACCTACCATGTGCAGGCCAGTGTGCACTGTACTAGGTTCTATGGAAATACTGAGGTGGATAAAATGTCACCCATTCCTCCAAGGAGATAAAATAAAGATACACATAACTAAATGAAGATATAAATAACTAAAACTAAAAGCAAAAGAGCCGTGGGAACACAGAAGAAAGAAAGATCCCTTGTGGTTGGAAGGACCAGGGAACTTCACAGAAAAGTTGGTATTTTTAAATTGAGCCTTGAAGGATGGGTAAGTCTTTAACAAGCTGAGTAGGGAAGATCATGCTAAGAAGAAAACAGTTTGGGCAAAGATCAAAGGAGGTAAGGGGAGAGCTTGGTTGGGAGGCAAAGAAGCAAATTATATTTAGGAAACTGATGGAGTATAAGAGTTAAAATATAGATTGAGACCACATCCTAGCAGAAGCTGATACCATTCTGAGGAGACTGGACTTGATTCTGAGAACAGAAGGAAGTCACTGAAGATTTTAGGCAGAAAAATGATATGTACTTTAGGAAGATTTATTTGGGGACTGTCCATTGAATGAAGGGTGACACAGGAGCAGGTTGCACTGAAATTGTATCAAGGGCCCGTGGAAACAATGGTGATAAGAGGCAGTGCGGATGGGAGCTGGGCGAGGAGAATGAGCAAACAGATGGACGTAAGGCACACGTGAGGGCGTGATTGGCAAGACAGGGTAGCCAGCTGCATGTGTGTGGGTGGAAGGGAGTATTTAGAGACAGTCCCTTGAAATGTGTTCTCAGAAGTAGAATTGCTAATTTAAATGCAATCTGATCCAAATCAAAATGTCTTCACCTGATATATAAAATGAATCTTTCCCATTTCTAATTTTGGGATATCTGATAGGAAAGAACAAAGGATCATGAAATTTCATGTAGCGACCTTCACCATTATATCATCCTCTCTTTTTTTACTTTTCTCACATCAAGTAATTAAGTGCTAAAAGCAGAAGGGTAAACTGAGGCTGGTGCCAAATGAACTGTTGTGCCAGAGAGGTGATTAGACACTAGAGGGAAGTGTATGAGGGGCACGTGTTTCCCCATCTTCTGGTTCTGAGCATGGGTCTCTGGTTTCTACACCCAGTTCTGACAGTACTTGACACTAACAAAGATTCTTTCCTTGACCAAACTCCTGCCAAGCTCCTCGGAGCCCTCCTCTTGATGAGGCCTCAACCTTGGCCTGTAAAGAGACTGAACATACACTAACAAAGTTTCTAACCACTCCAGGCTGTTAGGATGAACTAGAGTGCCTTCCTGAGAAAACTCAGGGCTGCCAAAGCAATGGACGCTTTGTTCTAGCCATCACCTTAAGAGAGAGACCCAGTCTCCCAGCCTCTGCGCAAGGGTAGGAGCCTGACTTCGATAAGTGCCAGTTAGCAAACCCAGAGGGGGTCCACATGGACTAACTCCAAAGCCCCTTCCTGCTTTTTGTAATTGTTCACTTCCCTGATTCTAATGAGGCCCCACACTGCCCTATTCATATGCCCTCAATTCTCCCTTTAAAATACCCAGTCACCTCCGAATAAACCAAAGCTGAGGTGAGTTCCCACAGGACTCTTTACCCAGGTGCAATAGTGTACCACAGGTTACAATCTGCCCTTGCCACTTCAACCCAGCATCCAACTTCGGTTATCTTTGACAACATCTGTCTGAGGCTTTGCCTCAACCTCCCCTGTCTAGTGCCTCAGGCCTATCTCCCAATGCCCCAGAGTCATGGGAAAAAGCCATAGCAATGAACTCTAATTCAACGAACTCAGACCTAGATGGTGTAATATGTGTCTCCAAAAAAGCCAAAACAAAAAAAAGCACTCTTGTGCTTAAACAAAGTGAACAGGTTTTCTTGATTGAAAATTTTCTCAAGCCTTTATAGTGCTATTATACTCTGAATTTCCAAAAGGGAGATACAGTATATAGTACTTTCCAAACTTGTTTGACTATAAAACCCTTTTTCTCAGGACTTTTTGAAGGTCTATGGATTGATAGGAAAAATGTTAGGAGCACCGTGCCCCACATTACCGCTTCCTCCTCCCTTCTACCCAACACGTTCTCCTATTCTATCCATTCCTCCAAAATGTTGAAGTTCACTCACCAGCAACGCACTATGCTAGTATTTTTGAAACTAAATAAGCAGGTGGTCACTGCTCTCTGTCCCATTTATATCTCTTTATATCTAATAAACCCAAATTAATGAATCTTTAGCCTTCAAACCACTTTCCTAACAGAACCTTTATTCTGCAGATTGTTCTCTAGTAAACACATGCATATTTAGAAAGATGTATACAGCATATATCAAGAACAGCATATGATGGTCAGGCACGGTGGCTCACACCTGTAATTCCAGCACTTTGGGAGGCTGATGTGGGCAGATCACGAGATCAGGAGATCGAGACCATCCTGGCTAACACAATGAAACCTTGTCTCTACTAAAAATACAAAAAAAAATTAGCTGGGCGTGGTGGCGGGCGCCTATAGTCCCAGCTACTCAGGAGGCTGAGGCAGGAGAATGGTGTGAACCTGGAAGGCAGAGCTTGCAGTGAGCCAAGATCACGTCACTGCTCTCCAGACTAGGCGACAGAGAGAGAATCCATCTTAAAAAATAAAAATAAAAAAGAACAGTGTATGTGTATATGTTTTACACTAAAGCTGAATCCACCTCAAGATCATCAGCCATTCATTATGAATAGATAAGTAAATAAGGTAAACCAAATGTTAAATATCAATGGAAGCAAAAATCTAGAATAATCTGGGTGTAAGCTAAACTATAGACCTTATGGTTCAGAATGTAGACATCTGAAAATGAGAACCTGAAAATGCAAAGCCATTTTAACACATTATTTAGTAAGTTAGTTTTCAGAAACCAAGATATACACCTCCTTAGCAGTCAGTAAACATACATTTTCCTCATGAAACCAGGCTATAAATGGCTAGTGAGGATAAAATGAAAGCATTTGGTGGATGTCTGTCTCTCTTGGGTTTTCTGCTTAACTGAGGAATACATTATATTCAGATATTTCCTGAGATATAAATACCATCTTGATTAAGACATAAAGTTTCCTGGTTACACATCATGGAAATGGACTTTTGACTCAGACATCAACAGTGACAGCCAATGTGTTTAGAGCAAAGCTTTGTTTGCGGAAAGAGCCATAATTTGAGCATGAATTATGCATTGAAGTCACTACTCCAATTTGCCTATTTTTTGTTGGAAACTTTATGTGAAATGTGAGGTTGAAGGATAGGGGTTAGAACTGGCATCTTAGGCTGGTTTCCCGCAATGCACCCACAACAAGGCTGCTGTGGACAAAGGCCTCAGAATCTGTCTTCCTTGAGTGTGAGTGGAGCTGAGCTACAAGTGCATGCCCAGTACCAAGTGGGTTCCACCAAGCTTTCACAACTAGAACCCTATGTAGACAAACCCCTCAGCTTCCAGAGACTAAATGTTAGAAATTTGAAGCATTCCATGAAATAAAACCAGCAACTGTAGCTTGGAAAGTAATATAGGCAAAAGCTCAAGAATAGAGATGAAGAATAGAGATCATAATGTGTCCTAATGGGTCAACTCATAGCTCCAGCTCTTGGATTCTGTGGAACAGGATAGATTTCTATGAGCTGGAAGGCATTGCTGGAAGGTAAAGATGGAGAAGGAATGGGAATGACCTGGAAAACAGAGAACCCAAGAGGGTTTGGATCCAGAAAGGATTGCCCAGTAATCCAGGCCTTCCCAAGGAGACAGTTTGCTTCTCTCCCTTTCCAGAGTCCATAATGACCAGAAGTTTGCCTGTTAGCAACCATGCCCTGCTCCTATTTTCTTATCATTGTCTATGTCCTGAGCACAACCATTGTTGGCTTTTCTATTTTTTTTTTTTTTTTTAAGACGGAGTCTTCACTCTGTCACCCAGGCTGGAGTGCAGTGGTACAATCTCGGCTCACTGCAACCTCCGCCTCCTGGTTTCGAGTGATTCTCCTGCCTCAGCCTCCCGAGTAGCTGGGATTACAGGCCCCCACTAACACATCCAGCTAATTTTTTTATTTTTTAGTAGAGATGGGGTTTCACCATGTTGGCCAGGCTGGTCTCGAACTCCTGACCTCATGATCTGCCCTCTTCGGCCTCCCAAAGTGCTAGGATTACAGGCATAAGCCACCGCGCCCAGCCCACTGTTGGCTTTTGACTACCATGGATTCTGGCCAGGGAGTTCCTGAAGGTATCAGAGGTTGTCACAGATCAGTCTTCCCTCTTTCTGATCATAGAGTGATGGTTCCACCATTCTCCCAGCTCAGGACCTAGAAGTCAACTCCAGAGTTTCCAACTCCTTCTTCTCCAAATATAATTGCCCAAAAAACTTTGAAACTCTCCTCATTGTCCTGCATACCCACAAGACACACCACTTCCTGTGCTCCCAATCTTTTTTGAAAATACTGCTTATTACACCAGATTCTGAGACTTGTGAGATCAAGCCCATGTCTAATTCATCTTTCTAATTCTGGCCCCTGGTACAATGCCTGACTCATAGTTGACTTAGGGATGTTTGGTTGAAGAAATATGATCCAGCCAACTTTTCTGTTACATGTGTTTCCTCCCTTGCTTTATATTCCTGCCAACACCTTCATCATCTTTCAGCTAGACACTCAATAATATAATGATTAATGTTCAGATAGTGAATGCTGTGAAGGAAATAATGTATAATAAGAGGACTGAAGCAAGAGGTGGAAGGGAGGTATGACTTTAGATGAAATAGTAAAAGATGACATGTGAGCAGAGATGAAAACAATGAAAAGAAGAGAGGCATGTGGTCATCTGGCCGGGGAGGCATTCCAGAGGGAAACAAGAGGAACGTTAAGGTCCCTAAGGTAAGGGTGAGTATGTCCTGTTTCAGAAAGAGCAAGAAGGCCAGCCTGGCTAGAGTGTGGTAAACTGGAGAAAGAGAAACAGATAAGGCTAAAAAAGTAGGCAGAGTGTAAATCCTGTCCTTGTAGATACATCAGGAAATTTGGATCTTCAGTGTAATGAGAAGCCATAGCGTGGTTTAAATTAGGGAACTTAAGTCATCTGAGTTACTTACTTCAAAAAGTCACTCTAGATGCTGTCTGCAGAATGGATTAAAGAGGACAAGAATGGGGAAAGACCTGTTAGGGAGTGTATGCAGAAATTTAAGAGAAGTGATTATGGATTGTTGTTGGGAAGAAAGAGTGGAAAGAGAGGTGGTTAGCTAAAAACTAAATTTCAAAGGAAACAAGACCGAAAAAATGTGTTAGTAGATTGGATATGGGGGATGAGGAAACCAGAAGAACCAGGGAGGGCCCCCATGCCTTAGGTCTTGGGTGAAAGGTGGGGCCTTTAGGAGATGGAGAAGACTAGGGGAGGGGCATTTTTTACAAGGTGAATGGGGTAGGAAGCCAATGGAAGGAAAATTTATTTGGGATAAAGTGAAAGTGTCATGTGGTCAATTAGATAGCATGCATCTGGAGCTTAGAGAACAGCTTGGAGAAGACCTCAGAATGTACATTTTTGAGCCAATAGTGTATAGAAGGTATTGAAATCCATAGAGTAGAAGAGTTCAGTGCAACATGTTTTAGAGTCATGATCTGTTCTTTGGCCACGAACCACTCAGGCCATAGTGCATTAATGGGATTATTTTTACACCTTAGAACATTTTGTCTTTTATGCCTACCTCATAATCCTTTTAAAAAATTATTAAACTTTAAGGAACCCTTGGAGAAAATGGGATAGAAGTGAGGGGAGCAAGAACCTCAGGAATTCATGTGGCCTTTATTGAGGCAACACCAGAACGCACTGTCTACTGCCAAAAAAAAAGCAAAGTTGTGGAAATTCTCTAACAGGTGTGGCTCAGGCCAAATTGTCTTGGCAGTAGCAACAACAGCCATGACCAAGAAAACAATGCCAATAATGTCTAGCCAGGGACAAGCCAAGCAGATGCTCTAGAGCCTCTGCATCTACCAATCTGTTAGTCTAGGAATATCCAGCTTCCCTAGACCTTCTCCATCCAGACCCTTGGGAATTTTCAGCAGCAGGATTTATTCTCTTCAACTACAGCCAGGCCTGGGATGCCCCAGTTCAAGAACTCCACCAGGGGTTCTGGCACCCATGGACTTCATTTTAGAGTCTGAATGTTTCCCTGAGTCCAAAGTGCATCCTTTACTGCAGACCCCTTTAGTGACCCCCATATCTCTCCCTACTGTTTCCTGCCATAATACTTTGGCCCCAAGGTGGGACTGACTCTCTGGATGAGAAACATCATAGCATGGAGACATTTCTGAATTTACAGAAGAGTCAGTCTTCTGAAATGTCCTGCGGATACCTTACAGAAACCACAAAAAACACTATGACAACAGAATATGTTTCTGAGACTCATTCATGTTGTTGGCAAAAGCTATAATTCATTCATATTTATCTCTGTAGAAATAAAATTCTACAGTGAGAAACAGAGAGAAATATTTTTCTCAATCTTTAAAGTCCATCAGAATTATCTGAAAGGCTTCTTAAAAAAGTAAGTTCTGAGTTCTGATCCCCACTCTTAGAGTTCTGATTCACTGAGTCCAAAGTGAGATTTAAGAACTTGCATTTCTAGCAAGTTCCCAGATGATGTTGATGTTTCTGGTCTATGGTCCATACTTTAAGAACAACTTCTATAGAGTGTTTCATTGTGTGACTATACAACAACTTATTCATTTTATTGCTGATGGACACCTTGGCTCTTTTCAATTGGGGGCTATTATAGTGTTTCCATGAATATCCTTGTATATGTCCTTTGGTTAATACATGTAACACATTTCTGTTGGGTCCTTGAGAATTGCTGGGTTGTATATGTTCAACTTTGATAGATACTGCCAATGGGTTTTCCAAAGTAGTTTAATTCATTTTCATTCCCACAGGCAATAAATTTCGAAAGTTTCTGTAACTCAGGATTCCTATCAACATTTAGGCTTGTGAAGCTTTTACATTTTTGCCAGTCTGGTGACTGTATGTGTAATTTTCATTGTGGTTTTAATTTTCATTTCCCTGATGACTAATGAGGTGGAGGCCTTTAATATGTTTATAGGACATTAGAATTTCTTTTTATATGCAGTGCCTCTTTAAGTTTTTTAACCCATTTTTCTAACTGACTTGAATGGATTCTTCATATATTTCAAATACTAGGTCTTTGTCAGTTATATGTGTTGCGAACATTTTCTTCCATTGTGTAGCTTGTCTTTTCACTCTTTACAGTATCTTTTTATGAATAGCATTCCTTGATTTTAATGGAGCCAATTTCAGTGTTTCTCAGACTCCCTGTGGTAAGGGACCTATTTTTTTTTCCAAATTAATTGAGGACTGATATTTTTGAAAATACAAAAAAAAAATGCTTAATGTAAACATAAAAAAAATTAAAGGCATTCAAAAACCTTAAGCATTTTATTTTCAAGTAATGTGTTCAAGAGACGTGTCCCTAAGCCTTACCCAATTTTCTGACAATCCTGTGCTCAAGAATAAAACTCAGCATCTCAGAGTGGAGATGCTGACATTTGTACTTACCAATTAACTCAAACAAAAGAACGACAAACTACCAGGTATTTTCATTGCAGAATAAAGGTCACAATAGACATCCTTACCTTGCTCCTCTACTCTTTAATTTCCTCCGATTCTGTTCTTGACCTTCATTCTATTTCTGTCCCCGTTCATAAGCCTCTATCTTCCTTGAAGAACATAGATGGTTAAAGTCATGATGTGGTAAACGTACCTGCACACATGATACTTAGTAATAAAAAAAAATTAAGACTTTAAAGTACTGTCAAAATTTCCTCATAATTTTTTGAATAAATCTGAGACAAAATGTCATGTAGACTAGTTGAGTGTTAACTCACAGTACAGCTTGATTTTAGCAGAGCGTTTAAAAACTCTTCAGTAAGACATAATTACAGATAAAATGGTGCAATAAGAGCAGGAAGATTGCACTGTTAGGTCATAGAAAAGGGAATATTTGAGCAATTTTATTATATAAAAAGAAATTAAGATGTGATGACTGACTTAATTGACGTTACCTTTATCTTCTCCTTTGTTAAGGGGACTTCAAAGAATGATTTTGTGGTTCATGGCTTCTGCATCTATCTCCCCCTGACTGTGAGCTTCTTGAGGACAGGAATTATTTCTTATTTACCTTTGCAGTAGATCTTTTTTTTTATGGAGTCTTGCTCTGTCGCCCAGGCTGGAGTGCAGTGGCATGATCTCGGCTCACTGCAAGCTCCACCTCTCATCTTCATGCCATTCTCCTGCCTCAGCCGCTGGAGTAGCTGGGACTACAGGCATCTGCCACCACGCCCAGCTAATTTTTTGTATTTTTAGTAGAGATGGGGTTTCACCATGGTAGCCAGGATGGTCTCGATCTCCTGACCTCGTGATCTGCCCGCCTTGGCCTCCCAAAGTGCTGGGATTACAGGCATGAGCCACCACACCTGGCCTGCAGTAGATTTTTTTATAGATAATCTGTAATGGATTATGACATTTTCTTCTATTTCTAGTTTGGCCATGGGAGAGCAAAGCAAGATCATGGAGTAGTACTATCCAGTGGTCGTCCCCCACCAGAAACATCAATTTGAACAACTATCCACATGTAAAAATACCTTTATAAGAGCTAAGGAAGCCAGATAAGAAATCGTAGTGCCTGGTGATAGCATCATAATTGTAAAAGATGCATTAAAGATATAGGAAGGACAATTTTACAGTACCCACATCACCCCTCCTCCATATCTAGGCAGCACAGCAGAGACATATCATTCACTTGGAGAAGTAGAGGAAAGTAAACATAAAACTTTGCCTTGAACACCAAGACCAGCCCTGCCATGGTAAAACCCTACACCAGGCGGTTCCTATGGTCCCTGTCTCTAGGCCAGTGACAGAACCTATAGATCCACTCCAACACAGGATAGGTACCTATAGCCACTGCAAGATGAACTCAAGTCCTGGCTTGCATCAACACTAGCCAACTACAATGGGCCAGGACTCTGAATAACCCGCAGTAACAGGCAGGCCTCAGCAGCCAAGGACTACAGACATACCCCAGTGTTGCACTAGTCTCAGAGGCTATAGGCTTTGGGTGTGCTCAGTGTATGCCAGCCTTGGCAGCCACTTAATTCTAGCCCAGCAGTGCACTTGACATGGCAGTCCAGGTCTTAGGGCAACCCCATAGCACAGCAACAGCTGCAGCAGTCATGGGCTTAGGGAGTATACCAGATAATCTGCCCAGAATCTCTGAACAAGCTTACTGCTAAAGGACATTCCCAGATAAAGCCAGACTGTGAAGACTGGAATAAGTACCTACTTCAATGCACAGAAATCAATACATAACCACAAGGAACAACCAGGGAAGTGTGACTTCACCAAATAGACAAAATAAGGTGCCAGTGACTGACCCTAAAAAGATGGAGACATATTAATTGCCTAGCAAAGAATTTAAAATCGCCATTTTAAAGATGCTAGTGAACATCAAAAAATGCAGAGAAACACCTCAATGAAATTAGGAAAATAATAAGTGACTAGAATGAGAAATTTAATAAAGAAATTAAAATAATTTTTAAAAATCAAACAGAAATCCTGTAACTAAAAAATACAGTGAACAACATGGAAAATGCAGTTGCACCAAGAGCAGAATTGATCAAGCAAAAGAAAGAATCTATAAACTTGAAAACAGGTTATTTGAAAATACATATTCAGAGGAGAAAAAGAATAAAAACACAAGAAAGTTTATGGGATTTATGGGATAGCATCAAAACAACAAATATATAGATCATTGTGTTCAAGAGGGAGTAGGAAAGGATAAAGGAGCAGAAATCTTATTTGAAGAAATGATACCAGAAAACTTTTCAAATCTGGAGAAAGATATGAATATCCAGGAGCATAAAGGTCAAATACCTCCCATCAGATTTAATCCAAATAAGATTATCCTAAGACATATTATAACTAAAAGGTCAAAGATCAAAGAAAAAGAGAGGATCCTGAAAGTAACACAGAAAATAAGCAAATAACATATAAGGCGGTTCTAATCCTCCTAGCAGCAGCAGAAACTGGACAGGCCAGGAGACAATAGGATACTATGTTTAAAATGTTAAAGGAAAAAAACCTGCCAACCAAAAATACTGTACCCAGCCAAGCTATCCTTCAGAAATGAAGGAGAGATAAAATGTTTCTAGACAAACAAAAGCTGAGGAAGTTCATCACTACCACACCTGTCTTAGAAGAAACCCTAGTGGTAGTCTTCAAACTGAAATAAAAGGGTTGCTGATGGGTAACATGGAAACATCTGAAATTATAGAACTTACTGGCAAAAGTAACTATACAATCAAATTCAGAATACCTTAATTATTATTGTAATGATAGTGTGTAAATCACTTAAATTTTTAGTATAAAGTTTAAAAGGAAAAATTATTAAAAACCAAAAATAATTACAATAATTTCTTGAGGGATATACAATATAAAACGATGTAAACTGTGTCATCAAAAATTCAAATGGAGAGTAGGGTTAAAGTGTGGAAGATTTGTTTTTTGTAATCAATTAAGTTGTTATCAGCTTAAAATAACCTACTGTAAGATGTTTTTGTAAGCTTTGTGGTAATCACAAAGCAAAACCTGTAATAAATACACTAAAAGTAAAAAACAAAGAATCAAACATGCTACTAGAGAAGATCATTTAAACACAAAGGAAGACAGTAACAACAGAAGAAATAATTTACAAAATAACTAGAAAACAACTAAATGACAGTAGTAAGTCCTTACCTATCAATAAGTACCTTGAATATAAATTGATTAAATCCTCAAATCAAAGGACATAGAGTGGCTAAATGAATTTTTTTAAAAAGACCCATATATGTGCTGCCTACAAAAGACTCACTTCACCTATAAGTGGACACACACAGACTGAAAGTGAAGGAGGAGGGGCGGAGCAAGATGGCCGAATAGGAACAGCTGCAGTCTCCAACTCCCAGCGCGAAGGACACAGAAGACCGGTGATTTCTGCATTTTGA
>NW_012114844.1:625727-639762 GCF_000951035.1 Colobus angolensis palliatus | reverse complement strand
TTAAAGTATAATAAAAAAAAAAAAAAAGAAAGTGAAGGAATGATAAAAGATATTTGATGCAAATGGAAACCAAAAGAGCAAAAGAGTAGAAGGAACTATACTTATATCAGATAAGCAGATTTTAAGTTAAATTTGTAAAAGAGACAAAGAAGTTCAGTATATAATGATAAAGGAGTCAATTCAGCAAGAGGATATGACAATTGTAACTAGTGCACCCAACATCACAGCACCTAGATATATAAAGCAAACATTACTTTGAAGGGGGAGACAGACTGTAATACAATAATAGTAGGGGTCTTCAGCACTCCCATTTTAGCAATGAAAAGATCATCCGACAGAAAATCAACAAAGAAATATCAGATTTAAACTGCACTCTAGACCAAATAGACCTACAGACATATACAGAACACTCCATCCAACAGCTGCAGAATACACATTCTTCACAACAGCACATGGAACATTCTCCAAGATAGATCATATGTTAGGATCACAAAACAAGTCTCAACAAATTTAAGAAGACTGAAATCAAATATCAGGTATTCTTTCTGACTACAACTAAACATCAATAATAGAAGGAACTTTTAAAAATTAACAAACACATGGAAATTAAACAACATGCTCCTAGAAAAACAATAGGTCAATAAGAAAATTCAAAGGAAAAATTTTAAATATCTTGAGACTAATGCAAATGGAAACACAATGTATCAAAACCTGTGGCATACAGCATAAGTAGTTCTGTGAGGAAAGTTTATAGCAACAAATACCAACATCAAAAAGGAAGATCCCACACAGCCTAACGTTACACCTCAAGAAACTAGAAAAATATGGACAAACTAAACCCAAAATTAGCAGAAGGAAGAATATAATAAAAATCAGAGCAGAAGTAAATGAAATAGAGAATAGAAAAAATAATACAAAAGATATGCGAAGACTTGGGTGTTTTTTTGGAGATTAACAAAATGAACAAACCTTTAGCTAGGCTTAGAAAAAAAGAAGACTCAAATAAAATAAGAGATGAAAAAAGAGACATTACAATTGATACTACAGAAACACAACAGATTGTAAGAGACTATTATGAACAATTATACACCAACAAAATGGGTAACTTAGAAAAAATGGATAAATTCTTGGACACATACAACCTACTGCAATTGAATTATGAAGATACAGATCTGAAGAGACCAATAACAAGTAAGGAGATTGAATCAATAATAAAATGTCTCCCATCAAAGAAAAGTCCAGAACCTGATTGTTTCACTGATGAATTCTACCAAATATTTAAAGAAAAGCTAATATCAATTATTCTCAGACTCTTCCCAAAACCTGAAGAAGAGGCCCTTCTTCCAAAGTCTTTTTTATTATTTTATTATTTTATTTTTTTTTGAGATGGAATCTTGCTCTGTTGCCCAAGCTGGAGTACAATGATGCCATATTGGCTCACTGCAAGCTCCGCCTCCTGGGTTCAAGCAATTCTCCTGTCTCAGACTCCTGAGTAACTGGGATTACAGACATGCACCACTATGCCCAGCTAATTTTGTATTTTTAGTAGAGATGGGGTTTCTCCATGTTGATCAGGCTGGTCTCAAACTCCTGATCTCAGGTGATCTACCCACCTTGGCCTCCCAAAGTGCTGGGATTACAGGCATGAGCCACCGCACCCAGCCCCAAAGTCATTTTGTAAGGACAGCACCCTAACATCAAAACCAGACAAGGACACATACACACACAAGAAAACTATAGGCCAATATCCCTGATGAACATAGAAGCAAAAATCCCCAGCAACATGTTAGATAACCAAATTCAACAAGACATTAAAAAGATCACTCATCATGATTAAGTGTGATTTATCCCAGGGATATAAGGATAGTTCAATAAATATAATACAACACATTAATAGAGTGAAGGACAGAAATCATAAGATCATTTCAATAGATGCAGAAAAAGCATGTGACAAAATTCAACCATCTCTTCATGACAAAAATTCTCAACAAGTTAGGTATAGGAATGTACCTCAATGCAATAAAGGTCATGTATGACAAATCCACAGCTAACATAATACTGAATGGGGAAAATCTGAAGCTTTTTCACCTTAGAGAAACAACACAAGAATGCCCACTTTTCACCACTTCTATTCAACATAGTACTGGAAATCTTAGCCAGAGCAAGTAGGCAAGAGAAAGAATTAAAAGGCATTCACATTGGAAAACAGGAAATCAAATTGTCCCTCATTGCAGACAGCATGATCATATACCTAGAAAACCGTAAAGACTCTACCAAAAAAATTGTTAGAACTAATAAACAACTTCGATAAAGCTGCAGAATACAAAATTAATACACAATAATTAGTAATGTTTCTATACACTAATAGTGGACTTTTTGAAAAAGAAATCAAGAAAACAATCCCACTTAAAATGGCGCCAAAAAAAGATACCTAGAAATAAACTTAACCAAGTAGATTGAAAGTTCTCTACAACGAAAACTGTAAAACACTGAGGAAAGAAATTGAAAAGGATACAAATAAAGGGAAGGATATTCCATGTTCATAGACTGGAAGAATTAATATTGTTAAAAATGTCCACATTACCCAAAGCAGTCTACAGATTCAGTGCAATTCTTGTCAAAATACCTATGGCGTTCTTTAAAAAAATAGAAAAAAAAATTCTAAAATTCACAGGGAACCACAAAAGATCCCAAATACCCACAGCGATCTTGAATAAGAAGAACAAAGGTGGAGACATTGCACTCCTAACTTCAAAGTATGCTGCAAGTCTATAGTAACCAAAACAGCATGGTACTGGCATAAAAACAGAGACAGAATAAAGAGCGCAGAAATAAATCCAAACTTTTACAGCCAACTGATTTTCAGAAAGGTGCCAAGAACATGCAATGGGGAAAGGGCAATCCCTTTAATAAATAGCATTGGGAAAACTGGATATACATATGTGGAATAAAATTAGACCCTTATTTCTCAACATATATGAATACCAACTCCAAATTGGATTAAAGACTTAAATAGGCTGAATGCAGTGGTTGATGCCTGTAATCTCAGCACTTTGAGATGGCAAGGCGAGTGGACCACCTGAGGCCAGGAGTTGGAGACCAGCCTGGCCAACATGGCAAAACCCTGTATCTACTAAAAATGCAAAAATTAGCTGGGCGTGTTGGTGCACACCTGTAATCCCAGCTACTCAGGAGGGTGAGGCAGAATTGCTTGAACCCGGGAGGCAGAGGTTACAGTGAGCCGAGATCATGCCACTGCACTCCAGCTATGTAACAGAGTGAGACTCCATCTCAAACAAAGAAAAAAAAAGAATCTGTTGTCAAAAAGACAAAAGGTAAGGTAACAAGCTGACAAGGAAGTAGAGAAAAGGGAACTTTATACACTATTGGTGGAGATCAAAATTTGTACAGCCATTATGGAAAACAGTGTGGCAGTTCCTCAAAAAATTAAAAATAGAATTGTCAGTCATATGACTTGCACGTTTTTATTATTACATATTGATCTTCTTTGCCTCTAATAATGTTTTTTACCTGAAAATCTGTTTTCTCTGATATGGCTACACCTATACATGGTTTGTCTCATATACCTATATATGGTTAATATTTACCCTGGAATATCTTTTCTTTTACTTTCAACTTTATATTTAAGTGTGTCTCTTGTAAGCAAAAAATGGCTAATCTTTTATAATATATATATACTTGTGTTTTTGAAATAGGCTCTCACTCTGTCACCCAGGCTGGAGCGCAGTGGCACAATCACAGCTTACTGTAGCCTGGACCTCCGATCCTCCCACTTCAGCATTCCAAGCATCTGGGACTGCACGCATGCAGCACCACACCTGGTTGATCTTTTTGTTTTTTGTAGAGAGGAGGTCTCGCTGTGTTGCCCAGATTGGTCTTAAACTCCTGAGTTCAAGGGATCCTCCCATCTTGGCCTCTCAAAGTGCTAGGATTGCAGGTGTGAGCCACCATGCCTGGCCTAATCTGTCTTTAAAAGTTCATGTGACAATATTTACTTTTAACAGGATAATCGATTCCATTCACATATATGGGGATAAATGGTGAGTTAAGATTTATTTTGTGATTTCTATTATTTTTTGCATTTTCATTTTCTTTTGTTTAACTATTATTATCATTCCTTTCTTCCATTCTTGTGGATTACTTTTATTTTTTGCTTCAGTTTTTCCTTTACTAGTTTGAAAGCTTTGCATTCAATTTCTATTCTTTTGATGATTACTCTAGAAGTTGTAACATACACATATAATTTAGTAAAATCTTATGATACTAAATACCCACCCCTTGAACAGATCAAGGACTTTAGTATACTTTAACTCTGATTAATCCCATTGGTAATTTAACTTTATCCTGTCTTTATTTAAATTAGTTGTTATTTTTGTTAAATGGCTAATGTTTGTTTTGCCCTGACCAGTCTTAATTCCTGCATTTTCTTGCTTTGGGCATCTGAAGAGTACTCCTACTTTCATGCTAATTTAGCACTTAAATAATTTTTAAATATAGTATGTGAGATGTATTGCAGCAGAAGGCTTTTATGGATGTATCCAAGATACCAAACTACTTGGAATGAACATCTCCTATTCATCTTTGTAATCCTTTTGTCTCATTCACTGTCTGGTATGTAGTGGGTGCTAAATTAATCATCATAGAATGAAGAGAAAAAGAGTTTTAGCCTGTGGGCTTGAGAAACTAGCTACCACTGATGGAAACAGGGATGCTTAGTAGCAAAAATAAACTGGACTTAAACCAGAAGGTTCTAGATGTATTGAGTTTGAAGTTGACTGTGAAATTTCCAAGTAGCAATGGAAGTTAAAGACATTATAAAATCTTTTTTTTTTGAGACGGAGTTTTGCTCTGTCGCCCGGGCTGGAGTGCAGTGGCCAGATCTCAGCTCACTGCAAGCTCCGCCTCCCGGGTTTACGCCATTCTCCTGCCTCACGCCCGCCACCTCGCCCGGCTAGTTTTTTGTATTTTTTAGTAAAGACAGGATTTCACCATGTTAGCCAGGATGGTCTCGATCTCCTGACCTTGTGATCCGCCCGTCTCGGCCTCCCAAAGTTATTATAAAATCTTACATTTGGAGCGTAAATAGTCATAATGTCCAAGTAAGTACCCACTACCCACCACAGGAATCCTAATGATAAAGATCATTACAGCCTATACCTTAACACTAAAAAAATACAGTCTGCACCCATTAATGCTAGAGTTGGACATCTCTAACCTTAGAAAATTCTACCTTAAGTATCAAAATCTTTATCTTATTTAGATTTAAACTCTTTTTTATCTGACTTCTAAATTAGTGCACATTATGTCAACTCTCTTTTCCTGGTGATAATTCTTCAATGTGAGTTATCACAGACCTACTCTACTAGGGGCTCTCTTTATAGCCTCCCATCTTTTCTAGAACCTTCCATTTATACAAACTAATATTCACCAGCTGGTGATGATAACACTGAAAGCAGGAGTAATTTTGCTGATGGTGGCTTATATACATAAGTGGCTTATGTATATACCCTATATATGTGGGCTGACAGAGTCACTCATTTAATGCAGATTCTTTTACTAAAGCCTAGTAATTTAGGATTGAGGAAGGCTTACCTTGTAGCTTGAAAGAGGTAGTTGATCCTGAGAGAATATTGACATAGACTTGAACCTACCTTGAAAAAGTTTTGGGGAAATTTGGCATGTGCAAATCGCTCTATAATTTACTAAAAGTTTTCATGTGCATTACTTTATGAGGGAAGTATAATCATGATCCATGGTATGCAGATGAAGAAAATGTCTTAGAATGTAGATGACCCAAGGTCCCAAAGCATGGGGAAAAAACCTAGAACTTGAATCTAGCTGTCCACCACATCATTACTCACTTACCCATTTTAGGTTTAGCTAGAGTCATTTCAAGAAGATGGCTTTAGATCTTTGGGCCTTATTTCAAGGACAATGATGACACCACTCTCCTACCTGTCCATATCTTGACCCCCTTAATGAAAGCCTTTTCTTTCTACCATCTGTGGTAAGCAGATAATGCCTCCAAAGATGTCCATGCCCTAAACTTGTGAATATATTACCTAACATGGCAAAAGAGAAATTAGGTTACAGATGCAATCAGAGTTGCTAATCAGATGATTTTGAGATGAGGAGATTATTCTGGATTATCCAGATGGGCCCACTCTAATCACATGAGTCCTTAAAAGTGGATGAAGGGAAACCTGCAAAATGACAGCATGAAAAAGACTCAACCCACCCATGCTGGATTCAAACATGGAAGAAGGAAGCCACAAATCAAGGAATACAGGTGGCTTCTAGAAGCTGGAAAAAGCAAGGAAAAGAATTGTCCCCCTAGAGCCTCCAGAAAGGAACACAGCCCTGGTGACACTTTGATTTTAGCTCAGTGTGGTCAAAAGCCCAGTGTCAGACTTCTGACCTACAGGACTGTAAGACAAATCAATTTGTATCATTGTAAGCCACTGTTGTAATTAGAAAATAATATACCACCTCTTAACGTTAGTTTTCCTAAAGATTATTTGACCTTCAAATTTTATAGTTACTTAGGAACACTTTTAAGATTTAAAAAATAACAAGCTGATGCCTCCAAAATCAACATCTTTAGCCCTGACATTCTCCCCAGGCTTCAAATGTCTATATCCAACTGCTTATGGGGTATTTCCACTTTCATGCCCCATGTGCATCTTGATGGAACTCACCTTCATTCCTTCCAGTCCTGCTCCTCCTTGTATAATATATTCCCTTATCTGAATTAGGGGCTGTCTACCTATACCAGAAACTCAGGAGTCCTCTTTCACGAACGCCTCCATTCTCCCTCTCTCCCACCAGTCAGTTGATCACTACGTGCTCTTTATTTTACCTCCGAAGTTATTTTTTCCTCTGCTGTCCATCCCAGTGACTTACCACCATCCTAGTTCTCACCCTCAATATCTTTATTGCAACCTTCCCTTCCCTAATCTCTCTGCCTTTCAACTGGTCCTCCTGAAATCCAACCTCCACAAAGTTGAAAGTGGTACACTGAAAGTTTAAATCTGACCAAATCACTCTCCTACTTAAAAATGTTCAAGCTGGGCATAATGGCTCATGCCTATGATCCCAGCACTTGGGAGGCTGAGATGGGAGGATCCCTTGAGCCCAGGAGCTGAAGACCAGCCTAAACAAAGCAACATAAGAAGACTCTATCATTACAATCAATCAATCAATCAATCAATCAATAAGCTGGGCATGGTGGTAGTGGTCCCAGCTACTCGAGAGGCTGAGGTGGGAGGATTGCTTCAGCCCAGGAGGTCAAGGCTGCAGTGTGTCATGATCACAACAATGTACTGCAGCCTGGGTGACAGAGTGCTCAAAAGAATAAGAAATAAGGAAATAAAATTAAAATTAAAATGTCCAAAGGCCACACTTCAAATGGCCTTTACGCAAGACGTCGCCTTGTCTGACCTCCCACTCTCACTCCCGGAGCCATCTCTTGCTATTCTCTGCTGTCCTTTCTCCCTGCCCTTAACGTCTCTGCTATGTGAAATGACTATATAGCATGTTAGAGGTGTGAAAGTAATTTTGCAAATAATATCTCATTTCTCAAAATAACTAACAAGAGAGGTAGAAAAAAAAAAAAACCTTGTATTATTCTCATTTTACAAATTAAAAGGCTGAAGTTCAAAAAAGT
The DNA here is from genome assembly GCF_000951035.1 of Colobus angolensis palliatus. Taxonomy (NCBI): domain Eukaryota; kingdom Metazoa; phylum Chordata; class Mammalia; order Primates; family Cercopithecidae; genus Colobus; species Colobus angolensis. The sequence continues at coordinate 632,075 of NW_012114844.1, read as the reverse complement.
TAGGTGATTGTTGAGGGCATACAGCCAGGAGGAAGTGGAAGAAGACAAGAATCCCCTCCCTCCCCATACCTTTGGGCACATTGGCCAGTGCTTGTTCTAACTGTTTTAAATGACAGCATAAGAAAGCTGACTCTAACAATTAGAATATGAAGGCTGGGATAACTCGGTGGCTCACGTCTGTAATCCCAGCACTTTGGGAGGCCAAGGCAGGTGGATCACTTGAAGCCAGGAGTTGGAGACCAGCCTGGCCAACATGGTGAAATCCCATCTGTACTAAAAATACAAAAATTAGTCGGGTGGGGTGGCATGTGCCTGTAATCCCAACTACTCAGGAGGCTGAGGCAGGAAAATCGCTTGAACCCAGAAGGCCAAGGTTGAAGTGAGCCAAGATCACGCCTCTGCACTCCAGCCTGGGCGACAGAGTGAGACTCTCTCTCAAAAAAAAGAATATGAAGGCAGAGAATGAGGGGAGCATGAGTGAAAACAAAACAAAGAATAGCACGTTGAAGGTTTGTTTGGTTTTTGTGTTTTCAAAACACTGTGATTATTCCTTACTGTCCAGTTCTAAATGTTTGTTCAAGCCTCCAGATGTCTTAAAACACAGATAGATGCTACAACCTGCCGAACTTTTAGTCCCTTGAAGATGAAAACTTCCGCATCCTGAAACTCTCTCAACTACCAAAAATAATTGTGTGGTGCTGAATAAATACTCAGTGATGCAGTCAGCACATGGGCATGGCAGTGTATTAGATCTCACAGAATAAGAACGATTACACCAAATATGCTACTACCAAGTTCTTTCTCAATAGCTTCTGTTAGAAAATATATATCCTTATTTTCTACTCCTTGTTTCAAGATAAAAAGTAGAGCACATTAATAAATGGTCTTACACAAAGTAATACTTATTACATGATCTAGCCAAATGTCCCTGTCAGGGTGCCCCAGACAACCTTTGTCTACCCCAGGAATTCCGGGCTCTTTTGTGTACTTTTAGCTGTCGTAGCGTCCTCTTCAAGACTTTTACTCTTCCTCTCTCCTGACACACCAAGAGTCTTTAATTCTCATTCTAAAAGCAATGAATTTGGCATCAGATTGACAACTGTGCAATTGCAGAAACCCCATCAGTCCCTTCGTCAGTGCAGCCATGCAGCTTTCCTGGGGTACCTCACATCTCATCTATCAGAAAGAAGTCACTGACCCCAACACCCCCAGGGCCTCCTACAGCCTCTGCTTCCATGACTCAACAGTGACTTAATCTTCTTCTTCCGGCCCTCTAAGCCAGAGTCAGACCCAAAGGCCACACATTCCAGTCCCACCCCTGAGGCCCAGGCAGTCTTCTCTCTCTTCCAGTTTCGTGGCTCTCCTCTTTTAACCACTGCTGGAATCTCATCTTCCAGGTTCAAATCTCAGAGGCAGTCAGGTAGCCCTAATGGGGCTGCTGAGGAAAGTTTAAGTGTGCACCACTATATGTCTACCATCACACCCTGCAGCTCCTCCTCAGCAATGATTCCATCCATCCCCATTGCTCATGGAGGTTCCCAGGTCTGGAAAGACTGAAAGACTGAGCCAGCAAGTAGAGATGTCATCGATGCAGCCTGTCCATGAGCAGGTGACGGGTGTACTCTCCTCTCTTCCCTATCCTCTTTTTATCCTCAGAGGACTGGATTCAGCCTTGGGTTCCTGTTCTCTGGGTTCCTTCACCTTAGCCACAATGAATGCTCTTAATAAAGTAGGAAACAAATGGTGATCACCATCTCATATTTTTCTGCCAGGCAGAAAAACTTCATGACAATTTTACAGGATTCAAACACCCTTTCCTGTGGGGTTAGAAATTTCTAAGTGTGCCCTTTTCATGGCTTAGAAAAATCTTTTTTCTTTTCAGTCTTTCATATGATTTTATTTTCTTCCTTCAACCATAATAATATGATATCCAAATTTTGTCTTAACTGGTGAATCTGTAAACACAGGCTTATCCATCCCACTTACAGGCAAGGCAAATGTTGCTTCTTGAAATGGTCCCACCATGGACCCTCTGGTCATCTAACCCAAGTCTCCCACTTGCCTGGCTTTATCTTCACATTTTATGTGGCCACTTCATTGAATCTCATTCCAGACTTTAACTTTTCCGTGACTTTGCCATGTTTTTCACATAGAACGTGTCTGACCTTTACTGCATTGCCACCACCTTTGGGACCTTGAGCCTTCTTGTTAGCGCTCTCACTCCCAGAGGCTGCTCCACCTCTCCCCACTTTTCCAGAACCACTTTTTCCTTTGGGCAGCATCTTGGAAACTTGCTGTTGAACTATCTGGGCTTAGAAATTCTAACTCCATGGAAACAGTGTTTGAATCATGTGAAAATGTCACTGGAATCTGAAACATAAAATTGTCATATTTTCCAGGCTCAATAAAGATCTCATCACAATAAAGTCTTCCAGAATCTACCTCTGAATCCCCCTAACACATCTCTCTTCTCTTCTTTCACTTACTAGAACCAAGAGTAGCTTCAACTGGAACAGTATTAATTGTGGGAGCCCCGTGCTGAGATGGAGGCACAATTGGAAGAAAGAGAAAGTAAAAAAGAAATTGCTGGTTGCAAAGAAGTTGCTCCTGAAGGGGTTCTGTGGACTGCTTGACTGCCCCTACATATCACTCATTGGCATCTCATCCTCAGCTTCCATTCTTAACCCTGCCCTCTTCTCTCCGAGAACCTCATTAAGAGAACCAGTTCCCTTAAGAATATTACCTCCTTCCAGGCAACTGAAAATTACATTATTTCTGCATTCATCTTCATCTTCACCCCAGTTTCATTCTTCCTGTTTACGACTATTCCCCACACCTGTGCCTTGGGCATCCCCCCTGCCTCACCTCCTGAGGAGCTTTCTTCATCAGTCTTTACATCTCTGCCTTAGGCCTGAAATCTCTCCCTCCCTCCTGGCCCTTTCCCCTCAGTGAATAAACATGTCTGTATCTCCCATTTTTAAAAAAAAATCCTTCCTTAATCCTGTATAGTAGACAGAATATTGCACTCTCCACCAAAATCTATCTACCTCCTACTCCCTGGAACCTATGAATGTTACCTTACATGGCAAAAGAGGCTTTGCAGATGTGATTAAGGTAAAGATCTTGAGATGGGGAGATGGTCCTGAATTATCCAGGTAGGAACAATGTAATCCCAAGGGTCCTTACATGAGGGAAACAGGAGGGTCCGAGTCAGAGAAGGAGAAGGAGATGGGACAACAGAAACACAGATCAGAGTGATGCCATTGCTGGAAAAGGGCCATGAGCCATGGTCTCCATAAAGTGGAAGAGGCAAGGAAGAGGTTCTCTTTTAGAGCCTTCAAAAAAACAAAACAAAGCAAAACAAACAAACAAAAAAAAACAAACTTGATGACACCTTAATTTTAACACCATAAAACCCATTTTTGAACTTCTGATATCCCATAACTGTAAGACAATAACGTTTTTGTTGGTGGTCGTTGTTTTTCGTTTGTTTGTTTGTTTGTTTGTGAGACAGAGTCTTGCTCTGTCGCCCAGGCTGGAGTGCAGTGGCATGATCTCAACTCACTGAAACCTCTGCCACCTGGGTTCAAGTGATTCTCCTGCCTCAGCCTCCCCAGTAGCTGGGACTACAAGTGTGCACCACCGTGGTCAGCTAATTTTTGTATTTTCGATAAAGACGGGGCTTCACCATGTTGGCCAGGATGGTCTCGCTCTCTTGACCTTGTGATCCGCCTGCCTCGGCCTCCCAAAGTGCCGGGATTACAGTCAGGAGCCACTGCGCCCAGACTGTTTTGTTGCTTTAAGCCACCAAGTTTGTATAATTTGTTAGGGCAGAAAGTGGAAACTAATACACCCCACATCCCTCTTTAGCTAATTTTCAAACACTGTCCTCTCTTTCTCATGCAAACTTCTTCATCAGCTCAATTCATTTTCTCATTAATTCTCCAAATCATTGTAATCTCTCCCCAGACTGCACTCAGTATATTTTCATACCAATTCTCATCTTGGAATATTCCTATCACTAGAATTTTATCTCTCTGTATCCTCAGAGTACGCCTGTAATCCCAACACTTTGGGAGGCCAAGGCAGGCAGATGGCTTGAGCTGAGAAGTTCAAGACCAGCCTGAGCAACATGGTAAAACCCCATCTCTATCAAAAATACAAAAAGTTAGCCGGGCATGGTGGTACACACTTGTGGTCTCAGCTACTCAGCAGGTTGGGGTGGGGTAATCACCTGAGTTCGGGAGGCGGAGATTGCAGTGAGCTCAGATCAGATTGTGCCACTGCACTTTCTAGCCTGGGCGACAGAGTGAGACACCATTTAAAAAAATAATAATAAAATACAAAGTACATAATAAACATAAAATTTTCTCTTAAAACAAAAACTATTGCCTCTGGCCCTAGTTACCCTGAGCCTTGTTTCTTCATGAAGAGCAGACCCTCCTCTGCTCTTGGGGTTTTCTCCTTTCTATGGATGAAAATCTCTGTGTAAATGGATTTCTTGGAAGAAGGGAGAACATGGAAACAACTGGTAAAAGTTATTCTACTCATTACTCATGTGTTTTCACATCTCCCTGTGCCCTCTGTCAGCCCTGGTGCCTCACCCTGCACAAAGCTCAGCCCACCATTCCTTCACCCAAACCAGAGTCCCTTATTTCCTAAAGCCCTCCTCCAGCTTCCCGTTAGGTCCATCAGAATCCTGCACCTCTCAGCCGTTCACAGCATAGCTCGCCCTTGACTTCCTGAGGACTTCAACATGTAAGCAAGACCCTGGCTCCTCTTCCTTCCCCAATGTCAAGGTGTCCCTCTGAGCCTGTTCTGGTCTCTGAGGTCACTGTTCTGTCTCTTCCCAATGCACTGTCTCCTAGACCCCACACTGGTGGTGCCACCTGGGTAGATGAGGCAGATGGTGCATTGAAATATCTTGAATGTCACTGAGTAGAGGCTGTTCTCATAGGTACCGAATCCCTCTCTTTATTATTTGCTATATCAGCTTGAAGGGTCTGGGTGAGTCCTCTGTAGGCATGGGCCCCTCCATTAAAGAGAACCGATTGCCTCTTATCTCTGCCTCAGCAACTGTTGTGTTTGCTTGGCCCGCTTGCTTTTTACACATATCATTTTTGGCATCTAGTTTTCTCAGCTTGGCTGACACTTGATGCTACCACATTTCCAGCTTTTTTTTTTTTTTTTTTCTCTATTTTTCTCTATTTGGGCTCCAAGGTTCTGAGACAGAGAGTCTTGACTCTAACTCCTCCTTGAAGAAGACTCAGCAGCTGAAAATATCCTCCACCCCATGCAAGCATGCTCTAGAATGGTTTCCTGGGGGACAGACAGCAGCTGGCCATGCAGCAGAAGCCACACTCTGTGCCGACTAGCTCCTTCAGGGTCTCTTCTCTTTTCCCTGGTTAAGAACAAGCTCATGTTCTTCAGCCATTACCTCCTCCACCAAAGACCTGATGGGACTGACAAAAAGCAACAACCGATAAACAAGAACAAGCTTTAGCATCTTAAAAATATGCTCGCCAGAGTTGATTTTACATTTTCAATTGAAGCGTGGCAAGATAAAAGTGAGAGACTCTTGTACATGTATGCCTCAAGCTCAGAAGATCAAACAATTCAAATATAAATTCCAGAAAGATCTATTAGAATAGGGAGAAACCTGGTCAAAAATGAAAAGAAATTTCCCCCAGCTACAGGGAAACACTGATTTTCAAATTAAAAGACCCTACAAAGTGCGGGGCAGGATGACTGAGAAATGACCCACACTCAGACACATCATTGTAACATTTCAGAACACCAAAAATGAAGCAAACAAGTCTAAAACTTCTAAACTCTAGCGAAAGAAAAATAAGTTACTTAAAAAGAAAGAAGAGATCGGGCGCAGTGGCTCACTCCTGTCATCCCAGCATTTTGGGAGGCTGAGATGGGTAGGTCACCTGAGGTCAGTAGTTCGAGACCAGCCCGGCCAAGATGGCAAAACCCTATCTCTATGAAAAATAAAAAACTTAGCTGAGCATGGTGGCAGGCGCCTGTAGTTCCAGCTACTCAGGAGACTGAGGCACAAGAATTGCTGGAACTCAGGAGGTAGAGGGTTTTATTGTTTGTTTGTTTTTGTTTTTGTTTTTTGAGATGGAATCTCACTCTGTCGCCCAGGCTGGAGTGCAATGGCGCGACCTTGGCTCACTGCAACCTCCGCCTCCCAGGTTCAAGCAATTGTCCTGCCACAGCCTCCCTAGCAACTGGGACTACAGGTGAGTGCAACCACGGCCAGCTAATTTTTGTATTTTTAGTAGAGACGGGGTTTCACCATGTTGACCAGGATGGTCTCGATCTCTTGACCTCATAATC
>NW_012114844.1:594259-625182 GCF_000951035.1 Colobus angolensis palliatus | reverse complement strand
AAAAAAAAAAAAAAAAAAAAAAAAAAAAGAATTCGTCATTTAAAAAAGCTCTTTCTCCTCCTCGATCATCTGCACATCACGTTATTGATCCATGAAAAATAAAACTTCATCTCTCTAAGCACATTCACCTACTCCTATTGCAGATTGACCTCCTGCATTGAGGCAAATGAATGCTTTGTTGGGAAAACCAGAAGCAAGTCCACATAGTCACAAGGAGGACGTCCATGGTGCAGAGGGTAAGAATGCCTCTGTGGCATGGCCTGGGCAGCAGGGAAGCACCAAGGAGGAGGAGCAAGGAAGAGGGAAGCCGGGAAGACAGAGTAAAGGGCCAAGGGAAAATGGGAACAATGTAAGGAAAAGGAGAGCCTTGTGGCAATAGAGGATACAGCTTGGAAAAAGAGAAAGGGAAGCAAGAGTGAGAAACAACAACAACAGAAAGCCAACCAAAAACCTGAGAGAAGACATGCCTGTGGCAGGGGATGCTGGACAATGTCACATGGCTGTATGTCCAGAGAGAAGAAGTGGGCTTGGTGAACAACCAGCAGTGTCTGCCACAAGCCACCCCTCTGGGCACAGAATACCTTTTTCTCCCCTCTTAGGACACAGAAAACAAGGGGATGTTTTCTGGGCCAAGGGGATGCCTGGGTCAGAGCAACAGGAAGATGGAAGAGAAGGCTCGTGGGGAGAGAAATGGATAGTAAGTTCTCTTCCTCCAGTTCCAAATTTTTCTTGAGGTGGGGAAAGTGTTATATACATTTTCATCCACGTAAGCAGGCATAATAAATGCCTAACATAGGACAGAACAAAGTAAGACTAATAATTCTAAAACTAGCATTTATTGAGCCACCATGATTGTCCATGCCTTCCACCAGGCACGATGCACAGGTTATTTCCTTGAATCCTCATAACTAGCCTGTGAAAGGAGATTTCTCTATTCCTCTGTTACAGATGGGAAAAATAATTCTGAAGGAGATTAAATATTTTTCTTCATGGTCAAACATAAAGTGATGTGTGTGTCTAAATAGAACAAGACCTAAAGAATCACACAGTGCTTTCAAAGTCTGACAACAGCTTGATGAGTCTTGTTACATTTGTTTTAAACATTTACCTAGTAAAATAGTCAGATGATTTATTAATACTCTCATGGGACAAATGAATAAACAGGGGTGCAAATCACACAGCCAGGAGAAAGTGACAGAACTGTGGCTGTGGCTAAATCTCCCAATTCCCTGATACATTATTTTCCACACTTCTTCAAAGTTGACAGGAAAGAGGGGAGATCGACTCATCCATGGAAGTGAGCATGGTTCTGAAAGGAGCAGAGAATCTCCAGTGAATGAGGGAAAGCAAAGATTGTTCCTTTACAGTTATGTTGAGTTGAGGTCACTCTACTGATGAAACAGATAAACCCCCAAATCTCAGCAAAGTAACAAACAGGGGATTCTTTTTCATTTGAAGTGCAAAAGAGGTACTCTCAGTCATCAGGTAGCTTTCTTCCAAGTGGTGATTCCAAGGCCCAGGCTCCTTCTCTCCTGTGTCTCTGCCAACTTCAACACGTGGCTTCCACGGCTGCCATGACTGGGAAAAGAGAGGATGGGTAGGAAAGTTTTATGGGCTGGGCCTGGGAATGGACCTGTCACCTTCACCCATATTCCAGTGGCTTAAAACTCAGACATGCCTTTGGCAAGGGATGCTGGGCAATGTGGTGTAGCTGTGTGTCCAGAGAGAAGTGGGCTTTGTGAACAACCAGTAGTGTCTGCCACAGGTCACCTCTCTGGGCACGGAATATCTGTTTCTCCTTTCTCAAAATGCAGAAAACAGACTCATGCTCAATGCCAGCCACAACAACCAGCTCACAGCCCAGGATCTCTGGGTCCAGATGAGGCTCTTTGTGGTGCAACAACCAAAGAGCCAGAGGACAGCCTATCTCCCCTCCACATATATGCCAGTCAAACCATAGTGGAGTAGGAACCGGAAAACCACAATAAGTCCCAGCCAGATATGAGAAGAATGGGAGACCCACAGCATCACAGGTCCAAAGCAGTGATGCAATCCGGCCTGGCCCCTTCCCCTGGCCCTAGGGGAAGTTTCTTTCCTAACCCAGATTCTGCCTCAGGGAAATACTCTATGTCCCTTGTTCTCATGGCCACTGGCTCAACCTTCTGGGAGGGGTCACTGTTGAAGTGGTTATGGGTGAGTATGAGGTCCTGCATTCACATCAGCCCACCTCCACTTGTGCAAGGCTTGCATAGTGGGGATTGTTTTAAGTCTCAGTCAAAACCTTTTTAAATGTAGGCTACCGGTTTTCCTTGGCAATCCAGTGATCTCAAAAACTTGGCAGGTTTCTGATGTATTTTCTTCCAGGTAGTTCCATGTGCCAGGAATCATACCCCAAACTCTTTCTTAGACATAATTCTCAAGTCTGATGTCTTTACTGCCTCTTTGCCTCTATTCCATCTCTCTACCTAATGCTGCTACCTTGAAGCCATCGCAAACAATAGGTAATAAGGCCATACCTTTCATCTGATCTTCACCACAGGACTCAATCACTGTGTTTCACTGATATTGGCCTTATTTTTTATATGTATTGTCTAAAAAGCATTGGCTTTTCTCTATATTCTTTTTCATTTATGCTTGCTAATTGGCCAAACATTTCCTGAGTGTGTTTGTATTTCATAGTAGAATACAAAAAGTAAAAAGTAAAAACCAACACATTTTTTTTCTAGAGCCACAGTTTTATTCAATACGTAGCCTGCCTTTAAAATGATCAAAGGTAATAGTTTTACCAGATGTTATGGCACTGCATGACACAGATCTCCATCTTTCCAACACCTGATAGCAATTTTCTCACTCAATGACTAGACGGTAAGCCAACACCACATATTTTGAGTTTTGTTACAGAAACACCTCACTTCAAGGTACCAAGTACCAGTATCTCAACTAGGTAACACTAGCTGTAATGTAGCAGGTAAAGCACAAAATCACAAAATCTCAATGGCATCATATAATATTAGTTTATTTCTGGCTCATATGAATCCAAAATAGGTGTTTGTGGTCAGCAAGTAACTCCTCCAGTGGTGATTCAGGGACCCAGAATCCCTCCATCTTGTAGTTCTACTTTCTCCAAGGTTAATACAGAAGGTCAAGAATGTATGGGAGCCCAGAACATAAAGCAAGACCCTTTCACTCACATTCCACTGGCTAGAACTTGATCACATGGCCACGTTCATTGCAAAGGAAGCTAGGAAGTGTCATCTAGCTGTATTCCCAGGAAGAAGAGAAAAAGTGTGTGGTAATTAGCTACCTATGCCATATACATCCAGTTCCCAAATTCTAATTTAGCATTCTCTTCTGGTGTCTAGATATAGAAAAAGCCAAAATAATTAAGGACTATTTAAAGCAATTTTGCTTCAAACATTTATTGAGCATATACTATATGCAAATCAATGGGCTAGACAGGGTATGAAATCTGTTTGGAACAATGTATGTGAGTGGAAGATCCTCTGTAAGAATCCTTGTATGATTTGTTACTGCCTTCTTTCCAAAAGCAGGAAGAAAAGACACACCCTGTGTGCCGTGGGCCTTATTTCAGGATGGAAGATGAAAGCAACTGTTTTGACTGAAGCCCCCTTTTAGTGGGAGAAAAAAGGAATGGTCTGGCTAAATGCTCCTAAAATAATTCCATTTCCAAGGGAGTACTGCCCACCCCAGAAACATCATCTATCTCCCTCTCTGAACTTCCGGGCATCAAGACTTTCCTTGCTGATCTTCAGGGATAGGCAGATATCTCCCTGCCTCTCCTCTTCTCTCTGTCCTACCAAGAAATTCAAACATGGCAGTCAGTAGATGACTGGCACTGATGTTTCCCTGTGCCCACTCCTCTCTGTCTCATTAGAAACCCAATGCCTTCCAAAATGGCTTCCCTGAACCACACTTGAGATTCTATTCCTGAGGCCTGGGTTGCTAATACTGAAAGCTCTAGGGCTTCCTAGGGCATCTGGCAAATATAACCTGGACATTCTTTGCCCTCCCACTAGTCTGGAGCCAACTGAAAGGGGTGCATGTCCCTATCCCTTCCTCTAGGATTCAGATGGTCTCTTTGCTCCAATACCCAACCAGCCTCTCTTCTCTCCTGTCCCTTCGGGCACAGCTTGTTTCATTCCAGACCTCACATCTCAGAACAAATCAAGCCATCCCAAACGAAAAAGGAAACCTCAAATATGATCACATTCCTATCCAAAGCCAGCCAAACCCATAAAATGTTCTAAGTCATCGATAAGTCTTTTCATCTAAGAAGCTCCTTGGGGATTCCAGGGAACAGCAGGTCAAAGCAATACCCAGAGAGACTGATGATGTCATAAAGTCAATATCCATATGAAGAGATTCCTCCTTTGCTACTGCTCCACAAGCTGTCTCTGAGCCTTTTCTGTGACAGGCTGAGCTCATCCAGTCACCCTTGGATTTGGTTTTGGCCTTTAAGCTCCTCCCCACTCTAAGCAATCTTTGTCTCAGTGACCAGACAGCAATCAGAATTGGATTTGGGAGCAAAGGACCATCACAGTGGGCTTCCTCCTCCAGCCCCATGTTTCCCTGCACAAGGAATCAGACAGCCCCCAGAAGCCAGTGGAGAGTGCACTGACAGAGCCCAGCAGGGCTCCACTGTGCAAAGAGGCATTCACCCTCTAATTAATTAACTAATTCATCTGATCAATCCACAAACATATGCTGATGCTTTCTCTCTGCCAGTCCCTGTGCTGGGCAATGGAGATAGGATGACTCACACAGTCTCTCCTGCAACAACTCATCCCAGGGAATTTTCCTACCAGGAGTCTCTTGGTCCATTCTAGCACAATCCTTTTTCTGAAGTGTTCTGTAGGTCCCCTTCACAGGACATAGGACATCAGTTAGAAGTAAAAATTTTAATGGATTTTCCCCCCGGGGGTATGGGTTAGAGACTTAAATAAAAACAATCCTCTTCAAGCCAAATAGCCTTGACTCTGTGAACTTGAATATTTTCCTGAATATGGGCTCTCCTCAGCTCCTTGCATGGTTCTCAGGAGATAGATTCTGCTCCCTGAATGGAGATCACTGGGAAGAAATGGGAACACGATGGAATTTGGATAAAGAGATATAGACCATTTTTCCTACCCAGTAAGATATCCACATGGCCTGGTGACTGTTCTGGCTCTTCACGTTGCAGAGAATTGGGTCAAAGATGAATCCCCTACACAAACATAAACACCACACACACACACACACACACACAAAGATTATGTTCTGAGGGTCTCTACTATCCACTCGTTTCTCATCAAAATCTCCCTCACACAAGACAGTGAGGCTCACGCTCAGATGCTGAAGGCTTTGCCTTTTACAGGAAGCCCTGGTTCCCTGGGCATAGGTGTCCCTTTAAAGTCAGCTCTTCCAAGCCTCCTCTGAGAACACCTGCGCCTGGGCTCAGTCTTGCCCTGCAATCGGAGAGTGGATGTGTGCTAGATTCAAGGGCCTCTGGTGGAGATTTTTGAAAAAGAGGATGCAATGCCCCACTATTGAAATCTCTTTCAAAGCTGAAGAATCTTATCCTCAGTCTTTAGGCAATAGTTCTTCTCATCTTGAAAGCAGGGGATTCCTTGTCTTCATTCCAAGCCTTCGGTTTTTTTTCTTTTTTGCAGCCTGTCCAGCTGTTTTTCCAGCCTGAGCAGCTGCTGTCTCTGCTCACCCAACTGCTCTTGCAGGTCTCAACATGTTTCTTCCTTTGCCTCCTCTCCTATCTTGGCAGCAGGCCCAGTAAAAGAAGACACCAATAGTAACCAGCTACTCCAGTCAGGGTCACTACCTGGGCTTTCCTCCTACTGCCGCTCAGGGACAAGCTCTGCTATTTCAGATTCTGTCTCATCTTCAGAGGTCCCATTAGACCTGACCAGGGGTCTTGTGTTGGTTTTGCCTGTTGGAGAACAAATTCTGCTGTCTCCTGCAAGCTCAAAGATTTGGTATGAAGGAAAGGGTTCCTCAATGAACATAAACATGATCTCTGCTTCCCATTCAATGCCCCCACCTGCTTCTCTAATGCCCCACAGGTACAGCTTATTGGCTTTGAGGGAGACCTCTCCACAGCTTCCCACGGGGCTTTCCTGGGCCTGGGATTCTTGGTTTGGAGGATCTAGAGGATCTAGCCAAGAATATCTTTCATTTTCCACTAATGGAAATCCCCATGAGGTCTCTGGATCTCCTTCCTTGTTTATAATCTAAGGCAGATTCTGTACGAGGGGTGATTTCCACCCACATCACACCCCTTGGGAACATTTGGCAATGTCTGGAGACATTCTTAGTTGTCATATGGGGGAGGAGGGATGCTGCTGGCATCTAGGAGGCAGAGGCCAAGCATGCTGCTAGGCATCCCACAACACACAGGAAAGTGCCTGAAAACAAAGAATAACCCTTTCCCAAATCTCAGTAGTGGAGAGCTTGAGAAACTGTGCCCTAAAGGTTTTGGTCTTAAGGAATCCATGATGTTATCACCAACCTGGCAGTCTATGAAACCCCATCAATTTCCTCCCACCCTGAGCCCAGAGGCTTCCCCTCCCCTGATTTGAACTTCAGACAAATATCCAATTACAGTGTTTGATTTCAACTAAACCAGTAATAGTAATAACCTAATGACAAAATTTGATTCACCTTAAAGAAAACAAACCTTGCTTATATGTAGGTTGCCATATTTTGAAAATATTGTAGAGTACATGTTAGTTTAAATTTTTTAATATTTCAACTCATTTGTTGAATGTTGGATGAAGCTGTCCTTTGAGACTTGGGGGAAAAAACTGTTTTACTAAAACTTCGTGATGCAGTTTTATCTCAATGAAGGAATATGTGATTTTCCTTAGTAATTTTGTAGTGAAGTAGAAGAAATACTGACCTCTTTGAAGGTAAGATGTTTTACATCAGCAACAGTGCTTAAAGAATGAGAATGAATCTTATCTTTCTGTAAAGGCTTTTGACAAGATGTAGAGGTGTTCTTCTTTCCCCTTGACAATGGTAGAAGAGGTTATCTATAGACTGAAAAGTGGTGAAATTGCCTTTCTCCAAATGTTTCCTCTCAAGCCAAAGTTCTTGAATTCAGATTAGCCTCTAGAGTGACGTTAAATAACTGACATCTATTGTATCTGAAAACTTTGACGTCAGAAGCCAATTGCTCAGTCAAAAACAGGTCCCAGAAAATGCAAAGGAAAGAAGAGTGTGTGAGAGTGGCGTGTGTGATTGCAGTGGCCTCGAGCAGGTGTGCGGGTGTGTTAGGAGAGCAGGGCCTCTGAAAGGAGACAGGGTGTCTATCAGGAGAGAAAAGAAGGCGAAAGGAAGGCAGCAGGAAGAATGAAAGGGCTAGAGAATGGTGATGGTCAAAGAGGAGAGTTCCAGCAAAGATACAGGACAGAAGGACAAACAAACCAGGGGATGGAGCAAGGAAAGGGGATAGCAGAGGGTCACAGGGATGAGAGAGAACAGGAGAGATGCACAAGGAACAAAACGTGGCAGCATACTCAATGTGGAATTAGAAATCAGAATTAGAAATTCCACATTCTCCAGTTATGCAAAGCAGTTTTGTGTTTTGTTTGTTTCTTTCTTTGTTTTGAGACGCAGTTTCATTCTTGTTGCCCAGGCTGGAGTGCAATGGCGCGATCTCGGCTCACTGCAACCTCCGCCTCATGGGTTCAAGCGATTCTCCTGCCTCAGCTTCCTGAGTAGCTGGGTTCACAGGCGCCTGCCACCATGCCCGGCCCGGATTTTTTTTTTTTTAATCGGAAAAAGATGAAGTTTTTCCTGGAGAGTTTCTTGATCCCTGACTGCTGGGTGGATGGGAGAGACAGAGAAGGGTAGGGAGACTGGGAGCCAAGGCTGAAGGGCCTTCCCAGACACAATCCTTGGCCTGAGTCCATCCTTGCCTCTGCAGTGTTAGGACTCTTGCTTTCCAAACACAACAACATTGGAGCTTTAGGTTTTGTTGAGGTGCTGTGTGCTCTTGCCCCAGCCTACTCCCTTGAACTTCTGGTTTTCTCTGAGCTTATATTGAGGTCAAGTCCATTTAGCCCCAAAGCACTTCTTTTTTTTCTTCTTCTTCTTTTTGTATAACGGTGTTATTGAGATATAATTGACATATCATATAATCCACCCATTTACAATGAACAATTTAATGGTTTTTAGTATATTCACAGAGTTGTGCAACTATCCCCATGATCCCCAATTTTAGAATGTTTGTATCATCCCCTGCCAAAAGAAGCGTTGTACCCGTCAGCAATCACTCCCCATTCTCCCCCATCACCCCAGCCTCCCGAAACCACTAATCTACTTTCTGTCTCATAGATTTGCCTATTCTGAACATTACATACAAATGACATCATACAGTTTCTGGCCTTTTGTGGCTGGTTTCTTTCACTGAGTGTTTTTTCAAGATTCATCCATGTTGTCACATGTATTAGGACTTCATTTTTTTTAATTGCCAAATAACATTCCATAATATATCACATGCCACATTTTATTTATTTATTCACCAGTTGACGTTTGAGTTGAGTTAACAAGATTTTATTGCTTACTTACAATGTGCTAGCATGGCAGTAAGCACTAGGGATGTAAAGATAAACAAGACCTTCTCTTTGAGAGATGCGGGCATAGTGTAGACTTCTATAACTCAGAGCTCATTAGCTTTAGAAAAGTGCTCTCCTTGCAAGTGGGGAAAGGAATAAGAAGGATCACCAAGTATGAAGTAAGTTGTAGCTCATTCATACACATGATAAATATTAAGACAGGCTAAATGTCTTATGTTTTGTAAATATTTTTGTGATCCTTTTGATATTATCTTTAGAAACGTCTGTATCAGTAATTCTTTGTGAATATAGACAAAATCGCCATAAAATTATTTTTAACTTTTTCTTTATTAACTCTTTTTCTCTCTCACTTTTATTTTAAAAAAAAAAATTATCTGGACAGTGACTTTTCTCTATCTTCTATCCATTTTATGCTCACCCACCAACCAACTTAATTGGCAACTTCAGCACTGCCGCCTTGCCCACCCCACAACATCACAACATATATCCTTACTCGCAGCACCTTCTTCTTTTCTTATTTATCCTGGGCATTTTCTTTGAGACACCCCATCCTTGCCTTGCCAGACACCAGTGATGACCCCAAGGCTCCCTCTCCCTCTTGGAGTGGCAGGGGATAGGGTACCACATGCCCCTTACCTGTAAGTTTCTGATTCTTTTTTTTTTTTTTTTTTTTTGAGACAGAGTCTCACTCTGTCGCCAGGCTGGAGTGCAGTGGCGCCATCTCGGCTCACTGCAGCCTCTCCGCCTCCCGGGTTCACACCATTCTCCTGCCTCAGCCTCCTGAGTAGTTGGGACTACAGATGCGTGCCACCACACCCGGCTAATCTTTTTTGTATTTTTAGTAGAGATGGGGTTTCATCGTGTTAGCCAGGATGGTCTTGATCTTCTGACCTCGTTATCTACCCACCTTGGCCTCTCAAAGTGCTGGGATTACAGGCGTGAGCCTCCGCGCCCAGCCAGTTTCTGATTTTTCTTCACAACCCACCTTTTGAGGACTCTTCACTGGGAACAGGATTCATGGCAGAGCAAACTCCTAAAAACAGACTCCTGCCTCCTGCAGCAGGCTCCAGGCAGTCTAATCAGCTAAGCTACTTCCTTCCTCCTGGGCACTGGAATTCTCAGGTCTTCCCTACATTCTTCCTCTCCTCTGCCTCTTAACTCCCATCCAACCAACAACCACTTCTCTAAGAGCTCAGCTCAGATCAAATTTCCCCATCTCACACTCCTTGGTTTCAGATATTTGTCTTCCTATCCCTTTCACCTATAATAGAAAGTTGATAATAAAAATGCAGGTTTTAGAATATTTAACCAGCATAGATTAATTGAGAGTCGTGGCAGGCAGTGGTCCCCTCCTGACGTTTATTGACACATGCAATGTATCACTGTGCATAGGCTAACTAAATGACAATGGAAGAATTAATCTATGCTTAGTCTTGTCTTAGACTCATAGTAAGATTAGTAAGTAAGACATGCTGGAATGGTTATATTATATGAGACCCACTGGAAGATTATGCTCCATGGGTAGGCTCAGTGAACTCATCATTCAACAAGGCCACCAGGAATGAGCTGGCAAGAGGTTCACCAAGAACACTAATCAATTCAGTGATACCTGTCCTCAGCAGGCGAGGTAGGGCTAACTGTAGGTGAGACACTCACAAAGCTGGACTTGTTAATGGTTATTTGCAGAATGGGGCCCCAAATAATGGAGACCTAGTAGCAGTCCCTCACCACCAGAAGTGGGGGGCCACAATTACTACAAAGTCAGAAGGGTAGCCAAGAGGCCTTGACCCACAGGGAGCTGTGGAGATGGTTTATAAAGCATGGAGCCCCGGAGAGCAGGAACCAACAAGGGTACTGTTTGACATCTATAATCAAAAGAGGTGAAGAATCAACGAGTAAAAACCTGATGGCAATCACCCCAATAAAAAAAGTCATGATCTTTCATTCAGTTCCCAGACCTGGTACCAAATTTCAGATCCAAAACACATTGATTGAGGAGTTGGCCAGGTGCCCTGGAGAAAGGACCCTGCAACACCACAGCAAGTATATATTGCAATGAATCTCTCAGTCCTTCATCAAAGTACCTACGAGCAATACCCTGGTGACTACACACTGAGGAAGGGGGAATGCCCGGATATTTCAAGTATTGCTGGACACAGGATTTAAGTTGACATTGATACCAAAAGATCCAAAGCTTCATCATGACCTCCTTGTTAGAGTGAGGGCTAACAAGTACCACGTAGTTAGTAGAGTCCTGGCTAAGGTCTAGTTTTCAGTTGGTCCACTGGGTCAGTTGATACAACTTGTGGTCATTTTCCCAGTCCTAGAGTGCATAGTTGAGGTTGATGCACTTGTCTGTTGGGGTAGCCCCTATAATTGTTTCCTATTATGCTGTAACAAATCACCACAAACATAAGTGGCTTAAAATGACAAAAATGTATTATCTTATGGTTCTGGAGGTTATAAGTTCAAAATGGATTTTACTGGGCTAAAATCAAGGTGCTAGCAAGGCAGTGTTCCTTCTGGAGGGTCTAGGGAATAATCTGTTGCAGGGTTTTGTTTGTTTGTTTGTTTGCCTTTTTTAAATTCTAGAAGCCACCCACATTCCTTGGCTTAAGGTCTCTTCCTCTATCTTCAAAGCTAGCAATTGCATCACTCCAACCTCTGCCTCCATCATCCCATCTCCTTCTCTGACTCTCCTGCTTCCCTATTTCCCTCATATGAACCTTGTGATTATAATGGGTTTGCCAGACAAGCCAGAATAATCTCCTGTTTTCAAGGTCCTTCATTTACATCTGCACAGTCCCTTTTGCTGTTGAAGTAGCATATTCACAGGTTCTGGGATTTAGGACATGAGTATCTTCAAGGAGCCATCACAGCCCCACATGGGATTCTTTGCCTGTCACAGCCTGTCACAGCCCCACATGGGGTTCTTTGCCTGTGGAATAACAGGTATCATAGTAAAGAAGACCAAGTGGAACCCTCTGAATTTGCAAGCCCTCCACTAGCCCTGGCCAAAATAGTTAATCAGAAACAATGTGGCATCTAGGGAGATGCCAGATATTAATGCTATCTTTAAGGATTTCAAGGAGGCAGGGCTTATAGGCCATAACATATATGAGTTTCATTCACCAGTATAGACCCTCCAGAGACCAGATGGATCCTGGAGAATGACTATAGATTCCCACAAGATCAACTAAGTAGCCTTGATTACAGCTGCCCTGCAGAAGGCAGTATTATTGCTAAAATAGATTAATAAGGCCTCAGGTACAAGATATACCATCATTGGTTGGCAAACTCATTTCTATTCCACTCAGAAAAGAGTATCAGAAACAGCTTTCATTCCCATAGATCAAAGAATAGTATTCATTTACAGTTTTGCCTCTAGGCTATGTTAACTCTTCAGTCTCTATCATAATATAGTCTAGAGGATCTAAGGCACCTGGACGTCCCGTAAAACAGTACACTGATTCATTACACCAATGGCATCATGCTGATCAGACATGACCAGCAAGAGCTGGCTAGTACTCCAGAGCTCCAGAGGTCTTACAAGGTAAGACATTTGCAATCTAGAGGTGGGAGATAAACCCTACAAAGATTGAGAAATCGGTCACTTCAATAATTTTTTTAGGAGTCAAGAAGTCAGGCATGTTCTCGGATATTACCTCTGAAGTAAAAAACTAATTGATGCATCTTTTATTGCCTACCCCAAAGAAGAAAGGTGGGCCTTTTGGGGTTCTACATCTAGGAATACTGCTTGGGCCCACATACTGGTCAGCACAAAAGATTAACAGCTTCAAGTGGGGCCCAGGTCAGGAAACAGCTCCGTGCAGCCCTGCCACATAGTCCGGTCTAGCAGACTGATGTTGGAGGTATCTGGTGCACTAGAAGATGCTGTGGTGGAGCTTATTGCAAGGCCCATTGGAAAAATTGCAAGCAGGTCTCTGGGTTACTGGACCAATGCCACAGTCTACAGCAAAGATTTATACACATTTCAGGAAACAGCTCCTGGTACTCATTGGACCCATGTAGAAATGGAATACTGGATTTGGGGGCAAATGACCATGCATCCACCACTGTCCATCATGAGCTGAATTCTCCAAGTCCTGTGTTGAAATAGGCTCAGTAGCAGTCCATCATAAGGTGAAAATTATACC
Organism: Colobus angolensis palliatus; assembly: GCF_000951035.1. Classification (NCBI taxonomy): domain Eukaryota; kingdom Metazoa; phylum Chordata; class Mammalia; order Primates; family Cercopithecidae; genus Colobus; species Colobus angolensis. The sequence goes on along the minus strand of NW_012114844.1, from coordinate 612,434 downwards.
TCTACGACTTGGTCTGAGCAGGACTGGGGCCATGAATAAACTACATGAGCAGGTAGCCCAGAAGCTCAAAGTACTCTCAACAGATTTTTCAGCTCATCAAAGCTATGTGGGTCCCATATGATCAATTGAAGGAAGAGAAAATGTCTAAGCTTGGTTACTGCTATATCAGCTTGGTATGCAGGCATGAGCTAAAAATGGGCAGCAGCTGTATTACAGCCACTGAAAGACAGGCAAGAGGGACAAATCTTTCCCATGGAAGAGCTGGATCCTCCTAATACACCTTGTGAGGAAGAAAAGTGGCCAAGAGGAAAACATACACAGATTCCTGAGCAGGGGCCAATGGCCGAACTAGTTGGTTAGGAACCAAAAAGAAAGGACTGAAAGATTGGAGACAAGGAAGTCTGCAGTAGAGGCATGTAGATGAACATGAACATGGCTCAACCTCTGGTGATATTTGAATTATAAGTTAATGCCCACCAGAAAACATCCATCATGGAAGAGAAAATAGACAACCAAGAAGACAAAATGATTTGACCATTTGGCCAAAATCTAAATTTTTGTAGGGTTTATCTACCACCTCTAGATTGCAAACGTCTTACCTTGTAAGACCTCTGGAGTACTAGTCAGCTCTTGCTGGTCAAGTCTTATCTTCTGCATGATGTCATCGGTATAATGAATCAGTGAAATGTTCTTTTTTTTTTTTTTTTTTTGAGACTGAGTTTCGCTTTTGTTGCCCAGGCTGGAGTGCAGTGGCACAATCTCAGCTCACTGCAACTTCTGCCTGCTGAGTTCAAGCAATTATCCTGCCTCAGCCTTCCTGAGTAGCTGGGATTACAGGCATGCACCAGCACACCTGGCTAATTCTGTATTTCTAGTAGAGACAGGGTGTCTCCATGTTGGTCAGGCTGGTCTCGAACTCCCGACCTCAGATGATCCACCTGCCTAGGCCTCCCAAAGTGCTGGGATTATAGGCGTGAGCCACTGCACCTGGCCGAATCAGTGTAATGTTCTATGGGACAGGTGGCAAGCCTGTCATTGGCCACCCCAGAAGTGGTATGATGGGCACATAAATGGAGAGATGGAAGCTATGCATAGGTCCAACAGCATGCATTCCCACTGACTGTGACCAGTGTAGCCACCGTCACCTCTGAATGCCCAGTCTACCAGCAACAGAGGTCAAAGCTAAGCCTTGGAAATGGCACTGCTCCTGGAGGAGACCACAGGGCCACAGAGTGACAAGTCAGCCTGTATTGGGCCCCTCCATCTTGTAAGAGACAGCTGTTCAGCCTCTCTCTAGGTTTCAGGTCTCATTCCCTTCCCTAGTCTGGCCCTTGCCCCACTCACAGATCCTATTAAACTACCTGGCTGGTGACTTTAGCCTTGACCCTTACTTTGGCAAATTCCTATCTCTTCCAGTCTTAGCTTCGGAAGTATTACTGCTACTTATCCAATATTTATCCCTCTTTACCTTTTATCTTTACAGAAATAACACAGACATTGTTCAGGGTGACATTGCTTAACTATAAATGTTTGATTTCCCAACCATATGAACAGTTCTGGTCAATGAGACATAGTCCCTGAACGAAAAGGCAGAGGCTCACCAGGAAAGTGCCTCTTTACTGGCCGTCCTTGCCATTTCCCTAAGCTTTTTCCTCCTTCTTCATGCTTGGACTACAGACAAGAGGTCTGGGGTTGTGGCAGCCATCCTTTGACCCTGAGGCATCAAGCATTTAACAAATGACAGAGCAGAAAGATATAAAGAGCTGTGGTTACTGATTGTGTCTCTGAGAAACCATATCAGCCCTGATCTGCTTAATTTGGGGCTGCCTGGGTGTAAGGCCAGTCAAACCCTGCTTCAGCCACTATAGGGGTTTTTCATCCTTTTGATCTCTTCTTTGGAGTGGAATTGCTTCGAATCTGACTGGCACTTGGCCCTAAATAGCATTAATAGATACTGAGCTGTTGAAATGAAACTTTTGCGACAATAACACATTGATGTATGTGCTCCTGCAAAGGGATTTTAAATACTGCTAATAATAAATGAATCTTAAACTGAAAAAAGATATGCTGGAGTCATAAACCCCAGTATCTCAGAATGTGATCTTATTTGAAGATAGGATCTTTTTACAAAGATAGTCCAGTTAAAATGAGGTCATGAGGGATGGGTCCTAATTCGATATGACTGATGTCCTTATAAGAAGTGGAAATTTGTGGATGTACATATACAAAGAAGACAAAGTGAAGGCGAGAGAAGGCAGCCACATACAAGTCTGAGAGGCCTGGAACAGATCCTTCCCGCACAGCCCTCAGAGGAAAGCAATCCTGCTGACACCTTGATCTCAGACTTCTTGCTTCTAGAACTGAGAGACGATAAATTTCTGTTGTTTAAGCCACTCAGTTTGTGGTACTTGGCCCCCTTGCCAAATGAATACAGGAGTATGTTATGTTCTTTGAAACTGGATATATCTCTGTATGATACAGCCAGGCAGTCTCCCAGCTCTGCCACCAACCCTATACCCACCCTAAATGTGACCTCAACAATCATCAGATATATTCAACATTTGGAAAAATCTCAGTGACTAGACAACTGTCCAGTGGACTTCTAGGGACAGCCGGTAAATATAAGCTTAATGAGCCATTAAGAACACTGAATAGCTGGAGAGATTCTCTGCACTTTGCCTCAGAGTTCTTAGCAAGGGGCAGGGGTTGAGTTCCTCTCTCTCACACAGGGAGCCCATGCCTTCCTTAATTGCTTCAACTTGTGTACAGACTGCCTGTGGGCCATAGAGTCCTAGCTAGGTCTTGACGCAGTAAGATAGCACCACACAATGATGTGGTTTTGCATTTTTACTGTCTTGTGCTCTAAATCCTGCATACTTTGCTGTTGTAAGAAGCTTCTGAGTTTGATTGATTCATTTTGGAGATTGGTCTGGATGCAAAATCTTCGATGTTCTGATCATTAAGGAAGGATTAATTGAGTTGCCCTGGAAGGGACTTCATTGGACTGGTTTCCAAATTTAATATACGGCCTAGTTCCACCAAGAACCTGGATTATTCACTCTCTTATAGTGAGCTATTTGGCAGCCCCAATCTTACTAAGCAGAGGGCAAGATATTTAGGCAGTAAATTCAAAATTCCACTCCTTCCACCATTTACTCAGTCCCAAACTTCTCATAAATTTTCAAGTGAAATTCAAGAAGGTTTTTCTCCCTAAATGGGAAATATAGATTGGAGGTTTTCATTCATTTTGATCTCTTCTTTGGAGTGGAATTGCTAGAATCTGACTGGCACTTGACCCTAAATGGTATTAATAGATACTGAGCTATGGAAATGAAACTTTTATAACAATAACACATTGATGTATGTGTTCATACAAAGGGATTTAAAATACTACTACTAATAAATGGATCTTAAAAGCATCCTAACAACTGTTGGTCTTTGATACTTACTTAATGCTGACTGGATCCAGTGTAAGATATACTGCTAAGCAAATTCTAAGAGTCATTTTAAAAATAATAATGCATATATTCATTCTTATATGTCATTTAAATACAATTAGCAATCCTTTTTTATTCTCAGAGAAAACTCTAGTGAGTATCAGCTATGTCCCCAATATGTGTTCATACTGCTTAGCGTGGAATTGCGTATGTTCTTTGCAGGTTTTGGCTGTGTGCAAACCGTGTGAGTGGTTCTTATAATAGAGAAAGCATTTTGGACAGATGTTCAAATGAAGCTTCTCCATCATGCAGCTTTTAGAGTATTTGTCTAATGTGTTTTAACCCCTGTTCCCAACATCTTGTATTTCAGTGCCCCCAGCTGAAGCACATGTCCTATTTTATGCCCTTCCTCATAATTACTGAGGATTATTTTGCATCTTGCACATCTAAATGTTCAATTTTTCTTCCTATTTCCAATGATTCTCCTCATTTCTCAATGTCCTTTGTCCATCTTTGCTGCTCCATTTGCACTGCCTCCCCAAGGTCACTGTGGCTCCTTCTCTGACTTCCACAGTCAAGTTATACTTCATAAAAATTCTAAGCTCATTTTCAGAAGTCACAAATCTATACGTCTTTAAAATCTTCAAGCTTTGATTGTGTAAATAAATACTCAGAAACACAAGATTTCTAAAAAAAAAAAAAAAAAAACACTATTGGCCATCGTATGTTCAAAGGAGGTAACAAATGTTTAACCTTTTATGTTGTAGGCTTTCTAAACTTCATTTCAAAAAAGGACTAAATAGTGTCAATATGTCTATAAACTCAAAATGAAAAATTTCAGATCATCTAATTGTGTATGCATTGGTTGGAAACAATCATGTAAAACCACAGCCCTGGAGCTGGGTAGCACAGAAACAAGAAGACAAGAAGATTCAGCATTTCATGGTTGGTGACTTCAAATCTCTGAAGGGTTGTCAAGTTAAAAAAAAAAAAGAAAAGAAAAGAAAAGAAATTTGACTTGATCTATAAAAATGAAAGTTACTGGGCAAAGTTTTGGCTTTTCACTTCTGACAAAGATGAGCTCTCTCATAGGTAGACCAAGGCACATGAGAGATTACTTTCATGGCCCCAAAATTCTTCAAGAAAACAGTAGATTGAGGAAGCCATCTGAGCATTGATAGAGGTGCTGTTTGAACTGGATGTTATTTAAGCTTCCTTCTTGCTCCAAGATTCTGTGAAGCCATGAAGCATGCTATTTCATCCCCACTGCAATTGCTATCTCCCTGGCCTGGTGCCCTCACCACATCAATCTTGGGTCACTGATCTCTTTTGAAAGAAATCAGTCCTGCCTACCACCTGCAACTTCATCTTCCTAAAATGTCACTTCGTTAAGGCCTGCTCTGTTCAAAGGCCAGTTCCCAGCCACACCAATGTAAATGCTTGTATTTATCATTGATAAGCTCTTCCCACCCCATGAGATCATGAACTGTGCTCCAGGTAGAGTGGCTTTTTTTGTCTTTTCCCCCTACCCACACCCTCCTCCGCCCCCACATCTCAATAGTCCTTCACAGGGATCTTAATTTTTTTTTAAATCAACACATTTCCTAGGCAGAGGAAATGTTTCAAGAAAAGGCACAAATATGTAAAAACACTAGATGTATTCAGGAAATCGTAAGCAAAAGCATTTGCTCTATGACTCCTATCTAGGTCTAACACTACATTTAGTCATCGTTTCTAACATCCTCATTCTTCTATTTTTAATAATAGTGCCCAACCCACCAAGGCTCTAAATCCTCAAATCTCCCTGTCAGTCTTTGCTCCCAGATATGACCCCTGCCACCTAACAATGTCAATGTAATTGGGTTGAACCGTATGAAATTGCCATTACTGAAGGTCAAAGTGGTCTGGTATGAGCAATTTCACATGATTCAACCTAATAGTTTTTTGAGGTCCTTAAAACTCTTCCCTCTTCTCTTCTCACCATCCCAGATATTCTTCTGCCTCTTGCCTCTCCAGCCACCTCCTGGATCAAGGCCTTGGCTCCTCACTGGCCTCCTGGCACTTTCCCAGTCCATCCAGCTCACAGTTACCAGAAAACAATATAAAACAGTATTCTCCAATGCCTGAAAGACACACCCCAAAACTCTCATTTGAGTCTCCCAGACGCTCTACAATCTGCCTCTGACTTGCTTTTCCAAACTTATTTTCTACTCTTCAGCTCACCCAAAATCTTCGCTGGAAGAGACCCTAGAGCTCACCTAGTCTCATGGTTCCCAAATTCAGCTTCACAGCAGAATCTCCCGGGGAACTTTTACTTTATCAGTCCTTCTATCTAGCTATCTAGCCATACATTTATTTATATATGGGTTTATCATGCCTAGCACTTAAACTTTTTTTTTTTTGAGACAGAGTCTCGCTTTGTTGCCCAAGCTGGAGTGTAGTGGTGCGATCTCGGCTCACTGCAACCTCCGCCTCCCAGGTTCAAGCGATTCTCCTGGCTCAGCCTCCCAAGTAGCTGAGACTACAGGTGCCCGCCAGCACGCCCAGCTAATTTTCTATATTTTTAGTAGAGATGGGGTTTCACTTTGTTAGCCAGGATGATCCGCCCTTCTTGGCCTTCCAAAGTGCTGGGATTACAGGCGTGAACTACCGTGCCTGGCCAACTTTTTAGAGCAGTTTTAGGTTTACAGTAAAATTAGCCAGAAAGTACACAGAGTTCTCACATTGCCTTATCCCATACACACAGGCAGCCTCTCTACCATCTACATCCCACATCTGGGTGCATGCGTTACAATCGATAACCAACATTGACACATCATTACCAACCAAAGAAAAAAATAGGCAATACACACACACACACACACACACACAAAAGGATCCAAGCAGTATAAAAATATATACAGGGAAATAGAAGTCTCTCTCCAGCTCCTGATCCCTGAAGCCTCAGTCTCCCTCCCTGAGATATATTATACAAGTATATGATTATACTTGTAGGTAGGTCTTCATCTATAATTTTAATACAAATGAAGCATGCCATACACCTGTAATGAATCTTTATTTTTTCCTCTTTTAAAATTTATTTATTTATTTATTATTTCTTTGAAATGGAGTCTCACTCTGTTGTCCAGGCTGGTGCAGTGGCATGATCTCAGCTCACTGCAAGCTCTGCCTCCCAGGTTCATGCCATTCTCCTGCCTCAGCCCCCTGAGTAGCTGAGACTACAGGCACCTGCCACCACGCCCGGCTAATTTTTTTTTTTTTTTTGTATTTTTAGTAAAGACGGGGTTTCACCATGTTAGCCAGGATGGTCTCGATCTCTTGACCTCGTGATCTGCCTGCCTCAGCCTCCCAAAGTGCTGGTATTGCAGGCGTGAGCCATCAGTGCAGGGATTAGGGGAAATTTTTTTAATACATATTGAAGATTGTGCAATATCAATACAAATTATACCGCATCATTCTTTTTAACAGCATTCTGCCAAGTCATCTAAAGTATATATTTATATCTTTAACTCATCATCCCCTATTGACAGATATACGGAACTTTTTAAACTGTAGGCTTCCAGATCTCATCCCAAAATTATTGAATACGAATTTAAAGAGGTGAACCCAGAAATTTGTATTTCATACATCTTCTCTAGGTTACTCTCATGTAGGCATCCCACAAGACTAGTTTACAAAGCAATAAAATAGCCCATCCTTCTAATTTTCCAAATGAGAAAACTAGGGTTAAAAGATATAAAGCGATTTTCTCAAAATCTCATAGCAGAGAAGTCAGAGGCAGAGTTAGCTGTACAACAGGGCCCCCTGAATAGGAGGTGTGGAGGAATTAATTCATCTAGGATATACACCATAAAAATGTGACTAGGATAAGTAACCCCAAATACCCTAGTCCCATTTATCAAGAGGTTTTAAGTGATAGTGTTCTTGCAGTACAGTCGCTGATGTTCATGATGAGCACCCTGAAGTGCCTTCTGAGTCATCAAAGGGATAGTAAGGTAATGCCATCATAGCTTTAATAAGAAGTGTGTTTTAAAGCCTAAATCCATGGGTGATAGGCTTGCATATTATCAGTAAACAGCATATTAAACTTATTCATAACTCATTAAAATCACTTCTGGCTATTCCATAAAAACAGAAGTTTTCTGTATATCTGCACAGGGAATGTTCTAGAAAGATCATGGTTTCCAGAAATCTCTAGTCTCTACTTTAGCATTTAAGCTCAATTTCTTCAGCTATAAAATTAGGATAATAGTACTATCTGTATTATCCACTACCTCATGGGGTTGCTGTGAGACAATTTATATGAAAGGGTTTTCAAAAGCATGATATCTCCTGTACAAAATAAAATAATAGCATTTTATCACTTTTAAAGATATGTATCCAATGAAATGCTCTGATGGAGATTTGTCTCAGGCCAAATTGACTAACACCATTCATGCACCTTGCTTTAAATTTTTAAAATTCTTTCTAACCTATGAAAGTAATATAATCACATGGTTTAAAAAATCTAAAGGTCAAGAGAATATAGAATGAAAAGATAATAACAATAGCATAGATCCGGATTGATAGACATAGATAGATAGCACTTAACCACATGCCATGCATTATTCTAAATGCTCCTGAGAGAAACTCTTTGAGTATGTTACTATTATTATCTGCATTTCATAGATGGTCAAATTGAGGCACAGAGAAATTTAGTAACTTTCCCAAGTTACACAGCTAGTAAGTGTCAGAGCTGGTTTTCTGTCATCACCCCCAAATACTAGTCTTATTCTCTAAAGATGACCACTGTTTCACAGTCAATTCACATCTGTATTAGTTTTCTATTTCTGCACAACAAATTACCCTAAAATTTAGAGCTTAAAACAGTAAGCATCTGGCCAGGCGCAGTGGCTCATGCCTGTAATCCCAGCATTTTGGGAGGCTGAGACAGGCGGTTCATGAGGTCAGGAGATCTAGACCATCCTAGCTAACATGGTGAAACCTCATCTCTACCAAAAATACAAAAAATTAGCAGGGTGTGGTGGTGGGCACCTGTAGTCCCAGCTATTCGGGAGGCTGAGGGAAGAGAATGGCATGAACCCAGGAGGTGGATCTTGCAGTGAGCCAAGATCGCGCCACTGCACTCCAGCCTGGGGGACAGAGCAAGACTTTGTCTCAAAACAAACAAACAAACAACAACAAAAAACAACAATAATAAGCATCTATTGGCTCACAGCTTTTATGGATCAGGAATGAGGGTGTGGCTTAGCCAGGTGCCTCTGACTTAAGATCTCTTGCTAGGTTCAATCAAGATGTTGATCAGGGCTGCAGTCTCATCTGAAGATTTGTCTTGGGGAGGATCTGCTTTAGGTTCATTCCTGTAGTTGTTGGCAGGTCTCAGTTCCTCATGGGCTACTGGACTGAGAGCCTCAAGTACTCGTGGCCAGAGGCAGAGGCCCTCTTCAGTTTCTCACCACATAGACTTCTCCACAGGGCTGCCTGCATCCAGAGTCAGTGATGAGAGAGAGAGACAGAAGGAAAGAGAGAGATCACACCAAGACAGAAACCATAGTATTTTTATAACCTAGTCTCAAAAGTGACATCCCCTCACTTCTGCCATATACGGTCATTAGAAGCAAGTCACAAAGTCCAAACCACACTCAAGGGGAGAGGGTCACACAAGGAGGTAGGGATCACTGGGGGCCATCTTAAAGACTGTGCACCATGACAGTCCTCTAGAACTTTTCTATACAAATAAAACTTTTTTTTTTACAAAACTTATATCCTTTGCATTTTGCCTTTACAGATATCAAAGTGATCCCCTCGTTTACTAGTACAGCTAGAATTCCATGTGCAGAAGCTACATATCTTCATAAGCAAGTCCCCTATAGATGGGTATGTAGGTTATTTCAAGCAAAACACCCCTTTCACTGATTTGTTAAGTGTGCCTTGAACATCGCTGTGAAACAGGCTCTGTGTCAGATGGTGCTGAGGCACAGAGATGAGGGATAAGACCCCTGCTCTGAATACATTCTCAGCCTAGAGGGAGAAAAGACAATTAAGTAAGCAATTGTGAAAGGGTCTGGAAGATATCACTGTGGAAGGGGTATAGGTATCAGGTAAGGGGCTGAACATGTCTGATAACTCCAGAAGTAAGGACACCATCTCACTTTGCACAGATGAGTAAACCGAGTCACAGATTTGCCATTTGTTTCACACACACCTTCCATAAAAACATGTGCTACAGTTGGAACCAGCGCTAAAGACTCATGGGGTGGGTAGCACCCATAATGCCATTCTTAGACCATGCTCAGATCCTGCAATTCTTTTTTTTTTTTTGAGATGGAGTCTCGCTGTCTGCCAGGCTGGGGTGTAGTGGCTGGATTTCGGCTCACTGCAACCTTTGCCTCCCGGGTTCACACTGTTCTCCTGCCTCAGCCTCCCGAGTAGCTGGGACTACAGGCACCCGCCACCATGCCTAGCTAATTTTTTGTATTTTTAGTAGAGACGGGGTTTCACTGTGTTAGCCAGGATGGTCTCGATCTCCTGACCTCGTGATCCGCTCACCTCGGCCTCCCAAAGTGCTGGGATTACAGGCGTGAGTCACCGCGCCCAGCACAGATCCTGCAATTCTGATACATGCTCTGAAAAATGAAGTCAATAAAAAGAAAAAAAAAAAAAAATCAGTCAAACAAAGACCTTGGCATTCAGGAGACCAAACAATTGACTACATTACACTTTTCAGTCAGGGTTCTGGCATCTTTTAGTCACTGTCTAAATTAGTTCATGTGACATTTTTATTGAGCTTTTTTTAAAAGAGAGATTTCTGTATTCATTTTCTTCTCATCCAGTGGTAATTTTTCTTTGTCCACCTGAAAAGAATACATTACAGAATAATGTTTGATTGTTCACAAGGCAGTCAAGTCTTTATTTAGAATTAATGTCAAAGAAATGCCCTGTGCCTATGAGGTGCTGTTCACGTTCATGGTTCTCCTCATGTGGCCTGGCAGCATCGCAGTAACTCAGCGGGGCTTCATTTTTCAAGTCAGTTTCACATTATCACTAAAAGGAACATCATTCTCATAGTTGACTATTTTGTGATAAATGAGTGCTTGCTTTTTCTCAAAATACCTCCTATAAAAAGCCTTTTTTTTTTTTTTTTTCTGAAGTGGTAAAGATAGAAGCATTGGATTTAGGTAGCCCCAAGGTTGGAGTCCTACGTCCAATATTTATTGACTGTGTGGCCTTAGGTAAGTAATGTAACTTCTACCTCAGTTTCCTTATCTTTGAAATGGGTTTACTCAGACCTGCCCCATTGGATTGGACCAATGTAAAGTAAAGTGCTTGGGTCAGAGTGAGAGGCTCAGTAAACTATAGAAATTATCATTGACCTTCCCTGAGCTAATGTAAGTGATGCTTAACTCTTCCCACTCTCCCTTCCTGGAAAGTCGGTTGGTCTTAACAGTGGGGAAAGAGATCCTTTAACAGTGGGGGAAGAGATCCTTTAACACTTTAAGCATCGCTTGTGGGCAAGGTCAGGTTTGACTAGGTCTGGGAAGGGAGGAAGCGAAAGGGGAGGCAGTGTTCAGTGTTAGAAGGGCCCTTTTTCCCTAGCCAGGGAGGGAATTACTCTTTTACGGTGAAAAAGAGTGAGTGTGCCCAATGCAAATTCCCTCCCTTCCCGAGTTACCTTGCCCCAACAAAGCTTCTGGACTACTACTCCCAGTCACTGCATTGGCCAGCAGGCTCAAAACCCGCTTGAGAGAAGACAAATTTGTTCATATCTTGTTTGCTTGTGTGTTTGTTTGTTTGAGACGGAGTCTCGCTCTGTTCCCCAGGCTGGAGGGCAGTGGCGCGATCTCTGCTCACTGCAAGCTCCGCCTCCCGGGTTCACGCCATTCTCCTGCCTAAGCCTCCCCAGTAGCTGCGGCTACAGGCGCCTGCCACCACGCCCAGCTAATTTTTTGTATGTTTATTAGAGACGGGGTTTCACCGTGTTAGCCAGGATGGTCTTGATCTCCCGACCTCGTGATCTGCCCCCCTAGGCCTCCCAAATTTACAGGCGTGAGACACTGCACCTGGCCAAATTTGTTCGTATTTCTTAGAAAGATAAGACTTAAGAGATAAGAGCGCTGCATCACTTAGTGACTGAAATTCACTGAGGATATCAGAACTTTTCCCAAGAGCCCATTTTGGTAGTATCAGGAGTACCTATGAAATAGGGAAAGGGGAAGAGATGCTAGCACAGATCCACTTGGAAATTTCTCAGTACATTTTATCTCATAGTTACAGGAAGCCGAACAAAACATAAAGAGGCCAGCTAGATTAGGAAACGGAGGTTTGATTCTGGGTAAGGGGGCTTGGGACTGTGTTTTGAGTAATATTTGTTTTACTGCAAATAGGCACAGTAAAATATCAGGGCTGCCTGCCTCATGGTTGCGGAAAGGCTCACAGGAGAGAATGGAAATGAGAATGCTTTGAGCATTCCATGTAATCATTACTATCATTCACTGGGCACAATCTACCACTAGGGTGAATAAAAAGAGTCCCTTTGTTGTGACCTCCTATGCTCAGACATCAGCCTTGATCTTGCCTACAATGTTCCTGATATAGAGCCACACTGGGTTGTGGGTAATCCTAGAACGCCTTTAGGCATGTAAATGCTGGAAGAAATCCACCAATTTCAAGGCAATGAATGAAGGGAGCAGAAAGATACATTTGCTTCCTCTACATCAGGGTTTCTCATCCCTGAGCTGGATAATTCCGTGTGTGGGGGCTGTCCTGTGCAATGTAGGATGTTTAGCAGCATCCCTAGCCTCTACCCACTAAATGTCAGTACAATTACCCATTTTTATCATAAGCAAAAATGTCTCCAGAGATTGCCAAAATAGAGGGGTGCAAAATCATCCCCTCCCCTATCTCCACTGAAAGCTATTCTACCTAAAGAAATAAAACATGGAACAGTAATTGGGGGAAAAGATGTCTGTTAGCTGGTATTTTGTTGCTGCAGAAAGACAGATTTCAGAGGGGTGGAGAAGTAGAAAAGGAAGCTGCTGGTAGTTGGAGGACATGAATGTGGCACCTCTCGTCTTTCCGGCCAGAGGACTGTCACCTCCACAGTCAATGGTCATGTCCATGCAAGTCACCTGGGGAAGCTGGAGGAGGGGACAAAAGGTGTAACTCAAACCAAAAGTGACTGCCATCTATAATATTAGCATGTGCCCACATCCCCTGCTGGTAACAGGGACCTGGGCTTAGCAGGGGAGACCCATATTAGAGAGCAGGCTCTCCTCTCAAGAATCCTAATTTTATTAATAATATATCCCCAAACTTTTTTGTCAACAAAGAGAACCTCTCACTATAAAGAAAAAAAAAAAAATACAGGCCATCCTAAGGTATGTTGGCAGTCTCAACATCTGATCTTTCTTCATTTCCCAAAGTGGCACATGGACCACAAAAAAATCTTATATGAATGAGTAAGGGCCCATTAGATATCAACCAATCAAGGCTTTATTATTTTTCCTTGCATTGTCTGTAATGATTCTGCTAAAGCAGAGGAGTAAAGTTACATGACTAAAGAAAGTTACATGCAAAAAGAATCTTCGTTCTGTTCTAGGCATTTCCAGACAGCTGAAGGAAAGGGGGACTTGGACATGGTGACATTTCCCCTCGCCAGGCCTCAGCTAACCTCCAGTCCTTGAGAGAGAAGCAAAGGGGGTAAACACTGCCTGGGAACTTTCCAGAGCTGAAGATGATGCCAGAAATTTTCCAAGCAGAGCCACTCCTTTTACTCCTCCCATCCCAAAGGCCTGTCTGCTGCCTTCACACAGCATCATGTAAACCAACTGAATCTGGAGCTATGTAGGCAGTGACTAAATTCATCAAACAGGTAAAAATTAACACAAAGGGAAGAGGGACTACACCAAGATCGACTTATACTAGTCTACTTTTCAGATTCACCTGCTGAGATGAAAAGAAATACCTGTCATACTCCAGTCAGATACTGTTCTCCAGGGGCAACTCAGCCAGGAAGTTTGCTGGAAATTCAGTGACCTGCTCTGGTCATTCCTAAATACTCTCTAGAAGACTGACTTCAGGTTAAGTGAAAGCATGTGGCTCCTCCCCTTGACAAAGCCCCACAGCCAGGGAGCAGGTGGAGCCTGCCAAAAGCAAACAAAAACTTCCTTCAAACAACAACAAACACTTAACACCCGCAGCCTGTCAACACCAATTAGTTTGCCCTACAAGCAGAAGCCTATTAAGACCAGTGCCCAAATCCAGCAGGGTCCTCTGCAAGCAGAAACTGTCATCCCTTCTTCCTTCTTCAGCTTCCCCAAGGGAGTGACCTTGAGCTGAAACCAACTTCTCCCTGCCACCAAGTAGGCAAAGAGCCTTAGACCCACTATCCTCCCAGGGACCCATGCTGGGTGGAATGATGACATTCCCTGGCCCTTTTTACCTTCCTAATATCCATATTAATATTTGTTTTTGATATAACTTAAAACATTTCAATATTTTTTCTTAATGTTTTGGGCAAAATGCTATGTTTTGTGGGGCTGAAACCTAAAACATTTTTTGAATATTTTAATTTCCTTTTTTTCTAATTTTTAAAATAAAGTTTCCTGAACCCCTAAAAGTATCATGGGCCCTAGGCACTGTGACTTGTGTGTCTAATGGAGGCCCTAATTCAGTAGATAACTACAATTTTTAGAAAAAATGCTGTTATCCATGGCCACCCATCCAACCGAACACAACCCTGGCCTGTTTTGAAAATCCATTCTATTCATAATATACAAAAGGTACCTGGGAATTCTGTACTTCAACTCGTCAATTTAAAGTGATCCCTTAGTTAGATTCCAAGAGGCTTAAAAAAAAAAATCAAGTCAGCACACAAGGTAAGATTTTCAATATTTTATTTATATAGAAATACTTAAAAAATGAAGTAGCACCATTACTTAAGTTTTACCTTTATTATGTAGAACTTTAAATGTCAGAAAAATAAAACTCTTGATACAATTTCAAATCTTGTCTCAGCAAATATAATATTAGTATTTGACCATGAGGTTAAAGGCCCTTTATCATAAAATAAAATATACTTTGTTCTTTAAACTTTGCTCAGTAAAGTACATTTAAGCTCAAGTAACATCACCTACATATACATAAACAAGTGGTAAACAAATGTATTAAAATAGAAATACTAAAACTATAGTGGTGCAACAGAATTTTTGTAACTTGCACTGAATTCTATTTATACAAATGTTAGAAAGCATCAACAGTTCTTTTGGACATGTTTATACATTTCCGTTTTTGTAATAATATAGAATAAAATATGCTTTATATCACTGAATAGAAAATATGCTGGGTGAAGCAGATCTAGAAGATTTGTCTGAACCTATAAAATCTCCATCCCAACAGAATACTGTTCAAAACATTACACATTTTATGGTTTGTAATTCCGTCACAATTGTGTGATTATTAAAATAATACAGTGTTCTTTGCCATAAGGCCATACTAAAATAAAAAGATTTAACCCAGCTACAAAAAAGTTCACTGAACTTAAATTAAAATACTTGTAAACATCTTTGCAATATGAAATATAATTTTTCAAGTCAAAAAAGAATAAAATACTTCAATCTGTATTAATGCAATTTCTCTTTAAAACTTTTAAACGTTTTTAATATATAAGAGATATGTTACAGTTTCTTTAACTTTAATAAAGCTGCAGTATCCTGGTTTCACAGGAACTCCTGGCCCTTCCACGAACATTCAAAAAGGATCCACTGTGTTCTATAGTAAGTATCATAGGAACCCACCCACAAAGGGGAACACACTAAACAGTCCACACATCCCACAGCACTACTATCATCTTCATCATCATTACTGTTCAGTTTTTCCTACTTTAAGAAAATGGAAAACTTGTGGGGTTTTCTTCTTTTGGAAGCTTCCTATTAAGTACAGTGTAAAAACTATCATTACTAGAATGTCGCCGTTCCTATTATTTATAGAGCATGCATTTCAGGTGTTCAGAGGTTTCCCAGGCTACAGTACTCTTGATGCAGATATCCTGGCAAATTCCTTTACTTAAAAATTAAATTTTAAAAATGAGCGGATACTACAGCTTTCCAAGCTCCTCTGGATCTCAAGAGTGTTGGTGGGGCCGGGAAGAAGGAGGGGGGGGGGCACCAGGGAGGCAGGCGAGCGCTGGGGAATGAGGATGGGGAGGGGTTCCCCCTTCCCCCAGCACGGTGCGCACTGGCGCCCACTGCCTTCAAGAAAAGATGCGAATGGCCTGAGTGACCGCGGTGTGGCAGACCGGGCACTCGGGCTCACTCTTCTCACAGATGCGGTTGGCGCACTCCATGCAGAAGAGGTTGTGGCCACAGGGCACCAGCGCGGCGATCACTTCGCTCTCGAAGCACACGGAGCAGTCGCGGCTGCCTTTACGCCGAAGCCCGGAGGAAGAGGATGAAGAGCTGGAAGAGGAGCTGGACGAAGAGGAGGAGCCCGACGTGTCCGACGGCTGCAAACCAGGCAGCTGCGCCCCCAGCCCGTTGGTATAAGCGGCGTAGGTCAGGCCTCCTCCGCCTGGGTCGCTGCGCACCCGGCGAGCCAGGTGGTGCTCTCCCGCCCCCGGGGCCATGTGCAAGGGCGGGGACAGGCGCGGGCAGCTGGTGCCAGGGTGCAGCCGGCGGTGCACCAATAGCCCCAGGTTGGCGTTGGAGGGCGCACTGGCGCCACCCCCAGGGAAGACCACAGAGGAGGAAGAAGCAGATGAAGATGCGGAGGAAGAGCAGGAAGATGATACGGGAGCTGCAGGTCCACCTCCCGGGGACCGCTCAAACTGGGCCCAGAGAAGTGGTGCCCCAGGTGGGGGAGCGGGAGCCGGGTCAAAAGTGGGCTGCAGCTCAGGGCAGCCGTCGGGGGATGGCACTGAGGCTTCCCCCGCTGTGTAGGTGTACCCATTGTTGTTGTTGTTTCCGTTGTGCGCAAAGCTCAGGGCGGGGCTGGGGGGGCTGTAGTCTGCCAGGCGCGGGGTAGCAGCTGTGCTGCTGCTGGTCCCGCCGCCGAAGTAAGAGTCTGTGGAAGCACTGCCAAGCGAGCTGGAGCTGTCGTTGCGGTAGCTGGAGAAGGGCTTGCGGCCGGGGGTGGGTGTGATGCTGGGGGTGGGCTTGCTCCAGAGGCTGCCTGGACCGGACCCGCCGGACCCATGATGCAGGTCGAAGCCCACATCGGTGCCGTTGGCGTGGAAGTCGTTCTCGTCTGTGAGCTCAATGATGCCGCCGGTACGCAGAGCAATGTGCGCCTCAATCTCCTCTCGAGCGCGATCCACGTTCTCTGGCATGCCGGTCACCTCGAACACCGGCTCCTTATCCCGGCTAGGTGTCACGATGTACGTGTGCGTCTGTTGCTGGATGCGCTTGATCGTGGCGCCCTTGGGCCCCACCACGAGCCCCACCACGCGGTAAGGCACCCGCACTTGGATGGTGGTCTGCCCAGGCAGGTTGGGCGGCCCAGGCACCGCGCCGTTTAGTGTCGTGTTCTTATTCCGGGAGGCGCGGATCATGGAGAAGTGCTCGGCAGCGGAGATGATCTCCCTCCGAGCCATGGCCACATCCTCCTTCCTGCCCGTCACAACAAAGACAGGCTCCTCCCCGCGAACCGGGGTCTTGATGTAAGTATTGGTCTTCGCCCGCAGCGCTTTGATTTTACAACCTAGGAACCAGGGTACAAGGAAGAAGTGGGAAAGAGACAGACACGCCCATTATCCTGGGGTAACTGCGGCGACCGGGGACAGCCCGCCTTCAGGACAGCGAGACGGCAGGACAAGAGATGGGCGGAAAGGGGGCGTCTCCTTCACTGACCTCGGGCCGCGCCACGGGCTGGGCAGTGAATCCCAGCCGCGAGACGCTCGAGGAACAGCCCATTGGCTGCCTGGCCCTCCCCCAGTGACTGCAGTCGTCCCGAATCAAACCCGAGAATCCCAGAAAAGTCATCTGGGGGGATGCCGCTGGGATCCAGCTGGGCGCGCCGTCAGCTCTGAAGACACGGGGAAGGGGATCAGGGAAGACAGCTGCAGGCGCAATGCCTCAGCGCTGGTGGACTGGGGGCAGGGGGTGGGGTGTGAGTCCTGGGACCTATTGTTCCTCCTGTGGGCTCCATTCCGCTTTGCAGAAATCCAGAATCCTCCTCCCATCCTATGCTCACTCCTCCTCCTCTCTCCTCCCAAAGGATTGATCAAAGGCCCCCTCCCCCAAGCATCTTACATTTAAATTGTTTTTTTGGAGGTGGGCTGGGTGTGGGGCGTTAGGGGAGAAGGCAGTGATTTTTGCAGAAGAAAGTGCATCCCGCCAGGGCAGCGGCGCGGCTCCGGGAGACAGCCTGCCTGCACTTTCTTTGTCTGGGGCGCCGGCCCATCGCGAGGCTCTTCCTCTCTCCCCAAGGCACCCCACGCCGCGGATCCCGATACTGAACACGCCTTCCCCGCGAGGCAGTGGCCTGAGACCTTACACCGCTCCCCACCTCCCCATCCCTCTTCGACCTACCTTGCCGCCCTACGATCTCGGCGACGTGCTCAGAACTGGGCACCGGCACGCACTCGGTCATGTTCACGCTCTTCTTGCGCGGCTCGCTATCGTACAGAGAGGCGCCCTCGTCACTGTCCAGCCCCAGCAGGGAGAGCTGGTCGAGCGCGAGCTGCAGGGCTCTTTGGTCATCCAGGGTCTCTCCCCCTCCGCTGCCGCCGCCGCCGCCGCCGC
>NW_012114844.1:526176-592824 GCF_000951035.1 Colobus angolensis palliatus | reverse complement strand
GCGTCGGCCCCGACCGCGGCACCGCCCGGACGGGAGGTGAGCGCTCAGTGCTCTGCAGCTCTTTGTGCGCTTCTCGGGGTGGGGGTGGCGGCAGAGGGAGGTTGCGACAGGACCTGACGGCGAGGACTGCGAGCTGCGCCCCCTCCCGGATCTCCCAGGGACAGTCTCCGAGCGCGAGAGAGTAGGAAGGAGGCTTTGAGGGGCGGGCCGGAGCGCTGCGCGCTGCTCCTCTCCGGTCGCATCCCCCTCTGTTGCCCACCGGGGCGGACGCCCCTTCGGTCCCCGCGCGCTCTCCTGTCCTTTGTTCCTGAAGCCGCCTGGCTCGCCGCGCCCTTTGCGTCCCACCGCGGACCGTTCCGCAGAGCGGCTGGGCCCGCGGTTCATAGAGTCGCCCAAGGCCCGCACAGCGGGACGCCTGCCCAAAACAATGAGGACAAGCGGCCGCAGCCGCACACTGGCTAACTCCGGAGACCTCGTGGTGCCGCGGGGCGGTCCCGGAGCTTGAAGGCAGAGGCTCCCCTAGGTGTGCCCTGCGTGACCCCGGCTAGAGGGAACGAGTGCTGTGGGCCTTGGTTTCTCAACCGTAAAATGAAAAAAAAAAAAATCCCCGCCCTTACCACCTGGTGGGTCGTTCGGAAGATTAAATGCGACAGTGGATGGGCGCGCGCTTAGGAATCAGTAGACAGTTCCGCAAGCGCCTTTACTTTTGAGAACGCGGAGGTGCCGCTCCCTTCCCCGCTTGCTCACCTGGAGCTGTCTTGGGAAAGAGGTGCTGATTATTTCCTTAGGGAAATGGGTTTAGAAGCCACTTACAGTGGTTATTTCCTCAGGATGTTTACGTCAGCTTCCCGGAGCCTGGTGTGTGTTTTTCTTAAAAGGGAATGTTCGATGGGAGGAGGCAGGTGGGAGGATGGTGCGGAGTCCTCCGTGAAAGCCACCACTTAGAGCTCCAGTAGGAAATTTCTGTATTCTTTTGACCCGGTTTATGGACTTGGAATCCAACTAACTTGGGAATAAGGGTTCTTGCCGAGATGGAGGGTTTTGAGTAAGGGGTCCTGACTGGGGAGAGCCAGAGATGAGGCCCAGCCTCCCGCGCTCACGCAAGGCCTTTAAACAGAAAGCAGACTGGAAAGGCGCTTGGAGCATTTCCATCTATTTAACACAAAGGGCTAGTTTCTCGCTTCTTAGCTCTGTTTCTCTGAATTTCATAGCCTTCGGATTGGGCCTACTGAGGTTTCTTTTTTTTTCCAAGTAGAAAATGTAATGAAGGTAAAGTTGTTCCTCCGCTGATGAGGAGCTGTGCACGGATAATGGGGTGTAGGGAGAGTCTGCTTCTGCTAGGGAGCTTGGCCACTAATATTTTCAGACCTGCCATAACTCCTTCTGTTTGCATCTGCAGCGATAAGAATTCAGATGGATTAATTCTGAAATGTGTTTAAACTTAGAGGATTGGATATTTCAGAGGAGTCCCTGGGGTTGCCAGGTCATTACCCGGAAGGTGATTGCAACATTTCACCAAGGTGACATGCTCAATGTCATTCTTCCCTTCTGGATCCTGAAGGCAGGAATTGTACTTGGCTATAACTGCCAATGTTCAGTGAAATCATACATCTTCACCCACGTAAAGGATAAGCTGAACCCCTTACCATAGGAATTCATGGAAAGCTGCTGATCCTGAGGTGCCCATGTTCATGTAGCCCAGGTCACCCTCCAAGGAGAGGAATACTTGAGTAAAACCTAAACAGAGATGTGCATGCTTTTCTGAAGACACCCACAACATCGAAGGCACTCTCAAGAGCATGGGAGGGTGGTGAGAGTGATAGAAGCGGTACGATGTCTGACAGATCTGGGGTCCAGCCCCAGCTGTTCTTCAGTGTTGTCTGTCAAAAGAGGCTGGCATCCACCTTCCCACCTGCTTTATAGGGTTGCTTTAGCGAGACGGATAATGATAGCAAAAGCTAACTCGTAAATTCCCAGGTACCAAGCAAATGTAGTTGGCGCTTTAGTCACAGCTACTCCTTGCCTGCTCTATTTGTATGCCTTACTGACTGGTCAGGATATTTTCCGACACTTGACTGCTATTATAAAAGTAACAATCCAGAAATTTTAATTCTCAGTTAATGGCTTTAATAAGCCAAGATATCGTAAAACTTGCAAAGTCCAGTTCTGTTTTTAAATAGATAATACATCCTAACCCCATAGTTTCTGCATAGACTTTCCCAGGCTCCCTTAGGACCCCAGAGCTTAACTACTTTTCCTGATGCGGAACACATTCCCTAAGGACTTCCCGATGTGGCCATAATATTTTTTATTAGCACAAGAGAGAAGTTTGCAGAATGAGGTCTGGCAATATAATAGAGAATTTCAGTTGTCATAAAATGAGAAAAAGTAAAGCTATCACACAAAGACAAGATGAACAATGAGGCAACCTTGTTTTGTTTTCAGATGTCTCAAACTATTTCGCGCACATCTTGCTTACTTTTGCAAATTAAGTAGCTTGCAAAAGAAACTGAAATCTTCCTGTGAGAACAAACACATTCTCAGTCAACTCATTTAAGATTATTGAGCACCTCCATAATGTATTATAGGCACAGAGAAAAGTATCGATTATACTGAACTGAAATGAACAGGGTGGCAGAGGGGCAGGAGAGTGTCTTTTCCTTGAATACTGGTCATGTCCAAACCCAGTCACACAGCGAGATAAGTGCCCAGATAGTAGTGAGTCGACTTAGGGTCCTAGAAGGGCTTCCCAGAGGAGGGGGTACCTGAATTGTGCTTCCAATGAATGTGGTGTGAGAATGAATTGAGACTGGAGCCTAGCACAGTGCATAGCATCTAGCAGGAACTCTATAAATGCTTATTAAATGAGTGAGTGAGCGAAGCTGTAGCATCTTGAAGGTGTAACTTTAAGTATGTACATAAATCGCTCAGTCTCTGGGAAGCAGCTCAAATGACACCAACCACAATGACATGATTTTGAATAAAATTAGTATTCACAGGTGACCCTTAAGTGCTTATTATGTGCCAGGAAGTTTACAAAATGCTTTACAATACAGTATCTTGTTTAATCTTTCTAACTACTCAGAGTCAAATGCTTTTATTATCCCCATTTTACAGATGAAAATAAGTCACTTACCCAAACAGAGGCAGATTTGCCTCCAAGCAGGTGAAATGAAGCTACAGGGCTCCTCACTTAATACAGACCCTTCCATGGCCTTGGGAGAGGTCCTGGCAATATACTTACAAGATCACATGAAATCGCTAAAATTTTCACAAGTAAATTTTTTATTATTTTCCTTAAGGAGAACCCCTAAAATGATACAGGCTTCATGGTACACAAATCTTAGATCCATTATTGTGCCCAGGGTCATACAGCTGGTATGTGGTACCTCAAGCCTGTGATCTTAACCAACGTTAAGTTCCTTCCTGTCTCTGAGCTACGCATTTTCAGCTGGAAGTTGAAAATATTTCCAGTCCTGCTTCTCACACAGGATTATAAGGATCACATGTGTGAGGGGACGTGAAAGCATCTTGATTTTTGATGTTCTCCTGTTGTCTTTGTGTGGTTAAAGTGTGTGTGACATATAACACATGTAACACACACATATTTTTAAAAATGTTTTAATATAGGAAATGCTTTTCTTATGTTGAATGAAGAAGAAAGGAGACAATGTGTGTGCAGTGTGCATGTATGTGTTACTAAACACTTACTAAGCATTAGAAACAGTGAATGAATAGCTACAAGGAATTACATCAAAATTTTAACAATGGTTCTTTCCCTCCTCCCTCCTTCCTTTCTTTGTTCCTCCTTTCCTTCTTCTCTTTTCTTTTCTTTCTGATGGAGTCTTGCTCTGTCTCCCAGGCTGGAGTGTAGTGGCGCGATTTCTGCTCACTGCCACCTTGGCCTCCCAGGTTTAAGTGATTCTCCTGACTCGGCCTCCGAAGTAGCTGGGATTGCAGGCACACGCCACCATGCCAAGCTAATTTTTTTTGCATTTTGGTAGAGACAAGGTTTCATCATGTTGGCCAGGCTGGCCTTGAACTCCTGACTTCAAGTGATGTGCCCGCCTTGGCCTCCCAAAGTGCGGAGATTACAAGTGTGAGCCACTGTGCATGGCCGACGATGTTTTTCTTTAAGTAATGAGATCACAATTTTATTTGTATTTTACTTTTCTGTGTGGTTCAAGTTATGAACATAAATCTTTATTCAGTTAACTTTTTAAAGTAATACGTGCTGAGTTTAAAAAATTAAATCATGCTTAAAAGCTTAATAAAATAAAACCACTTCCCAATCCTGTCCTTGCTGTAAATAGAAGCAGAAAACAAATCTAAAGCTAACCCTAGCACACATTTATATGGGCCCTTACAAGTAGCTTGACTTCTAAAATTAAACATCACTTAGTTAATAATTGGTAATAAGCATTTTGCAGTAGCAGAAAGGAGTAAGAAAAATAGAAAGTAATTGTTAAATCTCTCAGAATTCAAGGAGCCTGGAAACACAATCTTCAGGAAGAAGGTGTCGTTTTTTCTTCCTGAGCAGAGACAAAATAGATCAGTGGGATTCAAGCATTTTTTTGCAGTTGAATCATTTGTTTCCCAAAGTCGTAGGTTGAACTCATATCTATAAAACTGATGAAATCCATAGAAAGTTAGAATCACAGGATGCTAGAGAGTGTGTGGTCCAACACGCTCATCTAACCGCAAGCTGAAGGCCAGAATAGGAAATGGCACCCCCAGCGTCAATTGCCCGTTGATATGGAGCGGGGCAGGAAGCCAGAGTGAGACATCCAGTGTGATGTGCTCTCTTGCTTTGTGATTTAAGGAAATCTGGTATTGTCCCACTGAACACCTTCCATGTTTCATGCTTTGGCTTTGGGGTAGACTCATGGGTCAATATTGCTGATATCAAACCTAAGACGTTGCTAAGAGAATCACTCCCCAAATCTACATAGTAGACAATAAGGAAGGGGGCAGTAGTTTAGGGCATTTAAAGACGGTTTCACTCACCATTCCTCTCCACTTTCCTTTCCCTGAGCTAAGGGATGCCTTTTGGTGAAGGGAATGTCTCAAGGAACTATATAACCCTACTTGAGGGAGACAGAGGAGTCACCAGTAGCAAAAGTCATTCCACAGTGGGGGAATATTCTTCTTTTTCGTCTCTTTTCTTTTCTTTTTTTTTTTTTTTAGATATAGCCTTGCTGTGTCACCCAGACTGGAGTGCAGTGGTGCAATCTCAACTCACTGCAAGCTCCACCTCCCAGGTTCATGCCACTCTCCTGCCTGCCTCAGCCTCCTGAGTATCTGGGACAACAGGCGCCCAACACCATGCCCGGCTACGTTTTTGTTTTTTTTGTTTTTTTTTTTGTAGTGATGGGGTTTCACTGTGTTAGTCAGGATGGTCTCGATCTTCTGACCTTGTGATCCGCCTGCCTCGGCCTCCCAAAGTGCTGGGATTACCGGTGTGAGCCACTGCGCCCGGCTACAGTGAGCAAATATTCTTAAAAGGACCTCCATAGCATGGAAATAAAGCAAAATAAAATGAGTAGTATGCATTGACACATGAAACCAGTTAGGAACAATACATGGACACCTTCTCATTTAATTCTCACACCATACCTGTAATATATGTATTATCATTTCTGTTATATAAATTAACGTTTCTAAGATCACATTTCTAGGAAGAGTTGGAACTAGCGTTGGGACTTCAGTGACTCCAGTATCCAGATTCCTGCTGACTTTCTCAAGTAGAAATGTGCTCATAAAAAGACAGCCAGGACTGCAAAAGGACTCAAAATCATCATATAAAAGAAATAATTAAAGAAACTATTACTCTTTAGACAGAGGCTAATTGCATTTATTCCTCAGAGTTGAGAATGACAATGAGATTAATAATAAATAAATACAAGGTAAAATGCCACATAGTCAAAAGTACTCGGTAAATAAGGTTTAAAACAGTCACAATTGGAAAGGGATAGTAATGGAGGAAATTGGTACATTTCCATTGAAACAATTTTAAACATTTCCAATGTTTAAAAACTACTCAGTGGGAGGCTTATGCTCCATAGGGCAGAACATGGATAGATATTAGGGGGAGATGGATACCGGAATAGGATAAGAACTTCCTTAAGCTTAAAGCTGCCTGCAGGCATGGTGGGCCACCTCACTGTGCGCGCGCACACACACACACACACACTCACTCCACTTAATTAGGAGACATCTGCCAAGGATATGTGCACTGACTGGATAGACAGGTGAATTTGGTGAGTGGTGACATTTTGAGTTTTCTTCAATTGGTCTGTATACATTCAACTAGTCAGCCTCTGAGCTTTGGTTTTGTCATCTGTAGAGTAGGAATAATAGTTCCTACTTAGGTAGGTAACTCATATGGGCCCTTCTTTCCTGCCAGTGAGATGTAGATATGATCTAGTGAAATGAGGGTTTTCTTGTCAGTCTTCTTATAAAGCAGTAGAATATAGAGTGGAAAATATTTAAAATTCTTTCACCTTTTTTAATGCTTTATGTGATCACACCTGTTCTCATAACATTTTTTAAAACAGCAAGAATTGCCTTTATGACCTAAAGAATTGTTGTGTCTCTATTAAACATCACCTTAAAAGTCAAGATGCTAATGCAGTATAGCCATGATATTCTCACAAATAACTTTGAACTATCATCCTCTTTATTCTCATGATAAAATTGTTTCTTTTCCATGCAATTTAATTAAAACAATAAAAATTATGTCACAGTGCTGTTGAAGTTTTATCTAATAATAGAATCATTTTATGTTCATAAACCATATCTTCTACAACTTTATTTATTAAAATTCTCCAGTTATCATTGTACTAAAATGTGTATGCAGCCTTATGAAGATTCACTGACCTTGAAAACCAAAGAAGTAGCTGTTAATGCTTTTGGGTAAGCACAATTATTAGTAAACCTAGCCAAGGAGTTTAAAGTATGAACAGGATAAGTTCCACATCTCAGAATAGAAGAAAGAAAATAGTCTGTAAATTTCTTCAGAAAATTTTAAGAAGCATTATAAATAGAAAGTATATAACAAAACACAATGAAACATATGAAATCATAAAACAACCAAATAAATAAAACCAACACCAAGAAGTCAGTAATAATAGATATGCAGAGAAAATGCTCTGACTTGAAGGAGGTTGATTCTCAGATTGGATCTGCCCCACTTTGCAAAGTTTATGATCATGGTCCCTGCAGCTAGACTACCTGTGTTTCACTGTTCCTGGACCTACCTTGTTTCTGTGACCTTGAGCAAGTGTCTCTTCTTTCTGTGCTCGGTTTCCTCATCTGTAAAATAAGGGTGCTTATTTTATCTGTAAAATAAGGGTGCTTCCTCGTTGCTGATACAGGAAGTGACATTTGCAGATTCTAGTGTTGATGTTCACATAATTGATCAACTTTGAGAAAGAAGAAAAATGACCAGGCACAGTGACTCATGTTTGTAATTCTAGCACTCTGGGAGGCTGAGGTGGGCTTGAGCCCAGGAGTTTGAGACCAGCCTGGGTAACAAAGCAAGACCACTGTCTTTACAAAAAAAAAAAAATTAGCTGGTCCTTGTGGTGCATCCGTGTAATCCCAGCTACTCAGGAGGCTGAAGTGAGAGGATGGCTTGAGCCCAAGAGGTTGAGGCTGTGGTGAGCAGTAATCACGCCACTGCACTCCAGCCTAGGCAACAGAGCAAGACCCTGTTCCCTCCCCCGCTGCCCAAAATAAAAGGGAAAAAGAAGAAAAATAAGCAGCACTTGCACTCTTCTGTATTAACTATGTTACGCAACTGCAAAACTTAAAACGGTATATACTGGCATCAAAAGTTAACTAGATCATTAAAATGGACTTATAGGTTTAGAAAGAAACCCAAGTTGAAAAAAAAGTATTTACTATGTGACAAAGGTAGAAATGTAAATGAATGAGGGGAAAGATTATTCCAAAAACGATGCTGAGACAACTGGCTTTTTAGAAACATTATATTAGACTGAATTTTTTTTTTCTTAACCTCACAGCCACACCACAATAAATTCCAGGTGGGTTAAGGAATTAAGTTTCAAAAATGAAATCATAGAGAAGAATCAGATGGAATGTATGTGACTGTTTCTGTAATTGTGGAGTAGGGGAAGGGCTTTTTGAATATGATCCTAATGGAGGAAATCATTTTGTGAAATACCTATATGAGGCCGGGCATGGTGGCTCACGTCTGTAATCCCAGCACTTTGGGAGGCCAAAGTGGGCGGATCACGAAGTCAAGAGATCAAGACCATCCTGGCCAACATGGTGAAACCCCGTCTCTACCAAAAATACAAAAATTAGCTGGGTGTGGTGGCATGTGTCTCTAGTCCCAGCTACTCAGGAGGCTGAGGCAGGGGAATCACTTGAACCCAGGAGGTGGAGGTTGCAGTAAGCCAAGATAGTGCCACTGCACTCCAGTCTGGCAACAGAATGAGAATCCGTTAAAAACAAACAAACAAAAAAAACCACCTGGGAAACCACTGGTATCAATACCCATAAACTTGGTGTGTATGTTTTAAAGGGAAATCAACTTGAACTAAAATAGTAAATGAAAAATATTATAGTTAGTTCTCAGATTGAATAAGAAATATACATAATGGCCGAGTATGGTGGCTCACACCCCTAATCCCAGCACTTTGGGAGGCTGAGGCAGGAGGATCACTTGAGCCCAGGAGTTTGAGACCAGCCTGGGCAACATAGTGAGAGCTCGTCTCTACAAATAAATGCAAAAATTAGCCAGGCGTGGTGGTACACATCTGTAGTTCCAGCTACTCAGGAGGCTGAGGTGGGAGAATTGCTTGAGCACAGGAGTTTGAGGCTACAGTGAGCTAGGATCACACCACTGCACTCTAGCCTGGGCAACAGAGTGATTGATTGATAGATAGATTGATAGATAGATAGACAGATAGATAGATAATAAATACAATGCAAGTATTTATGAGTGAGTGAATATGTCTTCATGCATGAAGTGAAAGGAGCAGGAAAAAATTTTTAGTTTATAATATGCATGGAGCACTTATATTCTAGGAGTATGTTAGTTACTCTCTTTTGATAATCTCAATAATCCAACTAAATAGGTACTATTGTTGTCTCTATTTTTTCCCTAAGGAAACAGTTTAGCTGGTAAGTGGTGGGCAGATCCATGCTGTCCAAAGTCAGGGTCCTCCCTCACTTTTCATCATCAAAGTACACTGACGGGTGAACTTTAGAATTATACAGGTACACACACACACACACACACACACACAAATGCACACATATACATATATATGTGTGTGTGTTCCTATTTGCCCACATGGAATGTATCTAAATATTCAAAAGTTATAAACCAAGCTATCAGATGCTAAATAGCACTATTGTAGGAGGTTTGAACCTCTTACCCTGACAAATAGACCTTCAACATGCCCTGAAAGGCCAGGTTAGAATCTACGACCTCCAGCCTCCTGAGGTTCTGCCCTGAACCCTGGCCATGCAGAGAGAGGCGGGCCTGGGTCAAGAGGCATAACTCACACCTCCCTTCTTTCCCCCTACTGCACTGCCGGCTCCATCCCACAATGAGAGAGGGTCTCAGGCACACCACAGTTCCATCCATGCCTCATCCCCTGCAAATAGTCACTCCTTGGATACCCCTTGGGCCTAGGGCATGCACACTTGTGGTGGAGACCTGGGTGAACTGTCAGGGAGAAGTCCACACAGATGCTGAGGAAGGGGAAGGGAAGAATAAGCTTAAAGTTCCACCGGGACTTCATGCTGTAGGAAGGGGCACAGCTGAGGACAGCAATAGTGAGATCCTGCAAAGCATGGGCCCAGAGCAGGGACCTACAAATGACTTTTAACTATTTGAGTTAGAAAATAACATAAAATAACTATTGAGACAAGGACTATTGTCTCCATCTTATGTATGAGAAAAGATCACAAGTAAACCTGTGGTCTTTGGATATACTGTTGGACAGGATGATTGTAAAAAAAAAAAAAAAATCCTTCCACCTGGAACATTTATTTTTTTCCCTTTTCCTTTCTCCGTTCTGTTCCTTCCTCCCTTCCTTTTCTCCATTTTTTCCTTCTTTCCACAGATATTTACAGCATGACCTATGTGCCAGGTACTGTGTGGGCACTGGAATTCAGGGTAATTAAGACAGAAAAGCTCTCAGGGAGTTTAGAATCCAGTGAGGAGACTAGCATTGATCACACACAAATAAATGTATAATTACAAACCAGGACCAATGTGATGACATAATCATATGTTGATTTGTTGGTTGCCTTTGATTGAAGGTTCCCTGCTGAGACAGGGAGGAATGTAAATCTGTTTTTCTCCTGAAGACAAGAGCCTTGCGTATTTTCACAAACCTCCAAAATGGATGCATCTCATACAGCTAACTGGAATTGGGTATGCTTCCTACAAGCATAGAAGCTAATTTTATTCAAACAACTCTACTACTTTACTGCTGCTGTAGAGCTTCCCTAGAAAGTTGAGAGGCACGAATTCCTGCCGTGATACAAAGCCAATTGTCCAATTATAGAAGGTGGGGGGTTTACCAGAAGACTCTGATGCCAAATGCTTATGGAAATCAGGAGGTGGAGTGGGGGAGGATCTCCAAGCACTTGTAGGAAACTCGTTTTCCCCTCAGTGTCCCTGCACCACGAAATAGAAGAGGCAGGGATATATTCCATTACTTTTCTTCCAATTACCCTACACTAGAAGATGTCTAGTAAAACAATGCTCAAGGTTTAGGGGATGGGCAGCGGTCACTTCAGAATGAGGTCAAAAACCCAGCCGGATACGTCGGTCAGCGAAAAGCAGTGGGTTGGCACCAGCTCCTTTCAGCTGTGGCCAGTTTAATGAAGTTTGTACCTGGCTATTAGTAGTCTCCACATGGGTTTAGGCAGGGAAGACCTAGAAGCATTTTATTTCAAAATAATTTAGCTGTGTATTGAGAATCCTATAAGGAAAATTCGCTTGTGCCCTTAACACTGGCAGTGTGCCTTTTTGATTGTCTATTGATCTTACATCTTTTCACTAATGCTTTTCTTTGTTTTCAGTAACGAAGCAACTCCCACACAACTTTCCTTTGGAAAAGAACGATTCTACCTTTACCAATTGGGCAAACATACCCCAAGCGGCAAAAACAGCCTCTTTCTCCCACCGCTCCTCCCCACTGCAGAGAATATCCAGCAGAGGAAACCCTTAATTGTTAACTTATATTTTAGCACACACACGCTTTTCTGCACCTTCCCTGTTCAGGTTTGGCACAGGTGTCCCAGGCTGGAAGGCGCCCGTGGGACCTGGCACGCCCTGGGCTGAGTTTCCAGCGCCTCACGAGAGTGTCCTGTGCTGTGGGACAGACGCCCGAGGCTGCCCTAGGGATGCTGCCCACTGTGAGTGAGCCGCCCTTGCCCTCTGAGGGGTTGGTTGCATCCCACACCATCCCTGCACCCTGCCAGGCAAGTAACCACCTGAATGCATTTCCTTTAAGTTACCTAGAAACCGCACAGTGAGTAGAGGGATTTTTTTCTTTGCCGGGTTTGGGTAAACATCAAACACCAGAATCAGAGCTGAGAAAACAATGAGGAAGTGACTGAGGAAGATGCACCGTCTTGTCTCCAGAGCATCTTTTATCCTAACAGCCTACAACTTTTTATAAACTTTTAAAGTGCCCCCAGGCAAGGAGTGAATACTAATGCTATCTGCCTGCTTGCTCAAGGCTAAGGCAGAGTAGGATAGAAACCACACTCCCTAGAGAAGCTTCTGATGCCTCCAGGACTAACCCCTAACCCCACTCCACCCTCTCCTCTTCCTCCTCCTCCCCCTCCCTTTTTTCCTGCCTCCTCCTCCCTCTCCTCTCCCTTCTCCCCCTCCTCCTCCCCAACTCCTCCCTCCTCTTCTCCTCTCTTCTCATTTCCCCCTCTTCCCTCTCCTCCCTCCTCTTCCTTTCTCTACTCTCCCTTCCCCCTTCTCCTTCCTCTCCTCTTCCTCTCCCTTCCTCTTCCTCCTCATTCCTCCTCCTCCCCTTCCTCTCCCTCTTCCCCTTCTCTTTTCCCTCCTTGTCCCCCACTCTTCCTCCTCCCTGCCTTCTTCTCCTTCTCCCCCTCCTCCCTCTTTTCTCCCCCTCTTCCTCTTCTCCTCACCCTCCTTCTCCTCTCCCTTCTTCTCATCCTCCTCCCCATTTTTCCCCTCTTTCTTCTCCACCTTCTCCTTCCACTCTTCCTCCTGCTCCTCCTTCCTCCCCCGCCCCTCCTCTCCTCCTTCTCCTTATGTTCCTCTCCTTTTTCCCCACTCCTCTTCCTCTTCCCCTCTCCCTCCTCCTCCTCACCCTCCTTTTTCCTATTGTGGTCATCATTTCACTATTATCATGAAGCACTTTCTAAGCTTGTGGGCTTTGTCACCACACTAGATGCATGTAACCTTCCATGGATGCCTCCATTTACCCTAAAAAATGAGGATGGTAATAGGGCTCACTTCAGAAAACTCCTGTTTCAATGAGTTGGTTTATCTAAAGTGCCTCTCACAGTTCCTAGCATATAGAAAAAACTCAATAAATGACCGTTGTTATGATCTCAACTCCTACTTTGTTTTTTTACCATGTTCTCTCGACTCCATTGGAAAGCTCTTTTTTATGATTTTCCTTTCAAAATTCTTATCATCCTGTTAGGCTCCACACAAATGCCACTTCCCAAATAAAGCCTCCTGCCCCAGAATCAAAAGTGGCCACACTCCTTTTCACCTCCCAACCAAGACCTTGGGTCTCTCTTGGCACCTCTTTCCTTCCACCTGGTCCAGTGTTCCTTGTGCGTCTTCTTACCCCTCCTGCCAGGCTGCAAGTTTGTTTAGGAAATCTCTGCTACACATTTTTTCTACATTACCTCAGAAACCACTTAACCTCTGTGTCACAGTTTTCTACTTATGGAAAATGGGGGGCATATTAACTGCACTGTGTTCAATAAAGTCAGCATGAGAGCTAAAAATATGCTATGTGTATGCACGTGACACAGTCCCTAGCAAAAAGGAAGCAATCCCAAGTAGAAGATGCTCAGAAAATGCTTGTGGGGTGACTGTAACTGCAAAATGTCATTCTAGTACTTTGAAACTGACATTCTAAGGCTGAGTTGCATGTACTGCGTCCAGGAGGTCTAGAATTAGCCATGCACAGTGTTGCCCTGGTGAATGGGACCAGCAGATGCAAGGCCACAGATAGCCTTGACTGTTCCCACTCACAGTGGGCGAGTTTGCAGTCACACAGATGCTACTGTCCACACAGTGCTGTGAGCTGGAGGGGGCCCCTTCCAACTGCAGGCCCCTCTGTTCCTGAGGGAGTTGCATCTGTGGCTGGAGTCGTGCCACCATATGTCCCTCTGTCCCAGCACGTGGCCAGGGGCTTCTCCAGGCACAGGCACCACTGTCCTCCCAGCGGCACATCTGCAAAGAAACCCAATTGCCTCTCAGAGAACTGGGCCAGCTGAACTGTAAACATATTCAAGACACATCAATAGGTAAAGAAAACCAGCCATTACAAGTCAGCCCGAAAGAAACCTCATTCCACTGTCAGGCACTGACCAGCCTTACCAGCTCTTGCTCACTCACTGTATTTCAAAGAAACACTCTCATTACACCTTCCTCTCAGGGATGTTCATTTCTTCCAAGGTCAGCAATTTGTTTTAACTCTTCATTTGGACATAATTTCAAACTTGCAGAACATTTGTAAAAATAAGAATAATATGAAGAATATGCATTCATTCTTTGTTTTGTTTTTGAGGTGGACAAACTCCAAAACACTCCAAGGCTGGAGTGCAGTGGAGTGATCTAGGCTCACTGCAACCTCCACTTCCTGGGTTCAAGTGATTCTCCTGCCTCAGCCTCCCAAGTAGCTGGCACTACAGGTGCATGCCACCATGCCCAGCTTTTTTTTTTTTTTTTTAGTGGAGACAGGATTTCACCGTGTTGGCCAGGCTGATCTCAAACTCCTGACCTCAAGTGATCCGCCTGCCTCAGCCTTTCAAAGTGCTGGGATTACAAGTGTGAGCCACTGTGCCCGGCCAGAATATGCATTTATTTTTTACACAGAGTCGTCTGTTGTTAACATTAGTCCCTTTCACTTCCTCATACACAGGCACACATACAAACCACACACATGCACACACACTTGTTTTCTGAGACATCTGAGAGTCAGTTGTGTGCATTACAGCCCTTTACCCCTAAATGCTTCATATATATTTTCTGAGAATGGGGATATTCTCTTCCAAAACTGTACTATGGTGATCAACTTTAGTAAATTCAACATTGATACAGTATTTTAATCCAATCTGCTACTGTCCTATGCCAATGTTGTTAATAAAGTCAGCATTTCTTAAATTCTCTTACGAATAAAAAAAATGACAATCTCAACTAGATGGAATAGAGTCATATTTATTTTAATATCCTCAGTTTTTCAAGCAAATGAAAATACATAACTCACAGTGCTATAAGCAGCCCACGTAGGTTCACCTTATATCTTTTTATGTCTTTATTGCCATAAAAAAAAATCACCTCAGAGCCCTGTGCGTATGTGTAGGCTGGTGTCACAGGTGTTTTAACCAGGGAACTCCAGCAGGTAATTAATGCCCCCAGGATGATTTACCTGGAGTGAGATCTGCCAAAGCCGGAAGCAGTGACGTTATCCATTATTTTGGCAATGGATAACTGCCAAATAATTATCCATCAT
The DNA here is from genome assembly GCF_000951035.1 of Colobus angolensis palliatus. Classification (NCBI taxonomy): domain Eukaryota; kingdom Metazoa; phylum Chordata; class Mammalia; order Primates; family Cercopithecidae; genus Colobus; species Colobus angolensis. Next base: position 578,098 of record NW_012114844.1, on the reverse strand, counting down.
TATCCACTGAGCACCTCCTGTAGGCTGGGCATTGAAGATACAAATTTGAAAAGACAGTCTCTCTCAGTCAGGGTGCAGTGGCTCATGCCTGTAATTCCAGCACTTTGGGAGGCCGAGGTGGATCATTTGAGGTCAAGAGTTCGAGACTAACCTGGCCAACATGGTGAAACCCGACCTCTACTAAAAATACGAAAATTAGCTGAGCATGGTGATGGGCGCCTGTAGTCCCAGCTACTCGGGAGACTGAGGCAGGAGAATCATTTGAACCTGGGAGGGGGAGGTTGCAGTGAGCCGAGATTGTGCCATTGCACTCCAGCCTGGGCGACAGAGCAACTGTGTCTCAAAAGAAAAGAAAAAAAGAAAAAAGAAAAGACAGTTTCTGATTGAAGTTTGCTCATATGGCAGTTAAGAGCACAAACTCAGAAGCAAGATGAACCTGAATTGTATCACAGGTAAACCATCTACTTGTAGTGAGAGCTGGGCAGGCTACTATGCTTGACCCTCAGTTTCTTCCACTGGGAAATGGGAGTCACAGTAAAAGGTACCCTGTAGGATTGCTGCAGTGATCAAATGACGGCATCTACCAAGTGCGTGTCGACTATTATGAATGGTGGGGAGACAGGCACAAAAACACACCACTGTAATACACTCAATGAGTTGCTATAATGACAGTCTAGAGTGCCTGGTCCAGGGATCCCAGGAGATAGATGGAGCCCCCGAGTCTTCCAAGTGGAGTAAGAGCTGGTCTCAGAGGAGAACTGAGATTTGAAAGGTGACTTATAAGCTTGCTGGCAGGAGTCTGGAAGCTGAAGGGAAGCAAGAGGAGGGAAGGGAAGGTATTTCATATTCCATGGAGAGGAAATTGCATGTGCAAAGCATGGATGACTGAGAGACTACAAATTAGTTCATTGTGACTGGACTCAGAGCTAGAGGTACAGTTCAGTAAGAGATGAGGCTGGAAAAATACTATGGCCATGATGGCACAAGTGATTTCTAGGTAAAATGCCTGCGAACAATTGCACACTAATAGAATCAACCACACCAACTTTCAGTCATGCACTATCAGGCACCGGCTACCAGTTAAGGCAAAAACACAGCAAGTTAAGCTGCCATATGCAGGTCTGCTCGCCCTCCCTTTTAATAGCTCAAAATGGTCATTTTTCACACACACACAAATTCTGACTGTCAAATTAGTAATGCTCATTATAGATTATTTTGAAAATATAAAACAAATCTCCCTTCCCCCTTTCAATTAAGAAATTATCACTTAGTAATAGCTTTGTTATCTGGCATGTCAAGTTAAATAAAAGGCTGTTTAGCTGCATATTAAGTCATTTAACTCCCTGCAGCCTCCCCCTTTGATTTTCCTTCCTAGGACGTGAGGAGAAACCACTGGCCCTCCTACTGTCCCAGCACCGTTTCTCAGGGGTTGCTTTTTTCATTTCCAGGGAGAGAGTCCCATCCTGGCATGCAACATTGCTGGTTTTTCTAAAGGTGGTCCATTTTAAAAGCAACAGATTTTGCTGAGTAACCTGAGCTTTTAAATAAGGCTCATTAGCCTGGGTGCTTAACCGAAAGCTTGAAGCGGAATCACCTGGGGAGCTTTTCTAGCTCACACAGCCAGGATCCCTTCCCTTCTCAGTAATGCTGGTGGGTGGGGCTGGGCGTGTGTTCTGGGCTACAGCTCCCCAAGTGATGCTGCTGCACACCCTGGTTAAGGACCTCTTCATCAGGGGTGTTTGTTTATTTGCTTCACTCTCAGCCAAAAGGGACCCAAGAAGGAACTAGGATAGTCAAAGCCCCCAAGCTGGAGTCCATCATTAGAGTGCCACTCAGCCCATTGTTCTTTTAAATAGACCAGTCCCCTGGTGCTTTTAAAATACAGTTTACTTTCAAAAAGTAAGTGCTTGCTCCTTCTCTTCCAGCAACAGATTTGCTAAGGGAGCTGAAGCACAGCTTTATAATCAGGCCTCAACTTGGCTCTGTCAGGAATTAGTGAAAGCAGAACAAAGCAGAAATTTGATTCATCCAGCTTGTCTTGTCAACTTTGCCTTTAAAAAAAGGTTTTTTTTGATTTTTAAAATATTGCCTTATATAAATGCTGATTAACAGGTTGTATTTCACTTTGCTAAGAGATTTTAACAGAAGTGTGTAGGTTCTCTCCAAGCACTGAAAATCGGGTTCCATTTATAACCACTGGTTTGACGTGAAATTCTTTGAGGATGTAGCTTATTCATCAAGATAGCAGCAGCTGCTACAGATATGGCCTGGATGTCCAAAACTCTCCACATTGGTGCTAGCACAGCTCAGTCCACCTCTTGGCAAAAGCGGAGTTGGGGTAGGCGGTACAGAGCAATGAGCATTTCCCTGCATAGCTCTGCCCAGAGGGTCTCCGTCCCCATCAGAGCTGCAGAGATGCAGAGCTTCTTGCTCCAGACCTTGAACTCAGCCGCCTTGTCATGTGCACCCTTCCCTACCCCTTCTCTGGATGTTTGTGAAAAACTAAGATAAAAATCAAAACAGTCTTGAGAAACACCTGACTCAATTCTTACACGTTAGAAGAAAAAACAGCATTTCCCTGCCTTCATGTTTTTATTGTGCTTTGTTTTATTTGTGGTTTGTGGAACAGCAAACTGTTAAATCCAGCTTTAACACACACATACACACACACACACACACACACACACACACACACACAGAGGAAAACATGTTGGAAGGACCCAGGAGTCTCTGCCAAAGGCAGGAAATACAGCTGAGTCTTGCAAGGCGCTGGAGCCACTGGCTGGAGGGAAGGAGTCATATCTCTTTGTTTATCTGGGGCTGCCTGGTCTCTGGTGTTCTTTGCATTTCCGCTTTATTCTCTCACAGACCACCTTTCTCTGCTTATCTCCATGTAGATCCTCAGTCCAAGTGCCGGACAGAACTTTCAGTCTCTGAGTCACAATGTCTAAGTTGACTGTAGTGAACATCTGCTTTGGAGCCAAAGAGAGGGTAGAGTGGGTACCCCTGACCCACAGCTCGCTAAGTGTGGCTGCTTTGGGAGGGGGGCTGGATTGGCTTCTCTAGCACAATTTTCCACCACACCATTTCATCTCTGTCTTTCATAAATATTTATATGTTTCTGTTTCCTTGGTCCTCACAGTTCATGTGATAAGCGTTGCTGGTGAAAAATCTGTTGATTTTGCCTACATAGCATCCTTCTTCCAGCATCAGAACCCCTCTTTGCCTGTTGGAAATACCCTTTACCCCACACTGTCCTGTGGTTCAAGCGAGTCCGCCATCTTCCACTCCCCCATCTTCCTGGCAGGTGAGTCACAGTGATTTGTTAAGAGGATGAGCATGGGCCAATGAGAGGCTTAGTTAGGATTTTTGTTGAACCTATTAGGAAAGGAATGTTCTCTTTCGCTGAAGTTGCCAAATTCAAGCCTAAAGTTGCTCTTGGCCATCTTGGCTTGCCCCAAAATGAAGCCAATAGAGAAAAAAATGCTGAGTCAAGAACTAGGGGCCAGGCATGGTGGCTCACGCCTGTAATCCCAGCACTTTGGGAGGCTGAGGCAGGTGGATCCCTTGAGGTTATGAGTTCAAGACCAGCCTGAAAACATGGTGAAACCCTATCTCTACTGAAAATACAAAAATTAGCTGGGCTTGGTGGCACATGCCTGTAGTCCCAGCTACTCAGTAGGAGGCTGAGGCAGGAGAATTGTTTGAACCCTGGAGGCAGAGGTTGGAGTGAGCCGAGATTGCGCCACTGCACTCCAGCCTGGGTGACAGAGCAAGACTCCATCTCAAAAAACAAAAACAGAAAAAGAAATAGGAATAAATTATGGACAACATGGTATTTGAGTAACTAAATATGAACATGTCTGAAGCAAGTGAACAGAAAGAATCTCTCTTTTGCTTAAGGTGATTTGAATTAGATTGTTGTCCCTTGCACTGAAAAGAATCCCACCTAAAGCAGCTGTGGAAAGAAGTTGCCTACATTTTTCTTCTTCAGTTTCAGCCTCATCAGCCAACATTCAAAGAATGAAAGAGTTGGACCAGCGAGTAGCCCTCAAGGAACTCAAGGCTTCCTGATACAGAGGAGCTCCAAGCCTCCGAGGTGGAGAGATTTGCCTAAGGCAGCCCAGTCCCTAACATTTTCACTCAGAACAAGATCACAAGTGGGAGACCCACCTACTCCATGTCTAAATATTTAAACATTACCAGTCAAACTAACAAACCTTTTTTTTTTTGAAATGGAGTCTTGCTCTGTCACCCAGGCTAGAGTGCAGTGGGGTGGTCTCAGCTTACTGCAACCTCCACCTCCTGGGCTCAAGTAATTCTCCTGCCTCAGCCTCCCAAGTAGCTGGAATTACAGGTGCCTATCACCACACCCAGCTAATTATTTTGTATTTTTTTTAGTAGAGACAGGATTTTACCATTTTGGCCAGGCTGGTATCTACCTCCTGGCCTCAGGTAATCTGCCCACCTTGGCCTTCCAAAGTGCTGTAATTACAGGCGTGAGCCACCATCCCTGGGGGAAACTCACAAACTTTTCAAGATAACATATCCTTCTACCTTGATATATATGCACACCTTCATTTATGACCTAGAAGACCAGATCCAAGTTTCGCGTTCTCAGGCTCCTTGGAATTTTTTCCCAGAACACATTGGCATGGGGAGAGCCAGCTGACAGCACATAATACCACCTCCTTTCCCATCCCACTCCCTCCAGCTCCATCTTGCACTGAGAAAGGCCTCACATGCACCTGGGTGCACATCTCGGCCCACAAGTCCAAGTTCCGCTGGCCCTCTCCCCACGAAAGAGCTGCCCCTTATTTAGCCTAAGGCTTCAGTATAGTCTGCCCTCAGGAGGATGGACCAAGCAAAGAACATGGGCAGGTCCTGAAAATAGGCCCAGAACATTTGAGCAGGGAATCCTGGGTATCCATAGAATGTTCTAAATTAGGGAGGCCCAGGCCTTGAGATACACATTCCTTAGCCTGCATTTCCCCCTAAGAAAGGAGCCACATCTGCAGGAGAGCAGATCCTTGAAAGTATGGGACCAGAGCAGGGCCCCTCTTGCCAGGTTTAAGGGCAGTTCTAGGCTGAGGTCTGTTAAAGCAAACTAAACGTGGCCTGAGAAGGATTCCATACTTCTATATTTCAGTCCTTGTGGATGAACTGTAACCTAGCTTAATAGGCAGACAAAACTGAAAACCTAACTTAGTAGTATGCACCTGTAACAATAGCTAAGTCTTGACCCATCCCAGTGGCCATACTTCAACCATTCATACACTGCTGAGTGTTCAAACTGTGTCCAAATAAGGCATAAGCCAACCTGTAACCAATCCAACCATTTTGTACCTCACTTCAAATTTCTGTACATCATTTCCTTTTTTTCATCTATAAATCTTCTTCCACCACGTGGCTGCACTGGAGTCTCTTGTGAATCTGCTGTGATTCTGGGGGCTGCCCAATTCACAAATCGTTTGCTGCTCAATTAAACTCCTTTACATTTAATTTGGCTGAAGTTTTATCAGGTCACATACAAGTAGTGAGAACTTAGTTTGCAGGCTCCAAGCCATGTGCTGGTTTCTACCCTACTATTGCTATTTTTGTTTGACTACAGCTTCCATATTCTACATTTATATAGAAAATTTAGGATCTGGCTTACTGTTTGATTATGCAGGGGGCTACTGGGTTGCCAGGAACTTATTCTGTCAGGGAAAGGTGTTTGCACAATACTTCTGATTGCATCTCTTATGATGAGGTGAGATTCTGTGGTCCCATTGGCTGAAGACATGTTTGTATTACAAATTCATTTTGATAGGAGTGGTCCTGAATAGGCACAAGGTACACACCACACACTGTAAGACAGTCCTAAGGGCCAAGTAACTTGTAAAATTGCAACTCAATTTACTTCCTAATTTCTCAAAGCACTCTGAATGATGAATATGTAAACAAAGGTCCCTTTTATCAGCGCTGTTGGGAAACTATTGGCATCTGCAGCTATTTTCAAGATATTCATGCTTCAGGATTATTACAGATATATTACTGGGGGGAATAAGAGTTTAGAATGAAGATAGACCTGTGGGATTCAACAAATAAAACTTGGAAGCTCTTGAACAGTTTGGATGGTCTGAGTTGGAAGGTGTGACTTTTGTTTTTGCCATTGGGCAAACACTTTGAGTCTTATTAATGTAGAATGTTCTGGGCTGCAGTAGCCCTTGGAGATGGCCAAGTGCATCTTCCCTGTTACATCTATGGCAGGCCTGGGGCCAAGGTCATCCAGTCAGCTCCCTACAGATCAGGACTAGCAGGTCTCAGGATCTAACTCTCTAGCCCACACCAATAAACCTGCCTTCCTAAAAAAATTCCAATAGACAGTGCTTAGAATGAGTAAATAAATAGGAGACTAGACAGCTTATATAGGTCAATGGTTGCTGCTGTTTCTAAGTCCCCAGCTCTGTTACCTCCTATAATCTGATCCTGCAGATATGCTCCCTGGTGGGACATATCCCAGGAGAGGTTCTTCCTCACTTGGTGACATCTCTTCTTAACACAACCTTAATGTCGTGTTTAACACGGTAAGTTGAAAAGGACCACATCAGCACCAAAGATAAACTACACAGAAATACCCCTAAGGAAATAAGCACCAGCCCCTTTTCTACAGGATTTGAGAGTACTGGGCAGCATTCTTGCCCTGGAATAGCCTCTCAGAGTCAAGGCAGGCTTAAACCACTTCCAGTGTTTGAGGATTCTAGTATAGGTTTTTGTTTGTTTGTTTTTTGAGATGGAGTTTCTCTCTTTTTGCCTAAGCTAGAGTGCAATGGCATGATCTCTGCTCACTGCAACCTCCGCCTCCCAGGTTCAAGCGATTCTCCTGCCTTAGCCTCCCATGTAGCTGGGATTACAGGCGTGCGTGACCATGCCTGGATAATTTTGTATTTTCAGTAGAGACGGGGTTTCACCATGTTGGCCAGGCTGGTCTTGAACTCCTGACCTTAGGTGATCTGTCCACCTCAGGCTCCCAAAGTGCTGGGATTATAGGCGCAAGCCACCGTGACTGGCCCTAGTATAGTTTTTGATATGAGGAAGAAATGCCAACCTGGAATTATAAAAGCTATCATATCCAGGATATTAAATATTTGCTTCAACTAACTATAATGCAACATAATTTTCTTGGTTCCCAGATAAACATATAATTTATTTTTAAAATATTCAGACTGCATCAGAGTCAATACAGCTCACTCATAACACACAAGCATAAAAGTCCTAGTTAACTTTTTTTTTTCCGATCTTATGGGTGACTCTCTGTGACAGTATTCATAATCTCATTTGGAGTGAACTCCAAGCCTAAACTTGAGGCTGTTTCTGAATGGCAGGTTAATTCACACAGCCTCTATCCCCACCCTGGGCTTTTGCCCCAGTCCTAGACTCATACTGATCCCAGATTTGGGGTGGGTGATCCGACCTCTGACCTGTGGTATTAGCTTCTGGAGACCCACATTGTCCCTCCAGACAAGGGCTGCTGTTCCGCCAGTGGGTTTCCAGCACCTCTGTCTACAGGTACCCAGAAGTCGCCTTAAAGAAAATCTTTTCTGCCCCACCATACAGAATTCAGAAACAGCCCTGGTCATTTATTAACTCACTTTCTTTCTGCTCCTATTCTTCTTTTCTCTTTCTTTTTCTTTCTTTCTTTCCTTCTTTCCTTCTTTCTTTCTTTCTTTCTTTCTTTCTTTCTTTCTTTCTTTCTTTCTTTTTTTGGATTCTCACTCTGTCACCCAGGATGGAATGCAGTGGTGTGATCTCCGGTCACTGGGTTCAAGTAATTCTCCCACCTCAGCCTCCCGACTAGGTGGGACCACAAGCATGCATCACCACGCCCGGCTAATTTTTGTATTTTTAGTAGAAACAGGGTTTCACCATGTTGGTAAAGCTGGTCTTGAACACCTGACCTTGTGATCTGCCCACTTCAGTCTCCCAAAGTGCTGGGATTACAGGTGTGAGCCACCGTGCCCGGCCACTCTTATTACTGTTTTACTAAATCCATGCACCACACTCTTTCCTTCCAACACAAGTTCTTTCCTAACCTGCTGCAGAGTTGCAAACACTTGCTAAGTAATGGAACTAGAATCTCACCGAAAGCAGTTGGGTTCTGCAGCAGCTCTCCACCCATGGAAGGAGACAATGTGTTTGTAAAGAGATCATTGCCATGCAGTTAGGTAAGTATGGAATTTTTTGTCTGTTTGTTTTCTTTATTTCTTAACTTTACTCTTTATCTCCCCATTAGACTCAAAGCTCCATGAGGATAAATGGCAGCTGTTTTGTTCTCTTCTGTCTCCTCACCACCTGGCTGGCACTTAGTAGGTGCTCAGTAAATATTTATTTGTTGAATAGACCAATACTTCACAGACTTTTATATCCTGCTATTTCATTTGACATTCTTGGAACTCAAAATGTCATTATTTTTCCATAGAATTATATGATCTTTGTGGCCAGGCACAGTGGCTCACGCCTGTAATCCCAGTACTTTGGGAGGCCGAGGCGGGCAGAATACCTGAGGTCAGAAGTTCGAGACCAGCCTGGTCAACATGGTGAAACCCTGTCTCTACTTAAAATACAAAAATTAGCCTGGTGTGGTGGCAGGCATCTGTAATCCCTGCTACTGGGGAGGCTGAGGCAGGAAAATTGCTTGAACCCGGAAGGTGGAGGTTGCAGTGAACTGATATTGTGCCATTGCACTCCAGCCTGGGGGACAAGAGTGAGACTTTGTCTGACAAAAAAAAAAAAAAGAATTATATGATCTTTGCACACATTAGCTTTAATGACCTCATGATGGCATTTCATTATATTTCCTCTATCAGTATTTTCCAAATTTGTCTGAAGATAAGAATAGCCTAAAGTGCCTTTTTAAAATATAGATTCCTGGGCACCATCTCAGATGTACAGAATCAGAATTTCCCAGGGAGAGGGACTTGCACACATAGTAAGTACTTTTGGTGATTCCTATTGTCAGGAAAATCTGAGCTATTCCAAAATCTAGTGATTTATCAAGGCTTACTTAATCTACTTCTGTATAGATGATTTCTTAAGAGTTTTCTTTTTAGCTTATGGAATGATTTCTTTAGGATTTATGCCACAACTATAATTACTGGATCAAATGCAGCAAATTGCTCTCCAACAGGACTATACAAGTTTGCTGGCTGTGGGAGAGCACCTGTTTCACTCGCTTCAACAACAACAGCATTCAAAACCTCTCAAACTTTGTTCCTCTTATATAACTATGTATCTACTTGCTTTCTTTTGCATTAATATAAGTCCTAAGATTGGACGTTTTTCTATGCTTGCATACCAAATGTATCTTCTCTTCTGAGAACTTTCTGACCCTGCTTCTTGCCTGTTTTATTCTTGGAGCCTTAATGAGTTTGTTTTCTAATTTTATGAACATTTTGTATATAAGACAGCAATTCTTTGTTTTTCATATTTGCTGCAATATGTCCCCCCTTGATGTTGTTGGCCTCTTAGTTTGTATTCTTTTCTGGACATGCAGAATCTACAGAGACACAGACAGACACAGAAACATGCAGAAACACACAAACCCATATTTCCCTTTGTCATTCCTGTCACTTCCTTTGTTCCTGTATCCCTCCGTGGACAGTCTCTAAGTGTCAGGCTAGACATCAGGGCTGGAATTATGAACACGGGAGTAGAAATGGCAACATTCAGTGGCATTAAAGGCTAGAGACTGAAAGATCTCATAGGAAGAAAACACTAAAAGAGAAGGGGTAAAAAAAAAAAAAACAAAAAAACTTTGAGACCCAAAAGGACTCCAACATATAGGGACTGGGGCTCAGAGACGCGAGGAGCTGGCCAAGAAGACTGAAGAAGACTGGCCAGAGAGGTAGGGGGAAAACCAGCAGCCTAGGGTATCATGGAAGTCAAGAGGAGACAGTGTGAGGAAGACGGATGTTCTAGAAAGAGTGTCTAGGGATAGACAGGCCTTCACTTTCTCTTCCATTTGTTCCACAGGGTTCAGTATTTAATTGTCCAATTCATCTGTAAGTTTTCTAGAGAGACCCTGTTTCTACTAAAAAATTAAAAATAAAAATAAATTAGCCAGACGTGATGGTGCATGTTTATAGTCCCAGCTACTTGGGAGACTGAGTTAAGGAAATTGTTTGAACCTGGGACGTCGAGGCTGCAGTGAACTATGATTTGTGCCACTGCACTTCAGCCTGGGCAACAGAGCAAGACCTTGTCTCAAAAAAAATAAAAATTGTTGTTTCCCTAATTGTGAAAGGATGTGGTTTCCTGAACAGACCCAGCTCTCTCTGCCTATCTCTCCCATTCTGATCAGAGGCTTGATGCTTACTTGAGTGCTTGAAATTAAAATAGAACTAAGGAGAAAAAATATTGACCATATTCATTTTTTTAAGATAAACCATTTTGGTTTTGTTTTGTTTGTTTTTTGAGATAAGGTCTTACGCTGTCACCCAGGCTGGAGTGCAGTGGTGTGATCTAGCTCACTGCAGCCTCAACCTCCCTGGGTTCAAATGATCCTCCCACCACAGTCCCTGTAGCTAGGCCTGCAGGCGCACACCACCACACCCAGCTAATTTTTGATTTTGTGGTAAAGATGGGGTTTCACCATGTTACCAAGGCTAGTCTCAAACTCCTGGGCTCAAGTGATCTCATCAATCTAAGTGATCTTAAATTCTCATAAGGAACGCACAACCTAGATCCCTTAGATGCACAGTTCACAATAGGGCTTGTGCTCCTATGAGAATCTAATGCCACCACTGATCTAACGGGAGGTGGAACTCAGGTGGTAATATTACAGGATCCTTGGGGTGTTGTTTTCCTGGCCAGAAACCTCTGTGGCCAGTGATGTTTTTGGCCAAGTTTTGCTCCGGCCCACTGGGCCTGGTAGGCTGTACTCAGTTCACACTGCTGGCCTGGGTCCCACACCTGCCAAGGGTGAGTCAGGTGTGGAACAGTGAGGGGTGTGTGAGCGAGCATGGGGTCCGGTCACTGCTCAGTCAGACATACTGGCTGCTGCTGTGGGGCAGGCAGCTACAGGTGCCAACAGCACTCTCTGCAAAGTTGTGGCTGGACCATGTGCACTGCAAGTCACTTCCCTGTCTGGCACCAGGGAATGCAGTGGCACCCAGAAGCTTGGAGACGCCAGGAACCACAGGACCCCAAAGAGGGAGTCACAACTCTGGCTCAGGGAGCTCCCAAGTCTGGGCTCCCTGAAGGGCTACAGCTCTTCTCTCCTTCTCTTCACCCACAACGTGGCAAGCAAGGGGCATGTTTTAGCCCTGCTTGTGTCACAGCAGCTCTTTTAGCCTCACCATTTGTTGAGTCCTGAGTTCTTGTCCTGCAACATGGAAGAATAAGGTATGTGGATAAGTGGAGGGTGAGCAAGACGAACAGCTCAAAGAAGACTTGCAGTGGGCAGGTCCTCTGTAGCTAGGGTGTCCTGACAAGTGTTCAGCTCCTAGCAGAGAGGGTAGCTCCTCTCTGCAGGCTGGTTGTCTTGTCCTCTGCAGTTCCCTGCTGAGAGGGTAGCTTCTCTCTGCAGCTGGCTATCCCGGTGTCTTTCCATCCTTTCCTCTGCTCTGGCTAAGCCCAGGGCTTTTATGGGCCTCAGAGGGGAAGAAATGTGTGCTGATTGGTCTATGGGCAGCCATGGACGAGCCCAGAAAAGGTAGCACAAGTCCCCACTCTGGTTCACGAGAGTGGCAGCTGGGCCCACAGCCTTCAGACGCTCCCTGGCCTGAAGGTGGGGCCTTACCAGGACCTGCCTCCTTCTGCCCAGGAGCTTGTCTGCCTGCTGTGCCTGGGAGGGCGCGGCTCCCGTCTGAGAGACCTGGGTCTGCAGCTGCCATTTGGGCAGCTGAAGAGGCACCCAGGGAGCTCCAGCTCCAACTTAGAAGGGGTGGGGCTCCCACTTGTTCCTGGTTCCTGCTGGCTTCATGGAGCACACAGCCCCAGCTGCACCTTCCTGCTGCAGCCTGTATGATGGTAGCAAACACTCCAAATGACTTGCCATTACCATCAGTAATGCTTGCTTACCTGCCGCTCACCTCCTGTCCTAACAGGCCACAGACCTGTACTGGTTCATGGCCCAGGGGTTGGGGAGCCCTGCTTTAAGGAACATCTCTGATCATGACATGGGCTCAGAGAGACATAGACCTGAGGTGAGGGAGAAGGTCTGACAGGCATTTGATTCAGGCGGCCGCATGGCTTTTTGAGTAAATATGTTCTGCTTTTCTAAATGAAAGACTTCTTTAGGGACGGCTTCTCTCTTGGTGGAAAAAACAGGACTCTATCACCACACCAGGTGGCTGTCACACTGTGAGACTCTTCATGTGTGCCCTGAGCTCAGACTTAGCAAAGCCAACAGATTTTGGTCAGTATTGGGGTTTAATCACACGACAAATGAAGCAAGTAGATACCTAGGGACACCAAAAAATTCTCATAAAATAGATACGATTTTAGAAAAACATGTAATTATCATGGAGGAAATTAGAACTCCGTTGGACTTGCTTTCACTCAGTTTTGAGTTCAACAATGTTTAATATTTTGGATTATACAGAGGGGTGGCTGGGGAAGGTACACTATAATGTTTTCAGTATTCAGGACCTCTAAATATATTTTCCCTGCCTTGGTTAGAATTCACGTTTCTGAAGAGGCCTTGCTCTGCTCCTCTGCCATGGTATAGAAGTAAGAATTTGAGATGGGGCACTGTAATCCCAGTGCTCTGGGAGGCCAAGGCAGGAGGATCACATGAGCCCAGGAATTTGAGGCTTCAGTGTGCTATGATCATGCCACTGACTCCAGCCTGGGCAACAGAGCTCGAGACCCTGTCTCAAAAAAACAAAAGAAACAAAACAAAACAAAAAAATAGTAGGAACTTGAATTTAAGGCTTCAGCTAATATCTTAGCTTTGCTCAGGGGATCGATAATATGTACTTTGTAGGATTTGAAGTAATCTAGATAAGTAAAGCTTAACAATTGACATACAAAAGCTACTCAAACAATGAAAGATGGGTTCAGTTATCACTAAATAACTAGGCCTGTAGTCTTCTTCCATTTCAGGGGTCAGCAAAGTCTTTGTGTAAAAGACCAGATAGTAAAATTTTTCAGCTTTCCAGGCCATATGATCTCCCTGTTACAACTCCTCAACTCTGCAGGTATAGTGCAGAAGCTGCCATAAACAATATATATGTACAACTGAATAAGGCTGTGTTCCAATACAACTTTATTTATAGATATGGAGACTTGAATTTCATATAAGTTTCACATTTCTCCCCCAACCATTTAAAAATGTAAAAACCATTATTTAGGTCATGGGTCATGGGTCATATAAAAACAAGCAGTGGAACAGATTTGGCTTGATGGTTGCCCCACTCTGTTCTGTGCTAAAATCAGCCCTTCCTTACCCAGCACAATTACCAATTTTTTTTTTTTTTTTTTTATGTGGAGTCTTGCTCTGTCACCCAGGCTGGAGTGCAGGCTGGATCTCGGCTCACTGCAAGTTCCACCTCCTGGGTTTACGCCATTCTCCTACCTCAGCCTCCCGAGTAGCTGGGACTACAGGCGCCTGCTACCTCACCTGGCTAGTTTTTTTGTATTTTTTTAGTAGAGACAGGGTTTCACCGTGTTAGCCAGGATGGTCTCGATCTCCTGACCTCGTGATCTGCCCATCTCGGCCTCCCAAAGTGCTGGGATTACAGGCTTGAGCCACTGTGCCTGGCCTTTTTTTTGAGACAGAATCTCATTCTGTTGTCCAGGCTGAAGTGCAGTGGTGCTATCTTGGCACTGCAGTCTCGACCTCCTGGGCTCAAGTGATCCTCTCACCTCAGTCTCCTGAGTAGCTGGAACTACAGGCATGCACCACCACACCCAGCTAATTTTTTGTAGAGTATTGCCATGTTGCCCTGGCTGGTCTTGAACTCCTGAGTTCAAGCAATCCTCCCACCTTGGTCTTCCAAAATGCTGGGATTAAAGGCATTAGCTACTGTGCCTGGCCTTTTTCATTCTTATAAAATATAAATTAAATACCAGAGTCTTTTCATTTTTAGAACCACGGGGACAGTCAAGTGCCCAGAAATGCAATTATTGATTTATTCATGCTACCATTATCCCACATCTATAGAATATCATTTTGATTGAGTTCCTCTGGCCCCATGGGACACTAGAAGCAATTTGTGGGGAGAAAGGGAGCACTGCCTTTTGATTTCCCAGTGAACGTGCCCAAATGGAAGCACAGAGTTTCAAAGTCTGGCTTCTCTGCTTGCCAACTGTGTGGTGCTGGACCAGCTCCTCAGTGTCCAAGTCTGCCATGCTGAGGCTCCCACTTCACCAGGTTGTTGCGAGGACTCAGTGAGACATGGCCCATACCATACCCAGCCCATGACAGAGCTTTAGAAACGCAGCAGAGACCATCCTGAGCATCTAGAGCGAACACTGTACGCGTGGTTTCTGGGTGTGCTGGCCCCTGGAAAAGGGCTCAGGGTTGGGAGGACTCAAGGATATCTTCAGCCCACGCAGAAACGGAGTGTGATTATTTAAAGTGCTTTTCTGGCTTCCATGCAGCAGGTAGCAGGTTCTTATCTCAAACTCCTTAGTAGAGTTTCACAAAAAACTCCAGTCTAACCAGCCAACTCTTACCTATTAGACCCTGAAAAGTCCCTGCCTCTCCCCAGCCTCAGGAAAGAGACAATTTTGGGAGGAAAATCTTTCAGCTGCCTGAAAGAGTTCAACCCCCTTTGAGGCAGCTGTTCTTATGTCTGCAGGTTGACTTCCGCATCTCACCTAGGGCGCACAGATGTTTGCACAGTTGCCAGTGTTCATTTGCTATTATACCTACACATAGACATTATCCCACGTTATGACATGGTTGTCACATGTACCAGTGTTGATGGTAGCATACTACTGCTCTGAAGAGCTTTACCATTGTTGTCTTAACGTTTCCCTACTGTTGAACATTAGGTTGGGGTTTTTTAGTGTCAAATGCAATGCAGTGATACTATCTTTGTGCCCATAACCTTTTTATTCTGCTGAACTATTTCTTTCCTTTGGATGGGCTCTAAGGAGTACTGCAGTGAGATTAGGCAGGGGCTGTCCCCCTGGCCCTCCTTGGGCCGTGTCCCTCCCACCTGGTGAGGAGTCCGCAGGCCAAAGGAACATGCCCACTGCAAATCCACATCCTCCCTTTTAGAACATTCCCCGGGTGCCTAGGACTCCCAGCAGTCTCTGCCCACTGGCCCCATGTTCATCTCCAGGGCCTACCCAGCCCTGGTCCCTGAGTCTCTCCTCCTGAGATCCAGTCACACCACCAGTAGATACACCCGGATCTGAGGAGTGGCCACAGGCAGTGGGGTAGTGAACAGAGTTTGGACACATGGGCTAGGCTGTCCACACACATTCACATGAGGCCCCCTCAATGTTGGACAGACTTAGGAACTGGAAAGACAGTGGGCCTGGGGGCTGGCAACTGTCTCTCCCCATGCCATCCTGTTCCAACACAGGACACAGAGGCATCTGAGAATTTTTAACTTGAGCCCTTCCAGGTGGTGGTGACAGTATATTTGCCAAGGCAGGAGGCTAGAACATATTTTCATTTAACAGTTTGTAACCTGATTTCTAACTTTAAACTACTTATACATATGGTATGTGAGGCTCCATTTATACACTTGCCTGGAACCCTGCAAATCATTAAGAGGAGGTCTGGGTGAAAGGTTGTGACCATCTCTGCAGTCTCTTGCTGTGTCTATATTGGTACATTGTTTTTCCAAATAGCTGTACTGGTTTACAATTTATGACTGTACCAGTTTCAGCACACTCTCTCAGGCACTGGGGATCACAGTTGTTGCCGATTCAGTAGGTGTGAAATCATTTGCCAACATTGTTTGACTCTGCATTTCTTTGATCACCTGCAAGAATAATAAAAGCTAATTTTATTGAGCTCTTACTATGTATCAGGCAATCAGGCACTATGATGAGGCATTTTGCCAGTATTTTCTCATTTACTCTTCCCAGGAACCCCTTGGAGTATATATAATTAGGATTCCTATTTTAGAGATTGGAACACAGAGCTTGAAGGAATAAAGAAATTTGCCCAACATTGCAGTTAGCAATTGGGGCATCCAGGATGAGAAACCAGGTACGTCCGACTCCAAAATCTGATTTTCAGTTATGTTACACATGTCTTGCATGTATCTACATCCTAAATGTACTTACTTTTTGGTGATTGACTTTTTAAAAATTATTTTAAACTTTTAGTTTTGGAATAATTTTAGATTTACAGAAGAGTTACAAAGATGGCATACACAATGCTTAAATATCCTTTATCCAGCATTACCTACTATTAACATCTTACACAATCATGGTACATTTGCCAAAACTAAGAAATTACTATTGATATAATACGCCTGGGTGTGGTGGCAAACGGCTGTAATCTCAGCACTTTAGGAGGCCAAGGTGGGTGCATCACTTGAGCTCAAGAGTTCGAGACCAGCCTGGGAAACACAGCAAACCTCATCTCTACCCGCCTCCCCCTACCAAAAAAATTAGTCAGGCATGGTGGTGTGCACCTGTAGTCCCAGCTACTTGGAGGCTGAGGTGGGAGGATTGCTTAAACCTGGGTGGTTGAGGCTGCTGAAATTGTGCCACTGCACTCCAGCCGGGGCAACAAAGTGAGACCCTGTCTCAAAAAACAATGGGTATATTACTATTATCTAAACTACAGATTTTATTTGGATTTTTGTGAATAGACTATAGTCTTTACCCTTTAACATTAAGAATTTCATGTTACTCTTAAAAATTTGAATAAGTTCTTTATATTTTATTTGGTAAGTACCCAAACATAAGTCTCTCTGGTCATATATACTCCCCCAAACATGCTGTTAAATGCATCCTGTTTTCTGACCTTACTCCCTTTACTTTCCTCCTTTTCAGATCTTCCCTCTGTGTCCTCTAGAACAGCAGTCCTCGACTTCTTGGCACCGGGGATCAGTTTTGTGGAAGGCAATTTTTCCATGAACAGGGTTGGGGGCAGAGTGGGGATGGTTTTGGAATGAAACTCTTCCACCTCAGATCATCAGGCATTAGTTTCATTCTCACAAGGAGTGCGATACCTAGATCCCTTGCATGTGCAGTTCACAATAGGGTTGGCACTCCTATGAGAATCTAATGCCACCATTGATCTGACAGGAAGCGGAGCTCGGGCAATAATATTTGCCTGCCACTCACCTCCTGCTGTGCAACCTGGGGGTTGGGGACCCCTGCTCTAGAACATGCAATTTGTTCTGCAGTTAAATTCCTATGTACTCCCTCCCCTTCATTAAACACACCCTCCACCCCTCTGCCTACAGCCCTGCTGCCACCTGGTTCTCCCTAAAGGACAGGACCTGGCCTGAAACTCTCTCAGGAGCTTTCTCTCTCTCTCTCCCTCTCTCTCTCTCTCTCAGGACCTGGCCTGAAACTCTCTCAAGAGCTTTCTCTCTCTCTCTCTCTCTCTCTCTCCCCCGTCTCTCTCTCTTTCTCTCCCTCTCACAGAAACTGGCCTGAAACTCTCTCACGAACACTCTCTGTCTCTCCCCACCCAACACCGCCCCACCTAGTGCCTGAGAGTAAGGAGTCAGTGGATGTCTTCCTTTTTTAGTGATTCTTCATCATTCAACTTGAGGATGTCTTCTTTAATCTCTGAAGACGCTTCAGAACCAGTTCTTCACTCTGATGTCTACACTTGCTCCACTGAGATCAAATTCAGCCTACTTTGGTTTCTGGATCATAGCTTTCTTGTCTGTCTCCTTCACCACCACTCAGAGAAGATAACCTTGACTAGGACTTTATAGAGATTTAGAAATCATCAGAAAGAACTGACCACTTCTCAAAATACAACACAAAAGATGGAAACAGCCCAAAGATCCAACAGTGGATATGTAGTTAAACAAATTGTAGTATACCCATACAACCGAATATTATTCAACCATTATGTTACTTTCGTAGGGCTGCCAAAATATAATACCCCATACTAAGTGGCTTAATCCACAGAAATTTATTTGCTCATGATTCTGGAGGTTGGAAGTCAAAGATCAAGGTATTTTCAGGTTTGGTTTCTTCTGAGACCTCTTTCCTTGGCATGCAGGTGGCCGTCCTCGCCCTGCGCCTTCACATGGTCTTCCCTCTGTGTGTGTCTGTGTCCTAGTCTCCTCTTCTTATAAGAACACCAGTCATGTTGAATTAGGGACCACCCATATGACCTCATTTAACCTTAATTACCTCTTTAGAGGCCCTATCTCCAAATTCAGTCATATTCTGAGATATTGGGAGTTAGGACTCAAATATGAGTTTTGAGAAGATATAGTTCAGTCTGTAGCAACTGTAAGAAGGAATGAAGGAGTGAAATGTGTTATAACGTGAATGACCTTGAACAAAATTGTGCTAAGTGAAAGAAGAACCAGACACAAAAGGTCACAAATTGCATGATTCCGTTTATATGAAATGCTCAGAACAGGCAAACCCGTAGAGATAGGATGCAGATGGGTTGTTCCAGGAACAGAGGAGGAGGGAAGAATGGGAAGCAACTGCTTCATTAGTACAAAGTTTATTTTGCGGGAATGATGAAAATGTTTTAAAGCTGAATAGAGGTGATGGCTGTATGGCATTGTGAATGTACTAAATGCCACTGAGTAGTTCATTTTAAAGGGTTAATTTTATGTATGTGAATTTTGCCTCAGTGAGAACCATGCACATTGCTTCATTTCCCAGGACCATCCTTCTCTGGTCATGATGTTAGAGCCCCGTCCTTGTCCTCTTCCTTCTGCCCCTGGCCTGTCTGCCTCGCTTCCTCCACAGGGATCTTGTGGAGGAAGAGCTTGATCATTTAAGCTCTCTCAAACTCAAGCTCTCCCTCTCCCCTGTATCTTCAAATTCCCACTCTTTTCCCCACTACAGTGTCAGCATGCTCCAGTCTCTCCTGCTTTGTGAAGAATTTTCCCCCCTTCACTCTGCACCTACCGCTATTCCTGCCCTACCTCTCTGTCCATTCATAAAAAGATTCTTGAAAGAGCTGTCAGCCGCCTCTCCTCTCTTCACCCCTAAATGCACAGAGCCATTCTGGCCTCAGGCTCCACTTCACCGAAACAGCTCCTTCCATTAGATAGCACCCTTCGTAGCACCCTTCAGGTCCAGCCTAGCTTTCACTTCCTCTGAGAAGTCTGGAATCCCCCAAGTCTGGGATGAGTTCTCCTGTTGTTCCCAGAGCACACCATGTGTAATTCAACTTGGGCACCTGTCATCCTCCACTATGGCTGCCTGTTCACTGCCTGTCTCTCCTTCAAAATGGCCAGCTGCTGAAGGGGCGCGCATCTGCACTTTAAAAAATGCTGTACAAGCAGCACCAGGAAGCACTTAGTGTGTTGTATACATGGAGTGATCCCCCATACCTTTCTAGGTGTCCCAGCAATACTTATCAAATAATCCTTCATTACCTTCTTATTCTAAAATATTGAATATTATATTCTTATATTTAGCTGGGTTTATGTGTAGATATTTTATTCTGTTCCATTGATTTATATTTATTTGTTTTCAATGTTTGTAAATGTATTTTAAATATAAAATTTTTAATAATTTCATTGTAAATGTTTCTTCCCTCTGTCTTTTAAAACAAATTTTGGAATAATGTTATATATTTCCAATAAGAGATCTCTTGGCTTTTTAATTGTGACTATATTCAATCTAATAAATACGTCATAAGTAAAAATCATCTTCCAATAACTTTAATTTTTATTTTTGTGGGTACATACATGTATAAATTTATGGGATACATAAGATGTTTTGATACAGGCGTGCAATGTGAAATAAGCACATCATGGAGAATGGGGCACCTTCAATAGCATGTAGCTTTCCCATATGAAGCATACTATCTTTATTTATTTAAATCTTTATTTATACCATTCAATAACATTTTATATATTGTTTTCTTTCTATGGAGTCTATAGATAAACTGGGTGCTGAGTGCTCCTTTCATTATTTTGCTTTGAAACTTCTTTATATATATTATATGTATATATTCAATTATGTGTAAAATATTTCATAATAAAAAATAAGATGTCAGTCACATCTCAAGTATTTATTCCTTTGTAATAAAATACTTTTATTGAATTTGCAAAGGTGGCTATCTTTAACAATTTCCTTCAAGTGTATTCACTGCACTGTATTCAGAATGCTTCTTTGGAGAGAGAGAGAGATAGATATATAGTTTTCTTTGAGACAGGGTTTCACTCCCATCACCCAGGCTGGAGTACAGTGGTGTGATCTCAGCTCACTGCAACCTCTGCCTCCCAGGCTCAAGCAATTCTCCTGCCTCAGCCTCCCGAGTAGCTGGGACTACAGGTGAACACCACTGTACCCAACTTTTTTTTTCTTTGTAGAGATGGAGTTTTGTCATTGTTTGTCAGGCTGGCCTCGAACTCTTGGCCTCAAGCAATCTTCCCACCTTGGCCTCTCAAAGTGCTGGGATTACAGGCATGAGCCACCGTGTCTGGCCTCTTTGGACATATTTATTGTTCATCTAATAAGGTATGATATTGTGTCCCCTGAAATGATGACATCTTAGTTTCTCTTTCCAATATTACACTACCCTTATTTATTTCTCATGTCCAATTACGTTGCCTGTTCCTTGTATTGCTTGAATCACTCATCCCCATCAGTCTAAGATATAGAAAAAGCAAATCAAAGATTCTGATGGGTGTGTGATCTAAACTTAGTCAAAGGCAAAAGAGCAGTTGAGAGTCTGTGGATTCTTTATTGATGATGGCGCAAAGGAGGAGTGTTCCCAGGTGACGGTCGGGCAGTTGTTAAGAAAGCGTTTCTTCCATTTCCACTGATACAGACGTTAGGCTGTTAAATCCATGTTCAGTTTTGACAAGAAGGTTAGTCTCAAAATCGGAACACTAAGCAGTATACAAATATGATTCTAGATTTCATTTTTGTACTAAATGTTCTTTAATCTCAACAGCCAGAACTGTTTGTTTTTTAAGTTACCAAGCTATTTATGAATTAAGAAGGATAGACAAATTATCTTCGGGCAATAAATATCTCCTGTCTGTTTTGAAGCCCAGCCTATCCACATCCTCCTGAAGAATGCCTAATCTGCAGTCACCTAAATTGCTAGCCTCTCTGTGCCTCAGTTTCCTTAAAAAGCCATTGATTAGGCCGGGCGCGGTGGCTCAAGCCTGTAATCCCAGCACTTTGGGAGGCCGAGACGGGTGGATCACGAGGTCAGGAGATCGAGACCATCCTGGCTAACACAGTGAAACCCCGTCTCTACTAAAAAATACAAAAAACTAGCTGGGCGAGGTGGCGGGCGCCTGTAGTCCCAGCTACTCGGGAGGCTGAGGCAGGAGAATGGCGTAAGCCCGGGAGGCGGAGCTTGCAGTGAGCTGAGATCCGGCCACTGCACTCCAGCCCGGGAGACAGAGCAAGACTCCGTCTCAAAAAAAAAAAAAAAAAAAAAGTCATTGATTAGATGACTGTCATGTACTTGCAGAAATGTTGATATACATTGAAAATACACTTCCTGTTGGTATTAGCTTAATTGATAAACTGATAGATTGATCAATGGATTTTTGATGACACCAAAACAGGGACAGTTGTTTCCGTAGGTGTGATTGCCAGGAGTTAATGAAATGCCATGTGAGGCAGTAAACTTAAGGCTCACTAGCACTAGAGCTTCAAGGCTAGTTTTTCCTTTTAAATAAGTACTGAGGTCTAGGATTTCAGAAATCACTACTTGAACACATCAGTAAACATCACCTCTTTTGTGAAGCCTTTATAAGTGCCCTTTGGACATAGAACTTCACCTCCCTTCCTGAAGACCACTTTGTATATAACTCGATGACTGCACCCTCCACCCTGCATAGGATCATCTCTTTACTAGCTGCTTTGTTCCCACAAGACTGTAAGTGCTCTGTAACGCGGTGCCGTGGCTTACGACCTTTCTGTAAGGCTGTAAGCCTCCAGTGGGCACGGAGAGGCTGCCTGGATAACTTTTACTGAATAAATGAGAGTGAGTGGGTGGGTGAATAAATGAAGTGAAACCTTAGTTCTGTGGTCTAGAGCTGCACTGTCCAGTACAGTAGCCACCAGCCACATCTGGCCACTTAAATTAAAGTTCGTTGAAATTAAGTGCAACTAAAAAGTCAGTTACTCAGTTGCACTAGCCGCATCTCAGGTGTTCAACAGCCATATGTGGCTGGTGGCTACCATACTGAACAGCACCGATTACAGAACATTCCCATCATCTCCAAGTGCTTTGGGACAGCACTAGTCTAGAGGAAAACTTGTCTGTATTAGACACATACATATGCACACAAGAGTTAGAGGGGCATCCTGTGGAGTTACCAGGAGAGTCACCTCACCCCAACAGCTTTCACTGAGTCATTGACACATAAGGCATTACTGCTCTTGCCTGGGGGAAGGAAAAGTTTCTAGAGGAAGTTAAAGGGGATCCTGTGTTCCTAGACCCCTTCTACTCTCTATTTCAAACATCTCAGGGAACAAAATGCAAGGCGAGACTCTGCCACCATGACATTGGACAGGATTTCATTTCTTTCCCAGACAATAAGGCTTTCATTGTATTCCCATTATGCTATACTTCTGATTTACGAAGGGAAACCCCCACGTCTCATATGTTAAATCATCTCTACTTATTTAAGGCTGGGAAGGGGCTAAAAGCAGTGGGTCCACAAACAGGGTGTGACCACCACAGATGCCTGCCTGGAGAGCCCTCATGGAGCCCATGCATTCCCTGCCCATTCCAAACACTCTTTGTTGGGTGATGTTTGCGCAGATGTTTTCAAATGTTCTGTGTCTTTGTCCCTGGAGCTTGATCTTAAGCTCTGCTCATCCACCACCCTACCTGCTGAAGGTCTGCTCATTCAGGGCAGATGCCTGACCACCAAAATGACAGCCCTCTTTAGCTAGTTATGACTGTGCTCAGACATCGCCAAACCCTCCCATTCCCTTTTTGGAAGCAATAAGCAATGGTTAATGTCTGCACAGTGTGTGGGATCAGAAAACCCCTGAGGCAGCAGCTAGATTCTTAATAAAAATTCACGACGGCCCATAGAAGCAGCAGCTTCTATGAATGGAAGGTTTCACATGAAAAAGACCTCAGAATTCTACTCAACAGCAAATGCCATATGAGCCAAGAATGGTCACAATCTTAGGCTGAACAAATACAAGAGAGTAATTGTTCCACTATGCTTGGTGCTAGGAAGATCACACCAGTGTAGGGGTGGAAGCAACACTTCAGAGGGGTCTAGAGAGGAGGACTAGTTAGAAGAAAAATGGAAAAGGTGGTCAGAAACCATTATCTTTGGATGTGGAAAACATCTTAGCTGAGATTGCTCTGGACAGAATAAGCATTCAAGAAAACTCATCAAACTGAAATGATGATGCAGTGGATGTCAACCAATAGGACGCAATCTGGCAGCTTTAAACTTAAAGTTCTGCTTTTGCATTCCAAAAAGTGTATTTGTAATAGTAGGTGCCTAAGAGTTTCAGATGACCACAAATTCATCATAAGGCAATGGCACAATTTGAAATGTTAGAAATAAAATCACATGCTGGGCGTGCTGGCACATGCCTATAGTCCCAGCTACTCAGGAGGCTGAGGTGGAGGATCACTTGAGCCCGAGAGGTTGAAGCTATAGTGGGCTATGATTGCGCCACTGCAATCTAACCTGGGTGACAGAGCGAGACACTGTCTCAAAAGATAGACAGATAGAGAAATAAATAAATAAATAAATAAATAAATAAATAAATAAATAAACAAATAAACAAATAAATAAATAAAATTGTAGGCCAGGCATGGTGGCTCACGCCTGTAATCCCAGCATTTTGGGAGGCCAAGGCGGGTGGATCATGGGAGATCAGGAGTTTGAGACCAGCCTGGACGATATGGTGAAACCTCATCTCTACTCAAAATACAAAAAAAAAAAAAATTAGGTGGGCGTGGTGGCACCTGCTTGTAGTCTCACCTACTTGGGAGGCTGAGGCAAGAGAATCACTTGAAACCAGGAGGCAGAGGTTGCAGTGAGCCAAGATCACTCCACTGCACTCTAGCCTGGGTGACAAAGCGAGACTCCGTCTCAAAAAATAATAAATAAATAAATAAAATTGTAAATGTCCATTACTGATATGGGATGAGCAGGGGTGGCTAACAGTGTCCCCTGTACCTCACATTTGTCAACCACATCAGGAGAACACTGAAGACCAGCACTCAGTTCCAAGTATCACCTTAAGAAAAGGGCTCAGAGGAGTGCAATCAGGGTGGTATGGGCTGGGAGTGTTGAGTCTGGGAGAAAATTATCAAAGTATTGGTAAGTCTCCGCAGATCTTTTAAAAGTCAACTTATAAGGGGGCGAGTAAATATACAATTTGATTTTGACAATTAACTGTTCTTAATTGAGAGCTGAGCAAAGAAAAGAGATATTCCCCCTCTTTTCTTCATGTTACAGGCACTGTGCTAAAGGCATGGATAAGTCCATTTAGTCCTTAGAACAACCCCAGCAGGTAGGTGTATTATCATCATTTTATACATGAGAAAGCTGCTTATTAAATATTAAGTTCAAGGCCATATAGCTTGTTAAGCGGCAGAACTAGGATCTCAGCTAGGATTTGTCATTTGCTTGACACCTAAGTCCCCTTCCTCCAGGAAGTTTTCCCTGATTGTGCCTTAACCTGTCTCTCCCCTGCATTATCTTTCCCCTCAGACTCCTTTCCTTTCTCCTTTACCAGTTCCTCCTTCTGTCTCCATCCACTTCCCATGGTTCTGACCCCTTGTCCTCTCCCCTCCCTAAAACCCACGCAACTTTCATCTCTCTCTGGTGGTGAGTCCCAACATTTTCTCCATAGCTGGCCATCTGCCAATTCCTATTTCCACATTTTTACCCTTTAGTGCAGAATTTTATGACTGGTAGATGCACAAGTTATCCAGAATGACTGAACAAATTAATCAGTATTTCTAGAACATCTACTAGGTTGAGAGTGTCCAGGAAACAACCAACATTAAAAAAATAACAACAACAAAAAAAAACAGGCAATAATCATTTGATTGTTAAATAGTGTGCTCTATGCCAGATTGGCTAGTATTCAGTCCCTGACTTCCAGGAACTCCTAGTCTATTGGGAGAAAAAAGACAAAAACTTGCTAACAAATAATTTCAGATTTCGTGGAGTGACACAATAAGGACACCAAGGGGGAAGACCAAGGGCTTGCAGAGATGTCAAGGATAATCTTCTGGAGGACTTTGAGAGGAAACAATGTAGGGAGGGCATTCCAGGCAAAGTCTCATTGGAAATAGAGGCTATGGAACTCTGGGCATGAGACCTGCACATCTCAGAGATGTCAACACAAATGGGGTGATATCTGGTGTTAATCACAGGACTCAAATTGTCAACTAACAACTAGCATGGGTGAGGAAGGGGTGGTGAGCATTGAGCACACGACCCCCGTCACTCATGCCTGTTATTAATTGAATCTGTGTATTAGAGGAAGCGCCCACAGAACATTTGGAGGGAATTTTGATGGTATGTGCTGATTAGTTGGAGATGCACACTTCATTCTAGGACTGTATATTATGGGAATACCCATTGTTCATTCCAGCATTTTTTTTCTTTTTCTTTTCTTTTCTTTTCTTTTTTTTTTTTTTTTTGTTTTGTTTTTGAAATGGAGTCTCACTCTGTTGCCCAGGCTGGAGTGCAGTGGCCCGATCTCAGCTCACTGCAACCTCCACCCTCCAAGTTCAAGCGATTCTCTTGCCTCAGCCTCATGAGTAGCTGGGATTACAGGCACCTGCCACTGCACCCGGCTAATTTTTTTTTTGTATTTTTAGTAGAGGCGGGGTATCACCATCTTGGCCAGGCTGGTCTTGAACTCCTGACCTCATGGTCCACCTACCTCAACCTCCCAAAGTGCTGGGATTACAGGCATGAGCCACCGCACCCAGCCCACCTTTTTCTTTAATAGTGGAACATTGGAAACAATGCAAATGCCTTCCAATAAGGAATGATTTAATAAATGATCAAACATTCATACAATGGATTATGATGGAGCTGATAAAAAGAAATGAATTAAATATGGATGTATCAACTTGGAAAGATATCCATGATATGTATATTTTTAAAAACAGTTGTAGATTAGTATGTATAGAGGAATATCGTTATGTTTGTGTGTTCATTTAGAAAAGGATCTCAAAAGATATGTCTCAAACTGTAAACAATGGTAGACTCTGCACCTGGGGAAGTGAAGTGGTGGGAGAGAGGGGAGACTTTTGCTTTTTACTGTATAGGCTTCTGGATTGCTTAAAGATTTTGCAACAAATGTGTAAAACTTTTGTAACATAAAAAAAAAATGAAGCAAATACGAAGATGCTAGCCTGTAATTAAATTAAGTAAAATAAAATAAAATATCTGCTCCATTTCTTCTCCACAGGGGTCTCCCATCTGCTGAGTCTGAAGAACCTGAACTAACAGCAGATGAGGAGGCAGAAACTGCAGCAGATGATGTCACTTCCTTGGTGCTTCCCATGGCTGAACTGTGGTGAGCAAAGCCAAGCCTTGCAGCCCTAGTTGGAGAGGGCCAGGCAAGCAGAGCTAGCCCAGACTGATGGATCGATTTTCTGTACTTAGACACGCCCCAATCCTTGTCCTTCCCTTTGCCAGCCAGCCCCCATTTCAGTAACTGTCCCCCACACCCTCCATCCTTGTCCCAGGATGCCAAGCGGGCCTCTGCCTTTTCCCTCTAATGTCACTCTTGGGGCCTGATCTCTTCACTACACTGGAAGTCTTTCTTTTTTTTTTTTTTTTTTTGAGATGGAGTCTCCCTCTGTCATCTAGGCTGGAGTGCAGTGGTGCTATCTTGGCTCACTGCAACCTCCGCCTTCCGGGTTCGAGTGACTCTCCTGCCTCAGTCTCCTGAATAGCTGGGACTACAGGCACCTGCCACCACGCCTGGCTAATTTTTGTGTTTTTAGTAGAGACGGGGTTTCACCATGTTGGCCAGGATGGTCTCGATCTGCTGACCTCTTGATCTGCCCGCCTCGGCCTCCCAAAGTGCTGGGATTACAAGCATGAGCCACAGCGCTCAGCCTAGAAGCCTCTCTTCTTACCCTGCACAGATACACACAGAACATCAGAAGCTAGAACCACAGCATTAATGAGCTATTCACTGTATAAACACACAGGCAAGTAACACATATACTGGAGCGATGCCTGGGGATACACAATCTCTGAGCAGCTACACACACTTAGGAAATGCACCAAAAAAAATTAGGCTTCTTTCCATAATGTTTTCCTTGTAGCTTCTTCCTGGAAAACACAAAAGGGTCATCTCAGCTTTGGTCCAGACATTCCTTTTTCCAAGGCTGTGCGTGAGAATCTGCTGCATGTGGGTCTTTCTCCTCACTCCCAAGCTCAAGTCTTTCTTGCTTGACTACTTATAGCTAAATTAGAAATATAGTGGGTCTGGTTTGGGAGGCTGAGGCGGGAGGATCATCTGAGGCGTTCGAGACCAGCCTGGCCAATACAGTGAAATTCCCGTCTCTCCTAAAAATACAAAAAATTAGCCTAGCATGGTGATGGGCACCTGTAATTCCAGCTACTTGGGAGACTGAGGCAGGAGAATTGCTTGAACCCAGGAGTCAGAGGTCGCAGTGAGCTGAGATCACACCACTGCACTCCAGCCTGGGCATGATAGAGCGAGACTCCACCTCAAAAAATTATACGCACACACATACACACACATGCCTGGGAGGAGCATGAAAAATACTTGAGACCACATGTTGGCACTTCTAACTAGGAAATATTCATGTTAGTGGTTGCATCCATTCCTGGAGTCTTTTACATGCATTCCTCTCCTGCATTTACTCGCGACTCTATTCCTCCTTCTATGTCAATACCTCCTTTCCATACAGCAGTCACTCTCTAGGCTTCTCTGTGCACTTGAATTTCTTTTCTTTTTCCTTTTTTAAAGAATGTTTCAGTGGCTGGGTGCGGTGGCTCATGCCTGTAATCCTAGCACTTTGGGAGGCCAAAGCGGGTGGATCACAAGGTCAGGAGTTCGAGGCTAGCCTAGTCAAAATGGTGAAACCCTGTCTCTACTAAAAATACAAAAATTACCTGGGTGTGGTGGCGAGCATCTGTAGTCCCAGCTATTCGGGAGGCTGAGGCAGGAGAATCGCTTGAACCTGGGAGGCGGAGGTTGCAGTGAGCCAAGATTGCACCACTGACTCCAGCCTGGGCAACAGAGCGAGACTCCATCTCAAAAAAAAAAAAAAAAACAAGTTTCAGTTAGACCCTTTTAAATGAAACAAAGAAGGTCTCAAAATTCTACTGACTAAAGTCACCCAGTCCCATTAGTATTCAGATCTAGCTCCAAAGTCATCCCAGCTGATCAGCACTCAGAGCCTCACTAGTTATTAATTCATTCACAACCTTGACCACATGAAACTGGTTCGCAAATTTTCATCTCAGAACCTGCATTGCACTCCTGAGTGACAGTCGCAAAGCTCCACTTCTCCAGCAGGAGACCCTCAACAATGCCGTACTGCCTTGCAACTGTTAGGGAAACTGCCTTCCCATCATCCCCCTGAGCAAGCACAGAAAATAGCCAGAGAAGAAAGGGAAGAACCAGTCTAGGAGCATCTGGGCATCTGGACAGAAAGGGAACCCGAAGCCCCAGGAGAACAAAGGAACTCATCTGAAGTGAAAAGACTACACAAGAACCCATCGTCTATCTGGTCATCTAATACACGTCCACCTTCAGTGTCCAGCAGGAATGACAGACCGAACCCTTACTTCCCTTACCTGACGTCACGCTCACCTCCCTGTGCCTGAGCTCTTAGACGTTTGAGATGTGGCTGGGTGCAGTGGCTCACACCTGTAACCCCAGCACTTTGGGAGGCCGAGGTGAGTGGATCACAAGGTCAGGAGTTCCAGGCGAGCCTGGCCAACATGGTGAAATGCTGTCTCTCCTAAAAATACAAAAATTAGCTGAGTGTGGTGGCATGCGCCTGTAATCCCATCTACTCAGGAGGCTGAGGCAGGGGAATTGCTTGAACCTGGGAGGCGGAGGTTGCAGTGAGCCGAGATCATGCCACTGCATCACAGTCTGGGTGGGTGACAGAGCAAGACTCTGTCTCAAAAATAAAAAGAAAAAAAAAAAGGAAATTTGAGAGGTAATGTGTTCAGAATTCTCATCTGTTTAGAGCTAGCTATGCAGCCAACTGGCTATTTAAGATGTGGCCAAAGCTGCAAGTGAGTAAAAAGGTTTCTGAGCAGCCAAGATATTAAGAAACAATATATATTTCATCCACTGAAGGTTAATACCCATATTCAAAGGTGAGCCTCCCAACCTCTCACCCAGAGCCCATGCATGCTTGCATAACAGGCCCAGACTGGAGTGCAGTGATGTTATCATGGCTCACTACAGCCTCAACCTCCAGGGCTCAAGCAATCCGCCCACCTCAGCTTCCTGAGTAGCTGAGAACACAGGTGCACACCATGCCCTGCTAATTTTTTTTTTTTTTTTAAGAGACAGGGTTTCACCATGTTGCCCAGGCTGATCTCAAACTCCTTGAGCTCAGCAGTCCACCTGCCTTGGCCTCCCAAAGTTCTGGGACTATAGGCCTGAGCCACTTCTCCCAGCACTTTTTTATTTTTTAATTTTTAATTATTATGGGCATATAATAGGTGTATATATTTATGGGGCACATTTGATTGTTTCCTTTGCTGTACAGAAGCTTTAGAAACCTTTCTTTTTGCTTCACCATTCTTAGCATGTGGCTTTCATCTTCAAAATCAACTCATAATCACGAAATGGCTGCTGAAATACAAGTCATCACATCTAAATTCCAGTCAGCAGGCAAGAGGAGAGGGAAACAGCAAAAAGGCATTCTTCTCAATCCCTTTCAAACAGCTTAATTTTGCTTACATCTCATTTGCCATCTCTCTGTGCAAGAAGAATGGGAAATGGAGCTTATTACTTCAAACCCCAACAATACAGAGGCTCTGTTGGCAAAGAAAAAAAATAAGAGATATTGGGGAGGCAACTGCTACAACCAGACGCCATGGATGATGTAGAGATAAGTAAGACACAGTTCTGCTTTCAAGGAGCTCAGGCTTTAGAGAGAATACTTTCCTCCCAAATGGTAAAAATAACAATTATTTCTCAAGACATGAACTTTCATCAAAATGAAGAGACTCAGTAATTTAGTGCAGCTCTTTCCCAGAAGGTTCATGACTGCTGAGACTTTTGCTGAGTTTGCTTTGTTTGTTTTGTTTCCATCAGAATCACATTTCTTCTATGGAATCTGCCCAGGCGCTGCTCCCGTCCAGCGGCATTTACACTCCTCATAACTATGGGATAGGAAATGGGAGAGTGTCTTAATGATAGCAAATATCTACAGCAGTTGTCAGCCAGATTTCCTTGAAAGACAAATGGCATGCAGAGGCAGAAGGCATTGTATTCCTGTCTGTCTGCCCCACCACCCCGCCCCTTAGGCTTATCCTAATCTTAGTTAGGTTGTGAGCATCAATGGCTGTGTCTCTTCTTTTGTGGCAACTTTATAAAGAGAAGAATCCTCCACGAGGGGTGTAAACCCTCTGAGTATGCATTATGTGGCTCCAACTCCAGACACACAAGAGACGCATTTTTCTCTCTCTGCCATTTTGAGTAAATTTGAGGTTTCCTTAGATAAGGTGAATGTGGTACACTTTAATGGTTTTCTGTCTCAGAGGAAAGGGGTGGATTTTAAGCTGGTTTCTCCTATTTCTGTCTTGGCCTGAGGTAGGAATTTCCCTTGAGTAAGATAGGAATAGATGAAGCCAGCTTAGACTCCAACCCAAACCACCCGAACCAGTGGTGAATACCTCACTTCTGGCACATTGTACCCCTGCCATTCACCTGTGCTACCTGCCTCTGATTCATCAGGTCCATCCTGTAGGTTCAGTGATAGGAAGCCCTGGAGAAAGAGTAGAGTGCCTGGGGCACATCAATGAGAAGTGGGACCTGGGGACACAGGAGAAACATGAGCAGAGTCCAACCAGACACCCACGCAACTTTGAGAATGAATCACACATCATAGGAGATGCATCTGACCCATTTTTCATTCATTCATCTTTTAATGAGAGCATTCCTGCTGGGCAGCAGATCAGGCATTAGACACACAAAGTCCCTGCCTTTGTGGAGTGGGGAAGAAGGTACAAGGAGAGCTTGGTGCCCGGCTCAGTCCCTCATGCCTGTAACCCCAGCACAGGGGGAGGCCAAGGCAGAAGGATTGCTTGAGTCCAGGAGTTCAAGACCAGCCTGGGCAACATAGCAAGACCCCTTCTGTAAAAAAAAAAAAAAAGAAATTAAATTAGCCAGGTGTGATGATGCATGCCTGTGGTCCCAACTACTTGGGAGGCTGAGGTGGAAAGGTCACTTCAGCCCAGGAGATCAAGGCTGCAGTGAGCTACGATCATACCACTGCACTCCAGCCTGGGCGACAGAGCAAGATCTTGTGTGGAAAAAAAAAGAGAGAGCTTGGTGGGAGCTCAGGGAGAAGCCCCACACTCGGACCTATGGTCACAGAAGGCTTTCTGGAAGAGGTCTCCCAAACTGGGTTCTGAAGAATGGATGAGGCAAGCAGAGAAGGGAGTGAGGCAGAGGTTTTGTGGATCAGTTAGATTGGAGTCATGCCTCCAACCAGCTGAGAATACATGGATCTGGGTCAGGAGAGAGTTGGGGAAATGTCCCAAATCCTACCTTCCTTTGCTGCACCCCATAGCTCTGAGGACAAAATGTGGTTGTCCCTGCAGTAAATACACGTAAGTTTCCATTCATGAGCAGAAAGTGACATAAGAAAGAATGAGAAGCCTTAAAAAGATAGGGGGGCATTATCTTTGGAGGTTTTCTTATCACTTACAGCAGGGAAACAAATCCTTTTCATATGCACTTCTTCAGGAAACCCTGACAGGTACTAACTGTATTTGACTCATAGTAAATCAGAGCACAGGAGAGGAAAAGTGACTTTCTCAAGGTGACCCAGCCAATTACAGAAAAAGATGGAGCCAGGTTTCGGTTTTCCAATTCATGGGTGAGGACCGACACGGGAGTTTAACCTAGTGGTTAGTTAGCACAGGGACTATGGAGTCAAGTGAATCCAGGTTTGAATATCAGCTCTACTACTTACTCATCTCCCGGAGCCTTAGTCTTGTTGTCTGCAAATTTGGGATAACAATTCCACCTTCACAGAGGGATGCTGTGAGGCTTGAGTGAGATAATACATGTCTCTAATGCACTTTAGACTGTGCCTGGCACTTGAAACTATTCCATCATTGTTGTTGTTATTCAGTAAAACACCTGGAGGGGGCCCTGTTGAACAGCTAATCTTAGGAACACAGCATGAGGACTGGGAGTTAGAGGGAGGGCCAGTCAATGGAGTGCAGACTGTGGACTTGCTTGTTTTTTCTTTTTCTTTTTTTTTTTTTTTTCAATCCCAAACATCAAAAACGCTGAGTTCATCCTCCCTCCAAAACTGAATGCGAGCCAAGTCCTGGTCCACAACTGGGGGTTGAAGGAGAATTTAAACCACCCTCTGGTGGGCCTGACTGGTACTTGTACCAGCGTGAGACACCCATGGTGGATACAAGCCGGGCTGCTGGGTTTTAGGTCCTTTGGGCTCAGTGACTTAGGCCACACTTCGCAGCCCTGCTCTTCCTCCTCCCTTTGAGCACAATCCAGCCCCTCCTGCGGTCAGACTCTGCAGCCCAGGAGTGGGGCAGCTTTTGGCAGGAGATCAGAGCTGTGGTCTCGGGTAGGGGCATGGACAGGAGCAGGCAGGAAAGGTCCCAGCCATGGGTGAGGGAGGTGGGAGGGAGGGAGAGACATCTCTCTGGGCTCTGCAGAGCCAGTGCCCAGGCAGGCCAAAGGTTTGACTCAGCCCAGCTTCTTCTTCTGGGTCCTCATCACATGTTTGTGGTCTGGACCACAGGCCCCAGGGACGACAGTGTTTGACCGTGAACTACACACAGACAACTCCTCCATTCCATTTCTGGTAGAGTCCTGCAGGATTTCTTGAAATCTCGTTCATGTGGTTTCTATGAACCAGACACTCTTTCAGTTCTAAAGTTCAAATGTAGCTTTTTCTTTAGAAAAAAAACAAAAAAAACCAAAAAACTGCCACAATTAAAAGTGGATTTTGTTTCTATATAAAGGAAAAACAAATAGTGCCTTTTAAAAAACCATAGCCCAATCTGGAACCTGAAATATAAGACTGATATGTAAATATGCATACCCTCTCATAAAAATAGGGTGGTTTTGGTTTATTTATTTTTCCCCCTTCATTTGTTGAATGTCATTGAAAATCCACCAAAAGCCACCCTGTAATGAGTAGAGTGAGCACAACACTATTCACACCTCTCCCTGTTTACAGCAGATAATTTTTTTTTTTTTTAGATGGAGTCTCTTATTGTCACCTGGGATGGAGTGCAGTAGAGCGATCTTGGCTCACTGCAACCTCCGCCTCTCAGGTTCAAGTGATTCTCTTTGCCTCAGCCTCCCACGTAGCTGGGATTACAGGTGCCTGCCACCACACCCAGCTAAATATTTTGTATTTTTAGTAGAGACAGGGTTTCACTATGTTGGCCAGGATGGTCTCAGACTCCTGACCTCATGATCCACCCACCTCAGCCTCCCAAAGTGTTGGGATTACAGGCATGAGCCACCATGCCCAGCCAGCAGACAATTTTTAATACAGGGAATGGATATCGAGCTGCTGACAGGGACATGGTTTGTTTTTGCAAAAATTATCCAGTTACCCATTTTTTATTCTCTAGTAGGGAGTTGAATTTCCAAAGTCCCAAACAGCTGAAGTGGCCTGAGGGAGACAGTACTCCAGGATCTACGAGAGGGTTTTGAATGAGGGGCATATGGGAAAGACTTGGAGGTCTGTATCCTCTTCAAATTGGCGCTGAGATTGTGCTTCCCCCAGGTGGAGACTGGGAACTTTCCCCTCAAAGGCGAGGCCACTGCATTGCATGGAGCTCAGGTGCTGTTCCCCACTTTTTCTCTGTGTGGTTCTGACCTGGTTATTTAACATTTCTGAGTCTCTGTCAAATGAGATTGCTATGCACTCAAAGGTGTGCTACAAGGACTAAATGAAAACATGCTTGTGCAGCCAAGAAGGAACGTGGAAACTCACTGGGTTACTCATGGAGAGGAGTCAATTCTTGGCCCTCTGGTAGTTGGGACATTCATGATTTTTAAATCTCAAACAGATTTGAATACAGGAGCAAGAATAATCAGGAGCAGGGAGGAAATGAAGAAAAGGGAGCATCTTGTAGTGCCAAAAACAAAGTGATCATCCACACACACACACACACACACACACACACAGAGAGAGAGAGAAGAGATGGGAGTATGCAAAGGTGCAATGGAGCCCATTGAAAGAACCCCCCAGGGTCAAAGCAGGAACAGTTTGAACAAATAAATCAATAAAGTTGCGTTGGATTATAACCCAAAGCATACAATAAATACCCATGAGTCCGTACCATTGTAAATACATGACTGAATAAATTAATAAATTTATTAACAATTTAATAAATTTAGTAATGTGCAAGAGACAAATTTACCATACAGGCGAATTCTACAGAACCTTTGTGGATACTCCATTCTCTAAGAGATAGAGCGTGATTCCCCACCTTGCAAGTGTGAGTTGTGTATGGGGGCTTCCTCCCAATGCGTACAGCCTGGAAAGAGGGGATAAAAGGAGTGACTTGACAGAGAAGGAAGCTGACACGCATTCCCTCAGCCAGACTCTCCAGGCCAGCATCCACAGTGATAAATCATGCTGATAGCATGCAGCTTCTTTGTGACAGGATGAAAATGACACTTTACCTCTGCCATCTTCCTTGAAAAAAACCCATAACCCCAGTCCAAGTGGGAGTAAATCATCAAATAAATTCCAGCAGAGGGGTGGCCTACAAAATACCTGACCAGCAATCCTCAAAACTGTCAAGGTCTTCTAAAACAAGGAAAGTCTGAGAAGCTGTCACTGCTATGAGGCGCCCAAGGACACCTAACAACCCAGTGTGGGATCCTGGATGGGATCCTGGCACATGAAAAGGACATTAGGTAAAAACAAAGGAAATCTGAATAAACTGTGCACTTTAGTTAATAATGATGTATCAGTAGAATTGTATTAATTCTAACAAATGTACCATACTGGTATGTAAGATGTTAATAACAGGAGAAATTTGGTGAGAACAAAAAGCAAGGTATATAGGAGCTGTCTTATCCGCTCAATTTGTCTGGAAATTTAAAACCGTTCTAAAAAACAAAATCCATTAATTAAAAGAAGAAGGAGGAAGTGAAGGAGAGTTCATTCTTTCTTTTGACATGTCTCAATAAAGGGTTGGCCTGAGGGAGGCCATGGCCAACATGCCAGGTGAGGCGGGCTCAGACGAGGGAAGATATGGTATCCTTATACACACCAAAGTTGTGGAAAGGTGGACAGACCTCTGAGGGGAGCCAGGGAAAGGAGTCTGTGTCAGTGACCCAAGTCCACAGACTGTTTGCTTGCCTCGTGTTCAACATCAACACACAAGGCGGAGCATTTTGGGGTCGTTAAACGTAATTCAGTAAAGGAGGAAAATGTCTTTGCCATTTATAACCATAATGCTCTTCTAAGGAAGGGACATCCTGTCCTATAAAGATCCTTTTGTTCAGCCAAGCACCTCCATGGATTCAGATATGCCTGGAGCCAAATTTGGAAGATAACAGGAGAGATTGGAAGAGAAGAGAGAGGAAAAACCTAGCAAAGTGGCAGAAGGCTGGGGGCTCCACAGATCAAGGGCAGTGAGAAGGCTCCTGGGAGACTGGTTGAAAGGGCTTCTGCAACAGGACTCTCAAAAGTGTGGCTTTAAGTCATTTGTGCTCAGTTCTACCACGTGAACTTCCTCGGTGGCCCACAACCCATCAATACATGTTCTGCTGACATGACAGCCCAGGGCATCCCCATTTGCTGGGTTGGGCAGGGAAACAAGGCAAAGAGTTTATTTTGGTGCCTATTGGGGTAGAGATAAAGAAGCAACTGCAGGACACAGAGCAGGAAACAATAATTCAGTAGGTGAATTCACAGAAACTGGCTATCGGGTGAACAGAGGTCCCCAGGGGCCGTCTGGCACATCTTCGGGGAGAGTTGAGCCTTCCGTGTATCCTTCCTGGAAGGGTTTGTATCGATCAAATAGAGAGCAGAGGCCAGGAGATGCCAGCTGATCTGGGCTGGAGGACACCAACTCAGTGCAAGGGGACTGGGTCTATGTGGTCAGCATGGCTGGGTATTCCATGTTCACATGGGCCTGTGGCCTTTCCGGAGAAGATAGGAGCTTGGAACTTGCAAATACACAGCTCTCAGAACAGGCCGGGTGTATTGATTGGCTCACATCTGCAATTCTGGGAGGCTGAGGCGGGCAGATCACCTGAGATCAGGAGTTAAAGACCAGCCTGGCAAACATGGTGAAACCCTGTCTCTACAAAAAAATTAGCTGCATGTGGTGGCATGCACCCGCAATCCCAGCTACTCTGGAGGCTGAGGTGGGAGAATTGCTTGGACCTGGGAGGTAGAGGTTACAGTGAGCTGAGATTCCTCCACTGCACTCCAGGCTGGCCGACAGAGTGAGGCTCAGTCTCAAAAAAAAAAAAGAAAAGAAAAAAGAAACAAATGAAAAGAACAGGCCCTGCACCTAGTAGGTCTTCAGCACACCCTAGTTCCTCTCCCACCATAGCTCTGCCTAAAGAATGCACCAGCCTGAGTCGTCTCAGAGAACATGGTGCAGTGCTATTCCTGTATCTGGGTGTGTGTTTGCTGTTGCTGACAATCAACTCTCGTGGGTAACAATTGAACACACTATTCACTAATTAAACCCCCCAGAAAATATCTGTTTTTCTTCTTTCTGGTTGATTTTTGAAAATGGACATCACTAAGTAGCTAAACTGATGGTGTGTGTTGTGCGTGTGTTGGCGGGGTGGGGAGTAGGAGAGCAGGGAGGTGCCCAGGAGCAACTGATTTAAAATCCCCACCACCACCTGCACCACACTGCCTGACACATAACGGGCATAGGTTAGGCTTTCAGTAACTGGTGGTTATTGTTGTTGTTGTGAGGAGCCACTGGAGGGTTGGGATGGGAGATGGCAGGGAACAAACACCAATGCTTCCACATCGAAAGGTTTACCGATGGCAACGCAAAGGACGGCAGAGAGCTCTGGGAAAGAAGGGGCCCTAGAGAATCAACAGTGGTTCAGAGTGGGCGGCCACAAGTCAAGGTGGAGGAGGTCAGGGCAGATATGAGTGAAGATGAGATGGAAATGAGAGAGAGCCATGATTAGGGGACAGGGTCCCCAGGTGGCTGAGAAAGGGAGCATTTGTGGTGTTTGGTGCCAACCACAAAGCTCAGGTGTGGTCTTACCAGCCCCCAAAACAGCCCCGCAGGTCAGCACCTGGGTCATACTTCCTGAGGTTCAAAGCCCTTTTTATAGATTCTTCCCCTCCACATACCTCTCTGTACCTAATGACTTTTTACACATGTGGCTGCTAAGCCAGGGCCCCTGTCCCACCATGGATGCAGTTGTCAGCAGCAGGGCAGCGCTCAGGCCCATCAAGGTATTTGCCGGATCCTAGCTCTGTCTTTCTGTATCTCATCCAGCCCTCAGGGAATCTGTGAACTCTGTCCGCTGACAGTCAAAGAGCACCTCATTCTCTGTAATGAGTTATTTCAAAAGTTCCCCCAACTTTCAACTCCCAAGCAAAGAGGAGCCTGCCCTCCCAGGCTCATGTTGCAAAGCCCTGATGGATCTTCTGGAAATTTTTTGGCTAGAGAGCTCTCCTTCACACTTGTCCCCTGCAGAAAAAAAAAAAAAGTGACCGCATTAACCTTTGGGGTCAAATTGTCAGTAAGGAAATCTCAGGCATTAGAAATACAGTGCTAGTCTCCTCCTGTCTGCAATATGTGATATCTAATATGTACCATGTAGGCCGGGCGCAGTGGCAACACATGTAATCCCAGCACTTTGGGAGGCTGAGGCGTGAGGATCACTCGAGGTCAGGAGTTCAAGATCAGCCTGGGCAAAATGGTGAAACCTGCTTTCTACTGAAAATACAAAAAAATTAGCCAGGTGTGGTGGCAGGCGCCTGTAATCCCAGATAATGGGGAGGCTGACACAGGAGAATCGCTTGAACCTGGGAGGCGGAGGCTGCAGTGAGCCAAGATGGCACCACTGCACTCCAGCCTAGGCTACAGAGCAAGACTCTGTCTCGGAAAAATATATGTGTGTGTGTGTGTGTGTGTGTGGTGGATATGTAATACTATCAAATATAATATGTAGCATATAATGTGTAATATGTAACACATAAATGTAACTCTGTGTGTGTGTGTGTGTGTGTGTGTGTGTGTGTGCATCCCAGGAACTGGAATATACTAGGTTCTCAACAAATATAACAAGTATTATTTTTTAATTCAATCAAATATACTATACCACTTTTCTTTACAATAAAATTTTTCTACAGCAAGAGAAATTCCAGCTCCCTGTCAGATCTATTATTATGCACTTTACTCACTGTGAGGAGTTCTTAAGTTCTAACAAGGTAAGGAAGGTCTACTTTAGTGAAAGAATGAAACTTCCTTACTGTTCACTAACCTACATCTCAATTACCTCACAACACATTTGCAGCATGTACCCTGTCAATGGTAGGGAAGAGGAAGGTGTGACCACAAAGATCGAGGAATCTAAGCTGGCCAAGGTTTGCTTCTTTACAGCTCACCCTTCCCAGCATTTAAAAGGAAGGCAAGTGGGGTCTAACCCATAGCCCACGCTGTTGGTCCTGCTCTTTGTTGGAGCATCAGTCTCACATCCTCAGTACCCTCTGTACTTTTCCAAAACCACCACCACCTGAATATATTTTTTTAGAACTTCTCTAACATTGAGCAATGGGGACACTGGGTATTGTCAGTTTTCTTAGATTTCAAAGGAAAGTTTCAAGACATTCTCAGAAGCAAAAAATGGGGGGATGTGGAGGAGGTCAATGTGATTTCAATTCCATGGTTAGAAAAATTATGAAGGAGATAAGAACATAAAGGATACAATACTGAGCATGGAGTTTCCTTCAATCCTAACGATAGTGATGGAGGGTGGCATGGGAGTGGAATTGTCCATGGAAACACAGAGATTCTCAAGAGCATGGAGTAAGGGGCAGTGCCGGGACATCCAATCCAAGTTGCTGTCTATAAGCTCGAA
The DNA here is from genome assembly GCF_000951035.1 of Colobus angolensis palliatus. NCBI lineage: Eukaryota > Metazoa > Chordata > Mammalia > Primates > Cercopithecidae > Colobus > Colobus angolensis. Next base: position 538,759 of record NW_012114844.1, on the reverse strand, counting down.
GCCTTGAGTCCCCTTTCCTTCAGTACCCAGATGTTCACATGGATTTAATAGGAATGATTCTGTAATCCATGCTGGGAATACTAGCAGAACATGCCCTAACTTCTTTGAAAACCCAAGGAGTGTCAGTCAGCAGGAAGGGGGGCCAAAGATAGCTGAGGAGAAAGATCCCCTACTCACCTGCCATTCTTCACTTGGGAAGGCCAATCCTGCAGGGAAGGAAGGTAAAGGAGCCAGCAGAGTCCTTCTCCTGACCTTGACTCAAAAAAATAAATGGAGGTTGGGCACGGTAGCTCATGCCTGTAATCCCAGCACTTTGGGAGGATGAGGCAGGCAGATCACCTGAGGTCAGGAGTTCGAGACCAGCCTGGCCAACATGGTAAAACCCTGTCTCTACTAAAAATACAAAAATTAGCCGGGTGTGATGGTACAAGTCTGTAACCCAGCTACTCGAGAGGCTGAGGCAGGAAAATCGCCTGAACCCAGGAGATGGAGGTTGCAGTGAGCTGAGATTGCACCCCTGCATTCCAGCATGGGTGACAGTGAGATTCTGTCTCAAAAAAAAAGAAAAGAAAAAAAGTAAAGAAAAAAGAAACGGGATCTTGGAATCCTGAGTGAGGAGCAAATCCTAAGCTCTTGTTGCCTCCAAATTGGTGCTTTGTAATCTGCTTTTGTGGCATGTACCATTGAGAACATCTCCCTATGTCCATAAATGTACATCTACAACATAATTTTTAATTGTATGAATGTGCCATACTTAATCAATCCACCAATACCAGACACAGATTTCCTCCTAATTTTTCACTATAATATATAGTGCTGCCAAAAGTCTGACAAAAATATCCTTACCCACTTGTCTGATTACTTCCTTAAGAAAAACTACACATGGAATTACTAGATAGGCACATTGATAAGACTACATTTGAAAGACCGTATTGCTAAATTTCTGTCCAGAAAAGGCGTAGCATCTTACAATTGCATCAGTGACACAGGAGAATGCCTGTTCTCCCCCCATCCCCACATTCACTGAAAGGGACTTACCGTTTAAGATAAAAATGCTTGCCTGAGATTTTCGTAGTGTATATGCATATGTCCTTTGATATACGAACTGCTCTTTTTTGGAAACTACCCTAAGGAAACATTCTTATGAGTTTACAAAGATATATGAACAAAGACATGCAATGCAACAGTGTGGTGAGTAACTAGCCAGTTTCTGCTATAGAGTCCCTTTGGCTACTGGCTAAGACACATCCTGTCTAAATCCTGTTACCTTGTCTTTATCAAGGATAGCACTAGTTTTCCCACTTCCTCATATTAGTGTCATTAGTGTCATTATTATTAGTATGTAGAGCTCAATTCTTTTCCTCACCCTCCATATTCAGATGCCAAATAGTAATGTTTCCATTGAAATACCATTGGTATGCTTTGCACAGTCCTGCATTCCTGGGGCAACCGCCCTCATAGCCTTTGACCCCAGGCTCCCTTATTCAATCAATCAGATATATCACTTGCAAATCAATCTTTCTTAAAAGCAGCTTGTGACACACCACATCTTGGCTCAAAAACTTTTAGAGATTCCCTATTTGTCACCATGTGAAGCCACTGTCCTGGCTCTCCATTAACATTACTCAGCTCTCTCCCCCTAACCCTTCCCCAGCCCTCCTTCCTCAGGCCCCAAGACTAGAATCTAAGGAGCCAGCATCCAATCTATTAGCAAACAAACCACACCTGTGAACAACCTTGGTTCTCCCTCTCTCCCCACCTCGTTTCCTCCCACCTCCACTCCTGGCCCTAGCCATTCTGGAAAGACCTGGAATACTTAAAGCATTTTAACATCTTAAATGCAGGAAGGGAAGGCACTATGAAAAGCAAACATCCAATCCTGGGTGAGGCTTGACCTCCCTATCCTTGGCGCCCAAAGTTATCTTCATCTACTCAGCTTAGTTTCAAATTTCATTTCCTGACTCTGATAGTACACCAATTAGAAATTCATGTAGATGGGTCACAAATGTTCTTTTACGTGTAAATACTTTCCAGAGGGTTAAAGTATGAAGAACTGAGAATGAGGTTGTTAGCTTAATCAGAGCTGACTTCAAACTCCAAGCAGCTATCCCATGGACTTGGGGACTGGTGAGGGTGTGCTGGGATGCCTGGTGGGCGAAGAGTAAGGTTGCCTTTGCACAGCAAGGAAGACCTAAGGGATATGATAGGGTGGGGGAGGGGAAGAAGCCCCCCCAAAAGAAAGAGCATAGAAAGCAAAGCAAAAGGATGCCAAAACTTATTTTGCTTACATAAAAATTTCACTTTACAGGTTAAACATGAATCCAGGAAAGGAAACGGAAATCCTCTTCCTAGTCCTCTTTCCTCTCTTTTCTGCCCTGGGTACCAGGAGTGCTACAGAGTGGGACAGCTCAGGCAGCTGCAGGTCCTGGCCTCTTCCTCACCCAGGCAGTGCAGCATCAACACAGTCACCACAGAACTCCTCTTCAGACAAACAAATGAATTTTCCAACCCAGTTGAGTGAACTTTTCCCAAGTGTGCGGTGAAAAAGCTAAATGACACTTTGTGAATGGGATCCTTAAGCTACATCACATCAGGCACTTGGTTTTGTCCTTATAGGTGCAAATGGGGCTGGAGTCATTTGATGAATTCTGAATGTTCTAAGGCTGCTTTTCTGGAAGGGTAAACAGGGAATCTTTTACATGCCAAGACCTTTTAGAATAATGACCCCATGAGCAATCTCAGTTTATTTCAGAAGAGGAAACTGAGGTGCAAAGGATTGAAGTAACCTTCCAGAGGGTACACAGCTGGTGAGACAAAGCCTGGGCTGGGTCCCAAGCCTGCCTGACTCCGGACTCCCACACCCCACAGTGATACCAGAATCACCCTGAAAATGGGAAACATGCTGCAGCTGCTGTCCTGATTCTAGCCTCTGACCAGGAGAGCTGGATTGACTGGGAAGCCAATGAAGCTAAGTTTCAGGGCCCCTGTCTGCCTGAGGCCTCTCCCAAGGCCCCGCACCAAAGTTTCTATTTGTGACTTTGTTTTCTTAGAAAAAACTCCTCAATTATGTGAACCTCAGGCCCTACAAAAGCCTGGATCCACCTCTGCTGACAAGTAACTCCTTAGAGGACTTGAGTTTTAGAAGGACAAGCTCTAAAAGCATCTCTAGATAGCCTCCAGAACCCTATTGGTGTGACTCTGTTTGGAACTAGGTACAGAAGACCCCAGGCAGATGGACTGGCCTTTGGGGATTAAGGAAGACATCCCAAAGCAGCTCAAATGATCTCTGGTGCCTGACCTTTGAACATCCAGTTTATAAACACATCCAAAGTGGTTTCTTTCCTGTCTTCATTTGGGAGCTTCTATAGACTTCAAATCCCATTTGCGTGGCCCAGGCCCATCGATATCCTCCGCCCATTCAGTCCATTGTCTTGTGGGACCAGAAGCCTGAGGGGCATCTCCAGGTTAAGGAAAGGGGGTCGGGGAATGTGCAGAGGGAGGGACAGCAGGAGGAGAGAAAGGCGTGTCTAAAGATCTGGAGTCAGACATCATCACGTGTGTGGACACTGGAATGAATTTGGTGTGAAGGAAGCTGAGACTGAGACTGGAGGGGCTATGTCAGTCCATTTGGGCTGCAATAGCAAAAATGCCATAAACTGGGTGATTAAAAAGCAACAGACATTTCCTTCCTTCTTTTCTTTTCCTTTCTTTTCTTTTCTTTTTTTCTTTCCTTCTTTCTTTTTTGAGACACAGTATCATTCAGTCACCCAGGCTGAAGTGTAGTGGCACCATCCTGGCTCACTGTAAGCTCTGCCTCCTGAGTTCAAGCCATTCTCCTGCCTCAGTCTCCCAAGTAGCTGAGATTGCAGGTGCCCACCACCATGCTCTGCTAAATTTTTTGTATTTTTTGTAGAGATGGGGTTTCATTGTGTTAGCCAGGATGGTCTTGATCTCCTGACCCCGTGATCCACCTACCTTGGCCTCCCAAAGTGCTGGGATTACAGGTGTGAGCCACTGCGCCGGGCCAAGCTGATTTATTTCTTACAGTTCTAGAGCCTGGGAAGTCCAAGACCAAGACACCAGCAGATCCAGTGTCTGGTGAGGGTCCACTCTCTGATTCACAGATGGCTTCTTACTGCGTTGAAAAGGCAAGTGAGCTTTCTTGGGCCTCCTTGATAAGAGCACTAATCCTATTCATGAGGGTGAAGTCCTCATGACCTAATTATTTCCCAAAGGCCCTACCTCTTAATACCATCTTGTTGAGGTTTAGGATGTCAGCATATGAATTTGGGGATGTGGGATGGGTGGGGGGTCCCAGACAGCAGTCTGGCAGAGGGAAGAATATGAAGGGACTTTTACATCATGTTCAGGGGTTTCAACTTTAGCCCCCAAAATGAGGAGCAACTTAAGCAAGGGAATGACATAAAGTAGTCCTCCCTTATCTGTGGTTTCAGTTACCTGTAGTTTGCTGAGGTCCAACAATATTCAGTGAAAAATTCCATAAATAAACAACTTGTATGTTTTAAATTGCATGCCGTTCTTAGTAGTGTGATGAAATTTCATGCCACCCAGCTCCATCCTGCCTGGGATGTGAATCATCCTTTTGTCCATCGTATTCCTGCTGTAGACATGACTCAACCCGCCCATCACTTAGCAGCCGTCTGGGTTATCAGATTGACTGTCATAGTAGCATAGTGCTTGTGTTCAAGTAACCCTTATTTTACTTCATGGTGGCCCCAAAGTGTAAGAGTAGCGATGCTGGCAATTCGGATATGCCAGAAAGAAGCTGCAAAGTGCTTCCTATAAGCGAAAAACTGAAAATTCTCAATGTAATAAGGAGAGAAAAGGAAATCATATGCTGAGGTTGCTAAGATCTACAGTAAGAATGAATCTCCTGTTTGTGAAATCATGAACAGTGTATTGTGTTACTAGTTCTGTTTTGGTACTAGTTGTTGTTGTTACTCTCTTACGTGCCTAATTTATAAATTAAACTTTATCTTAGGTAGGTTTGTAGGTATAGGAAAAAACACGGTGTATGTAGGGCTCAGGACATCCACTGGGGGTCTTGGAACGTATCCTCTGTGGATAAGGGAAGACTATTGTACTATTTTATTTCTCATTTTGAGAAGACCACTCTGGCTACAGAATGGAGACTGTGGTTCAGTAAAGAACGTAGCCATGCCCTGCACCATGATAATGCTGGCCTACATCCAGGCAGAGGCAAGGGGTGGGAAAAGTGGATGGATTGGAGCACACTCTCACCACCGTGACCCCTGGAGTTTTTTGTGTTGAGAGGGAGTCCAGGAACCAGTGTGTGGCTGGAGGGTGGCCAGTGGGGGAGGTTCCACCTGCCCTCTCTACCTTCCCCTTCTCCCTTTAACCCGGGTGGCTCTACTTTGATATGTTCTCTGTGTTAGGTTACCACGCAAGTTTCTGTTTGAGAAGGAAAAGCCTATTTCTAAATATAAGTTTGGAAAAACTATTGGTTTGGGGGAATATTCAGGAGATAGATGAGAAAGGACTTGGTGATTGTGGATGAGCGAGGGAGGCGAGGTGGGAAGAATGACAGGGGAGGAAGGGGGTGCCATTCACTGTGTGGGGAAATGCTACAAGAGGATCCAGATTGGTGGGATCGGGAGGGTGATGTGGAGTCAGTTCCAGACTTTTGCCCTGTGGGACCTCAGTAAGTGTTGGAGTACACTGCCTGCTGGGCAAGGGAACCAGAGTGGTGAGAGGTCATGGGGGGTGCTGGGGCAGGAGGAGCTCATGTGCCAGGGGGATGTGTAGTGGTAAACTCCCTCCAGGGCCTCCTGAAGAACTCACATTTGGCCCCCAGGAGGAGCGGCCCTTGGGCTCTGGCTACCAGAGGTATCCCAGCCAACTGGAAAACTTCAACAGCTCAAGGTGGGTGAGGGAATGTAGTCTCCTTTCCTCCACTACCTCTACCCTCTGTCCTGACCTTGACCACTCAGGGGCAGAGGCGAGCAGAGGAGGAGGGTAAAAGCAGAGCATGCCATCTCCTTCCCCTCCCACCTCCTTCCAGCCAAGGCCAGGACAAGGCCAGGGCAAGGAGATGAGCTCTCTGTTAGATAGGAAATAAACACTGCAATCTGGACCAGATGTTTTCATACTTACAGGTACCCAGGGAGTTTTGAGATCTTCCAAGATGCCATCAAGGAACTGAAAAGTGCTGTCCAGCTGCAGTGGGGGTTTTTTAAAGGTAGTTCCAGGTCTGTATCCCACTGAGTTCAGACTGTCCAGTGAACCACTGACATTGTTACACATGTGTATTGTGGGCAACTTGAGAAAACACTTGTCTGCGGGAAGATGAAATTAAAATCAAGTGTGATCCTACCACCGAAAGATAAGTATTACTGATATTTTTGTTAATAACATTCCAGTTTTTTATGTAGTTTTGGGGTAGCTTTTTATTTTCATGTGATTTCAGAGTTGGAGAAAGTTTCCAAGATGAGTCCAAGGAGCTCTCATATGCTCCTCACCCAGATCCACCAACTGGCCACCATTTTGTTCCATTTGCTTTATTATTCCTTCTACCTCTCTCTCTCTAAAGTATTATTACATGTTAAATATATTTTAATATAATTATAGTTATGTTAAATGTATCTTAACATAATTAAGATAATTATGTTAAATGACGTTATGAATATTGAAATTATAATTTAAATAATATTCTAATACAGACAGACATTTAGTTTCTGAACCATTTAGGACCACGTTGAAAACATCATTTTCCTTTATCCCATTTTCCTTCAGTGCCACAGGGGAGCAGATCAGTGAAAGGTTGTGGGTGGATGCTGGGCCCAGAGCATCCCCATTTCCTAGAATAAGAGAGTTCTCTTCCTGTAATCCTAGCACTTTGGGAGGCCGAGGCTGGAGGATCACGAGGTCAGGAGATCGAGACCATCCTGGCTAACAATGTGAAATCCCGTCTCTACTAAAAATACAAAAAATTAGCCAGGTGTGGTGGCAGGCACCTGTGGTCCCAGCTACTCAGGAGGCTGAGGCAGGAGAATGGTGTGAGCCCGGGAGGCAGAGCTTGCAGCTGAGATCACGCCACTGCACTCTAGCCTGGGCGACAGAGCAAGACTCCGTCTCCAAAAAAAAAAAGATAGTTCTCTTAAATAACGACAGCACCAACATAGGAATCAGGAAATTTAGCATTGACACTATTAACTAATGCACAGCCGATAAACAAATTATATCAATTGTTCCAATAATTTTTTGTTTGTTTGTTTGTTTTGTTTTCTTAGGTGGAGTTTCACTCTTGTTGTCCAGGCTGGAGTGCAATGGCATGATCTCAGCTCACTGCAACTTCCACTTCCCTGGTTCAAGTGATTCTCCTGCCTCAGCCTCCCAAGTAGCTGGGATGACAGGCATGCACCACCACGCCTGGCTTATCTTGTATTTTTAGTAGAAACAGGGTTTCTCCATGTTGGTCAGGTTGGTCTTGACCCCCTGACCTCAGGTGATCTGCCCCCCTCGGACTCCCAAAGCGCTGGAATTACAGGCATGAGCCACCGCGCCAGGCCCCAATAATGTTCTTTACAGCAATTTTATTTCCTGGCTGAGCATCCAAGCCAGCATCCCCCATTGCATTGACTTTTCAGGTCTTTTTAGTCTCCCTTAATCTGGAATTGTTCCTCAGTCTTTATCTTCCATGACCTTAGCATTTTTAAAGAATATAGTCCAGTTATTTTACAAGATGCCCCTCAACTGGGGGTTGTCTGACATTTCCTCATTATTAGATCCAGGTGTTGCATTTTGGGAATGCAAAATCCCCAGAAGTGATGTTGTTTTCTCAGCACGTCATAGCAGGATGCAGATGAAGTGGGCCTGCCCCACCATGGGGTTCACCACCTGGTTAAGAACAGATTTTTTTTTTTTTTTGAGACAGGATCTCACACTGTCACCCAGGCTGGAATGAAGTGGTGCAATCATGGCTCACTGCAGCCTCAAACTCCTGGGTTCAAGCAATCCTCCTCTTGAGTAGCTGGGACTACAGACATGCGCTACCACACTTGGCTAATTTTTTTTTTTTTTTTTGGTAAAGACAGGGTTTCCCTATATTGCCCAGTATGATCTTGAACTCCTGGGCTTAAGTGATTCTCCCACCTAAGCCTCCCAAAGTGTGTGATTACCAGCATAAGCCACTGTACTCCGCTGAAGGACAGATATTTTTTAAGAAAATTCAGATCACACTGAATATGCGGTTTTATTAACTCCTTTTTCACTTACATTATTCTAAATATTTGGCAGGTTTTAAATATTCTTATAAAGCATCATTTTTTTTTTCGTTTTTGAGACAGAGTGTCTCCCAGGCTAGAGTGAAGATCTCAGCTCACTGCAGCCTCGACCTCCTGGGTTCAAGCGAACCTTCTGGTCTCAGCCCCCGTGAGTAGCTGGGACTGCAGACGTATGCCACCATGCCCCGCTAATTTTTTGTACAGACAGGGTTTCACCATGTTACTCAGACTGTAGCATCATTTTAATAGCTGCATAATTTCCATGGTGCACACATTGTGTTTACTAATTGTAACTCCTATTGTTTTGTCAAATTTCAACATCTTGCCAAGTTTTGCTACCATTAACAATGTTGCACAGAACATTTTTATAGATAATTCTTTATGTCCATCAAAGATTATTCCCTAAGGGAAAGTTCCTAGAACTAGAATTGGTAGTCAAATGTTATGCTTTTTTTTTTTTTTTTTTTTTTTTGAGATGGAGTCTCGCTCTGTCACCCAGGCTGGAGTGCAGTGGCGTGATCTCAGCTCACTGCAGCCTCTGCCTCCAGGGTTCAAGCAATTCTTCTGCCTCAGCCTCCCTAGTAGCTGGGACTACAGGCGCCTGCCACCATGCCCAGTTAATTTTTGTATTTTTAGTAGAGATAGGGTTTCACCATATTGGCCAGGCTGATCTCAAACTCCTGACCTCGTGATCCACCCACCAGGGCATCCCAAAGTACTGGGATTACAGGCATGAGCCACAGCACCTGGCCCTGGTTATGCATATTTTTAAGGCTAAATAGTGCCATTAATAGGGCCCTGCCACACGAGCATTGTTCAAATTTCCACTCCCCATGTTAGTGTACACAAGGGCCCATTTTGCCATCTGCCTCCCTCCCACATAGGGTTTGGTCATTTTCCAAAATCTTTTGTTGCTTTAATTTGTGTTTCTTTAATTAGAAAATTTGACTTTTTTTTCATATATTTTGAGCCATTTATGTAACTCTTTTTCTTGAGTTTTCTATTTATATCCTTTGCTTGTCTTTCTGTTGAGTCTTCCTCTTTTGTTAAAATATATGTAGATTTCATGGTTACTACTGTACGAAAACTTTGTAAATTCAGTTTTGAGTTCTTTGCTGACTGAAGAGTCCTGTGCTTTTTGTTTTATTTTGTTTTAATTTCCACATAGCATTTCCTTTACTGGATTGGTAATTAATATTTCAAGTTGTATCTTCTAGAAAAAGAGCAGGACCTGGAAGCAGGAGAGTTGAAAGGTCAAGAGCACAAGCTTTGGGGTCAGGCAGACCTGCTGCTGAGTCCTGGCTCTGCTGGGGGACTTCGGTAGGGGTGGGGGGGCCCACGTCACTGGGTCTCTGTTTTCTCATCTGTAAAGTAGGAGATAACAGTAGGGTCCTGGTGAGGACTAAGTGAGACACCGTGTGCAAAGGGCCTGCTGCACGGCCCTCAGTCAGCGTTGCTTGCGACGATTGTTCATTATTGTCACTCAGTCGCCTGAGGGGAACATTCAGAGAGACTTATCAGCAGGACATGTACAAAGGGGACAGAATAGCAGATGCAGCTTCCAAGAGTGAGCTGCTGAGGATGAGAGGTGGGTTTCTCAGGGAAGCCTGAGGGTGGGCCAGGTCCGTGGCTTGTTGGGCAGTGTCTAACACTGGTGTGCTGCAATGATTCTTCTAGACGTTTAGTCACAGGACTGACACTGTGCTCTCAACCCTGCTAGGCTTGAAGTTAGGGTGTCTGAGTGAATACACAGTTGTCATTTTGATGGGTTCACTTTCTACGCTGCACAGACGACATTGTCCTTTGGTGACATTCAACAGCTTCTTAAGGTTCCTAGATGTAGATCTGCAGCTGTGGACTTGGAGTTTTAACCTAAGTCAATAAGCACTTATGGGCCTCTAAGTGGGGAATGAACTTGGAAAACAGTGAACCTAGTGTGCAGCACATAGTAGGTACTCATCTGTAAGGTACTTCCCTTTTTCCCTCCCTCTCTCCCTCCTTGCCCTCTTCCTCAGGACACAGCCGATGACCTGAAAGAGCATAAGCCAATGTCCGTCCCAGCTCTGGTCCTGCTTCGTGCCTGCCTTGTGATATTGGGCAAGTTGCCCAACCCTGGACTTCTCCTTTCTCTTCCATAAAACATGGCTTTGGGAGCAACTTGCTCTCCAAGGGCCATTCCAACTCTAACATTATAATTTTATCATATGGAATTTGGCATAATTGGTTATCTCTGAACACTTACACTTTTTATTTTTGAGATGGAGTCTTGCTCTGTTGCCCAGGCTGGAGTGCAGTGGCGCAATCTCAGCTCACTGGCAGCTCCGTCTTCTGGGTTCATGCCCAGCCTCCCAAGTAGCTGGGACTACGAGCGCCCGCCATCACGCCCAGCTAATTTTTTTTTTTGTTTTTTTTTTTTGTATTTTAATAGAGACGGGGTTTAACCATGTTAGCCAGGATGGTCTTGATCCTAACCTCATGATCTGCCTGCCTCGGCCTCCCAAAGTGCTGGAACACTTACACTTTTAGGGTATTTGTACACATATACGAACCAAAACAAGAGGCAGGAGGTGCAAATAGTCCCACGAACAAATGCTCCAGGATGTTGAGGAGAGACCCCTTCCCTTGAACCTCTCTTCTCACCCAACCTGCTTTCCAGACCTTCCTTCCCTCCTGGCTAAATGCCCTGTAGAAGCGCTAATGTGTCTGTGTGCCCCTGGAAGCCAGGCATTCCCTGGAAGCACAGCTCTACTAGTTAACTACTTGTAAGACCCCAACTATGCTGATGTTGAGGAAAGGGCTGAATTCTTTCCAGCCCCATGGTGGAAATTTAAAGAAACTAATGTGAGAGCTTCACAGATAACTGCACATTCACCACCACAAATGGTGCCATCCCAGAGACAAATATGTAATAGTTCAGAACTTGGGAAAATGGCCCAGGACTGAGCCATGCTAAGAATGGGAGCAATTTGGCTGATACATAGCTGCCCTGTGGTCCATCAGGGGGGAAAAAAAAGGTTCTAATTACCCAGCCACAATCCTGTATTTAGATGTAAAAGGGAGGAAATAGCTGAGCTCTGTTCTAGTCACAGACATGCCAAATGGGTCAAGAGAAAAGCCTTCTGCCCAGACCACTGCTGAGCCCACGGCTGGCCTGGGCCCAGGCTGCCCAGCCGATGAGCCTCAGATGGACCTCCAGAAGGCCACAGAGGCCCCACTTTATCCTCTGCCTATTTTGCCAGGACATTGGCCTCAGACAATTTCCTCCTCAAAGTTTCTTCACTCTCTTTGGTGTTCTGTCTCATGCAAATCTGTTGGGGATGGGAGGAATTAAGGACAGGGAGATCAAATGACAACCCCTGCCTCCTCAGTGATTAAATAAAATCAGAGCTCATCCATATGGCAGTGGCACTTCTGACCCGGTCCAGCATTCCTCCCTCACCCTGTACTTTCTGAAACTCTCATGCATCTTCCAAATGTCACCCGCTGCCATGAGGTCAGCATGGATGAGGGTCAGCCTGGATTTCCCATTCTACTAGGCGGCCAAAGTAGTAGAGACAAGCTTCAATCCTAAGATATTTAGGACCTGACAAATACCCCATCTCAAGAACTTACAGAAACCTCAGCATGGACAGCCTGGAGTGAAAGGATGCTTACTTCCTAGGAAGGGCATTTCTGCTTGGGAAATGCTCAGCTGTGCCTCAGTTTCCCTTAGTCTTCCTCTGAGCTTCAGGTGCTTGAGACTGAGAGGCTTTCCACACTTCCCAGAAGGGGCAGACTTGACGGTGTTTCCTATCTCCTTGAGCAGTTATTGCAGATCCTCACCTCAGACAGTACTGATAGAAACACCCACACCTCCTCGCAGGGGGTCTGGGCCTTCCTAGTCAATCATCTTCCCTTTGGGGTGTAGAGGTTGGAGAATGAAACAAAGATTGCATAGCCCTCATGAAAAGAAAAGGAGAAATTCAAGGAGGAGGAATGAGGGATCCTCTTTCTTGCCTGTGGGTGTTAGCTTGCCTCTCAACCACACTGACACTTGCTGTGCCATTGATTTGACTTTTCTCCTATCTCAACAATAACAAATCATTAAAAAATCAGTTTATCAAAAATATAAAATGGAAACACATGTGCGTGTGATATTTTCCCCTTTCCACAGCCTAACAAAGTAAATCCCATCTCTGGTCACTGTCGCCCTGCCCTTCCTTCCTTGGGAGCTTCTGGGTCTGCCATTTTGGTTTCTGAGCTGCTTCTCTTCTGACAAAACATGATTCTGTCTTGAAGAGGCGAAACAATCGCAAGAGGGCCTCGCTGATTTTTTGTTT